>NW_026652314.1:1056105-1097248 GCF_009828535.3 Hylobates moloch
GCTGGGATTACAGGCTTGAGCCACCGCGGATCTTTGGTTTTTATCTAAACTGGCAGGGGGCAAACACCACTGGGTCCTCTGCTTTTACAAATTAGAAAGCGGCTTTTATTTCCATTGGCCCCAAACATTCTACAATGGTGAATAACGTCATAGCCAGACCGTGCTCTTCATTGGGATGCACCCTCCATGCTGGGTACATAGGAAAAGCAGGGAGCTTCCAGATCAAGCGGAGGGTCTTTAATTGTTGTTAGAATAGTATGTACTTTTGGGAGCAGAGAGGCTGAATGCTTATTTTTGCCATATCCTCGGTCAGAGTTTGTTCATTCAAAAAGTATTTTATGGGCTTCATTTACTAAACCATATACGTATCACCAGGGGCTGGGGATAAAGGATAAATATAATTGTGAAATGCATCTCCATGGGGTGCTGCATGATGGGGTGCTAGGGTGCACACAGGAGGGGCAACCAATGCAGATGTCTCGGAAGGGGACGGGGTCTAGGAGATAGCAGATCTTAGCCCGGAAGGAGAAGACAGAGCAATGAGAGAAAGGAAGGGCCTGGGAGGAGCGGGGCAACAGCAGGAAGGATGGTGTGTGTGCAAGGAGGGCATTCCACAGAGCAGGAGTGGGATGTGCAAAGGTACGGAGGTATGAAATCCTAGGACATTTTGGGGAACCTGTAAGCAATATAAAATGGCTGGAGCCCAGGCCGGCTACAGACAGAGGTAAAGGCCGGATGATGCATTGCTTTGTATGCCCTGCTAAAAGCAACGGGAGCCTTTCTAGAATCCCCTCTCTCTCGAAGTATTTATAATTTGCAATCTACAACATTTCCAATTTGTAAAACCTAAAACATGTTTCAGACCTAGCAACCCTGCCTTACAGGGGGCAAGAGGCCCTGAGTGGTGAATTGGTTTTTAAGATGGTATCTATTTCCAATTTAAATGTGATGTTTGGAACAGTTGGCAACGAGGACTTGGAGCAAGTGAGTTAAAACCAGACCTTCTTTCTCTCCTATTTTATCTTCCAATCATGCTTATACTTCAGTGAAGTACACCAGGACTAGGGAGAAGAATGGGCTTTTAAAACAAATTGCATCGTCTTGAGCAAACTTGTGTACTTCTTACAGAGTGCCTGGACTGCAACTGCTCAAGGTCATTTTCTTTCCCATCCACGTGCACTCATCCACTAAACGATGCACCTCACCTCACTCTCGGCTGTTGGCAGTAGTTGCTGCCTGCTCACAGATCTCGTCATGGCTGATGATCAGAGCTAGCCTCTCCTTGTCTAGTGTTTTCCCAGACAGGGCCTGGTGTTTGGCTGGGGTGCACTAGGACCCCTGGCCGTGGTGTACCGGACAGCATCAGTTCTGATGGGTCAGATGCCCATTCTAACAGGTTGGCGCTGGAGAGGGAACAGTTGTTAAATATCTTTACTATCTCTCCTGCTCCAGACACCTAGATGCCCAAATATACAGCATGTAGTATCGAGGCAGGCCCTTTCGATTGACATCAGAATCAGGTTTGCAATGGAATAAGAGCTTTCCCTCCTCCTGTCACTTTAGCCCCAGACACCACCTGAGAGTCTGGAATGCTCATACCCATGGCAGGTGACCTTGTGTAACAGGCTGGGGTTAATGCCATTCTGTCCTCCAGCATGGCACTGAACTTAGCTGGACTAGAGGGACATTTTGGGGAGATGTGCTCAGAGTCCTCCTCTGGTCCTCCTCATTCACCTTCTCTCATTCTAAATGCCTGATGGAGAAACTACTAAGGCCAGAGCAGGCTCTCAGGAAAACTCTGGGCCTTTAGAAGAACCACCAGGGATGAGTTAGTCTTCAGATATATTCCCTAACATTAGCTCAGGGTAAAAAAAATAACTCAGAGGACAGGGCAGTCTAGCATGATGGTCAAGAGTGTGCATGGGTTTCAGCCTTCCATAGAGCTGCTTTATGACAAGTTTATCAGCAGGGTATACAACCTCTCCAGGCCTCGGTTTCTTCATCAATAAATGGGGATAGAAATGGTACCTACCTTAGAGGGTTCTGGTGAGGATCCAGCAAATGTGTTTCAAAGCAGTTAGCCTAGCATCTGGCTCACAGAGCTCTACAAACAGTGCCACTGGCAGGTGATCACTGGATTGCCATGAGGCTGGAATGTGTTAACATCTATAAAGCACTTGGGATAGCTCTTGGCTCTTAGGAAGCACTCAGTAAATGCTAACCATGATCGTCATCTTCACCGTTGTCATAATTGCGATTGTTATCATTACTAGTCACTCAACTTCTCTTTAACAAGATTTCTGTAATTCCTTTATGGGTAGGGGAACTAATATGAGGATTAGGGCACTGGGTTACAAAAGAGGAGACCTGTGCAAGCCTGCCCTGCCCTTAACCAGCCAGGCTGTGATCTCAGATTAGTGATGTTACTTCTCAGTGTCAAATTTACCCTAATTGATAAAAAGGAAAGGTTTCTACAGGGAGAGCCCTATGCTCTCTTCCTGTCCCAAGGCTCAGTGAGTTCCTTCCTTCCTTCTTTCCTCCCTTCCTTTCTTTCTTTCTTTTTTTTTTTTTTGAGATGGAGTCTTGCTCTGTTGCCCAGGCTGGAGTGCAGTGGCGTGATCTTGGCTCACTGCAACTCCTTCCTCCCAGGTTTCAAGCCATTCTCCTGCCTCAGCCTCCCGAGTAGCTGGGATTACAGGCACCCACCACCACACCTGGGTAATTTTTTTATTTTTAGTAGAGATGGAGTTTTACCATGTTGGCCAGTCTGGTCTTGAACTCCTGACCTCACGTGATCTACCTGCCTGAGCCTCCCAAAGTGTTGGGATTACAGGCGTGAGCCACCTTTCCCAGCCAGCTCTTAGTTTCAACTTTGTCCAAGGATGCTGTGTGTGCCCATCATTGTGCCAGACTCAGGAAAATATTTATCCAACAGATATTTATTGAATGCCTTGTGTGTCCAGTTCCATGGACACCATGAAGGGCTAGATAGCTACGCCTCACAATCCCCTAGTGGAAGTTACACTCAAGATTAAAGGCCAAGAAACAATCAGAAGATTTTAGCTTACAACTTGGTCAAATTGGATCTAAAACGTGGGAGCCTACATGAATTGATCAGGGGCTGTTTTACCAAAGCCCCACCCAATTGCTGACTTAGAATTTGAATTCACTCCTTGGCTACCAGGCAGCACTCTCTAGGTGCTTTGCAGAGAACTTATCTTTCTACATTTTGTTTTCTTATTCAGCTCCAGCTGAATGAGAGCAAGAGAGTCAGAAATGGAACTTTTGAAAATAATCACTAAGGAAAAGAGATGTGTGTCTCAGAAAACTCCCCTCAAAGAAAGCCCTGCCCCTCAATTCATGGTGTATAATTTTTTTCAGGCAGGACAGGACCTCTGAGACCACCACATTAAAAGCCTCATTTTATAAAAATGAGAATCAAGAGCTTCAGAAAAGTAAATCTCAGTTTTATTCCTCCAGATAATACCATGTAATTCACTTTCTTCTTTCACTTTTTAAAATTCCTTAATCCTTGAAAAAGTTACCCCCAAAAGAGGTTCCTTCTATCTTTCCTTCCTTCTAACAGATCACAGGGTCCCACTGTTCATTACTTTCCAGAAACAGCCATCCTTTTACAGAGCCATCGCTTTCTCCCAGGGGCCGACACGGGCAAATCATCTGTAATCCTCCCTAGCACAGGTCCCGAGCAAGTTGGGGATGGAGGGGCAGGGCTGGTGCAGCAGCCTCGTGTGCCTGAGTATGATTCGAGGTCTCCAGGAAGGCATATGGTGAGGAAGGCGGAGCCCTCTTGACACCCCTCACTGGCCACTGTGCCAAGGCTCTTATTGGGCGCTGAGCCCAGCTGCTCATCAAAGTTGGGGTAATTCCAAGAATGAATTTAGTGTTAAAACCTCACTTGTTCCGGGAGGGGTGGCTCACGCCTGTAATCCCAGCACTTTGGGAGGCTGAGGTGGGCAGATCCCCTGAGGTGATGGAGACCACCCTGGCCAACATGGTGAAACCCCGTCTCTAATAAAAATACAAAAATTAGCCTGGTGTGGTGGCACATGCCTGTAATCCCAGCTACTTGAGAGGCTGAAACAGGAGAATTGCTTGAACCTGGGAGGTGGAGGTTGCAGTGAGCAGAGATTGTGCCACTGCACTCCAGCCTGGGCGACAGAGTGAGACTCTGTCCCCAAAAAAAGAAAAAGAAAAAAAAGAAAAGACCAAAAAAAAAAAAAAAAAACCAAAAAAAAACAAAAAAACAAAAAAACAAAACACCCTCACTTGTAAGCAGACAGAAGGTGCTGTTGGGATTCCCATGCTCTGCCCGTGTATCTCCTCCTCCAGCCATGGTGAATCCCAAAATATGCCTCCATTCCTCTGGATTAAACATGTGTGGGGCGACCGTGGGTGGGGCTAGAGTGCCCGTCCCAGTCGAAAGGCATATGCAGTGTTGATCTAAGGCAGCTACATCAGCCTGGGAGACAGCATGTCTCAGGCCTGGTCAGGACTGGTCAAGCCAGTGGTCATCCTGGGACAAGAGGCAAGAGAGGGAAGGAAGATGCCACAGGAGGTGACACATCAGACTTGTTTGACTGTTTTTTCCTAGGATTGGCCCAGCAGAGACAGGATAAAAAGAAGCAGGGAGCACTCAAGTGAAACAAGTCCCAGGGGTGTGTACGTCTATGGGAACAACCTGATGTGGGGAGCGTGGGCTTCACCGTGCATTTGGCAAGAAAGTGCAACATTCTGTGCAAAGTGATCTCCTGATTGCATTTTAAAAATTAAAAGTTCCCAGCATGTGGAAGGTATTTGGTAAGAATTCAGTGAATGGCTGACCTAGGGGTGCCTGGATGAGCACAGCATTTATGTTTTTATAGCAGAACAATGGGCAGCGCCGGGCCTTCCCTCTCACATGGGAAAAGGTCAGCAAGTGATGTGAGCCAGGCAGTGCCCACATCCGGAACAAGAAGCCGAAGACCCCAGAGGAAGGCCCTTCTCACTGCATCTTCCATTAATTACCCCAAGACATGACTTGCCCGATTTCCTTTCCGATCCACGTTTCTGAGACGAACAGCTATGAAAAGTAGCATGTTTATCTCTGCGTGGGAGTTGGTGGCACGTTGTGTATTAACTGCACAGCATTTGTGAAAGTTTTCGGGCTCTTGGGGAAACCGAGAATGACACGAGAAAGAGGCAGGGAGAGGGTTCTGGAAGCCCAGTGGAGTTCACGGAAGGAATTCCGGGGAGATGGGCAGGGGCGGGGAGAAAATGAGAGCAGGAAGCGGCACTTGTCCCAAGTTTTTGTCCTTGGGGCCTCGGCATCCTGCCTGGGCCCAGGACTGGCATCTCCCATTTGAGGGACTGACAGCGTGGCGGACCCTCAACTAGCACACATAACAAATGAAGTAACAAATGGGACAAAGGAGGGGCGCACGCGGCGCGAGACTCGAGAAGAGCGCCTGGCAGGGCACAAATCCCACAGAGGAAAGACCTTCTGCCCTCTCTGAGACCTCACTTCCCCTTGCCCAGGGCCAGGAAGCTCTCCTTGGGCCTCCTCAGAACCTCGGCTGCCTCCCCACCTGTCGTCTACCGCCCTTTGGAGGTTCTGGAGAGAGGCCCGGCCCGGCGAGCCGAAGGCTGCGGGGCGGGGCGCGAGTCTCAGCCTCTGGGACACACCGCGGGTGCGTCCCGCGCCTCAAGTGCGCGCTCCAGGAAGTCCGGAGCCGGGAGGATCCGGGCTCGCGGTCCCGCCCTACCTCTGGCGAGGTCGGGAGAAAAAAGGGCCAGATCGCCCGCCTGAGGGCCCAGAAGCCCACCGGGCGGCGGTACAGACTTTAACGAAATGTCTCCGTCTCCGCGCTGCGAGCGCTCAGGAACCCAGGGTCGCCGGGGTCGCCGTGGCTTGGCTGAACGTCTAAAGCCAGGCGAGGGCCGGGGTTTCAGTCCAGCTATGCGAGCCCTTCTCTAGTGGTGCCAGCTCCTACGCCGGGCTCCCGGGCCGGCGGGAGGCGCGTGTGCCTGTCTGTGTGCAGGGGACATTCCGCTTCCCAGTAGCCCATGCAGAACCCCGCCCTCCGCTCCGGCCCGGTGAACCCCTCCCCCAGCTCAGAGATCCCTGCGCGCCCCCTGCCCACTTTGCCAAGGCGAGAAAGCGGCCGTGTCGGAGACAAAGAAACTCCTGCCTCCCTCCACTCTCGGCCCCTCCGCCCGCCCGAGACACTCCCCGGCGCCCTCCCTCGACCCCGGCGACACTGCGCTTGGACACGCCAGGCAGGGGGGCAGGGTGGGCGAGTCCGCTTCCCGACGCGGGCCAGCTCGGGGCTTCCCGTGAACCCCGCCCGGGGACACCCCACGGCAGCCGCGCCCCCACCCTCCTCTCCCCAAACCGTCCCGGGCCCCTGTCACCGCCACCTTCTGCCAAACCGTCCCCATCTCTCCAGCGGAGCTACAGGGGGGCGCGGCGCACACAAAGGGGGTCGGAGGGTGGAGAGTACAGAAGGAGGGAGAGATCCCGCCAGGGCTCGTGGCACGGGCCTGGGCGCAGCTATTTACCCGATTTCTTCTTCGATCTCTGAGATGTCTGCGAAGATGAGGAAGACCACGAGCAGCGTGAGCGCGGCCAGCATCCAGCTCCGGAACTGCAGCTGCATGGTGGGTTCGCGCCCGCCGGGACCCACGCGGGCCGGCGCGAGGAGCAGGGGCTGGAGGGCGCAGCGGAGGACGCCGGAGCCTCCGCGCGCCGCGCGCAGCTGGGCAGACACCCTGCGCTCAGGGCGAGTCCGGGCCGGCGGCGGCAGCGGCAGCGGCAGCGACAGGCAGGGGTTGCTCAGGCGCGGCGAGCTCGCTCGCTCCCTCTCGGCTCCCGCCTGCCCCTCCCTCCCTCCTCTCCCTTCCCCCGCCCCGCGCCCGGCTCCGCGCGCAGTTTGACAGCTTTGCTCCGCGCCTCTGCTCGCCTCCTCCCACCAACTCCAGCGTCCAGGCGCTAGCCTTTGCTTCTCCCGCCTGGCTTTATTCAGCTCCCGAGGGCGCGGGGATGCAGCCGGAGACTGCCACTCCTGGCCTAGAGAGGCTGGGCTCTGGCCACCGCGAGCGACCAGGTACCGAGCTGAGCCCAAGGAAGTGCGCCCACCGCCCGGCGCACCCCTCAGGCTGGCAAATGCCCTCCCTCGCCTGCTCTTTGTCCAGCCCCCTCGCCTCCTCGCAAAGTTTTCTCGACACAAAGACCAACACCTGGGGACAGCCCCCAGCGCGCGGCGAGAAGGCGGTTTCAGCCAGGCAGATGTTTCAGCAGTTGATGAATTAGGAGGGGAGGTGGGGGAAGGGGAGGAGAGAAGAAATATCCAAGACAGGCCAACTTCGGTGAAGATGCTGACTACAGTTTGTGGGCGAGGCTCTCAGCCTTCGAGAAACCACTCCCTCCGGGTGCTTATCTTGGTCTCCATTTATAGACCCGATGCTAGGTCCGGAGAGCTCTCGGAGCTGCCCCCAGGTCACGCAATCCTGGCTGGAACCCTGGGCTAGAAACCCAGTGGGAGACTCAGCGCCCGCCTTCCCTCCGCCCTCGCGGTGCTGACGCCCGGTGGCCTTCATCTCCCCAGTTCTTGGACTCTCAATGACCCCAAAATCAATAACCGCGGGAGTCCTGCCTTGATCAAAATGCCTTCTAGAAAAATATGGCTCCCACAAGGGGTAATGTCTCCCACCCTTCCTGAATATTTTACACTTTCACAGCCTTAGACAGTTTAAGTCAAATTACATTTCACACCAACCATTAGCCAGGGGTGGGAAGGGCCCCATTAAGTTTTACTGGAATTAGATAATTACCTTTTATTTTCTTTGCACTAATTGGAACAATTCCTGAAATTAAGAAATGTAACTTTCCAGAAATGATCATCTGGTTTATGAAAGCGTCCTTGGGGTTTGAGTGTGGGGAGGAGGAGTCCTGTTGGAGAAGCTACATGGAATGTCCTAAATGCTGGAAACCACACCCCAGTGAATGGGAGGGGCGGGTTGGCCTTGTCCCCTGGACCACTCAGAGGAGTTTGGCGAGGGGCTGGCAGCAGCCAAGTCCCTTCATGGCGCCCCCGGGAATGTAAGAGGGCCTTCTGATTTCCTACCAAAGCACCGCTTGTGCCCAGAGCCCTTCTGCCTCTTCGTGTGTAGGGAGGGGCAGGAGGGAGGCTTCCAAGCCGGGGGCTGCTGCGCTTGTTGACCCTGGGAGCCAGGGCAGGCTCTCCCCTGCAGGAGGGGCTCCCATCACCCAGCCTGGAGAGCAGATTAGGGAAGCAGCACAGCGTCAAGGGAGAGCTCTGCATCACCTCCTTTGAGGAGTGCCAGGAGCAGACGTCTTTTCCCCAGAGGAAGGGTGTACTAATTCCCACCTCAGCGCTTCATTTCCTTCCCATCCCTTGGCAAAGTCAGTGCACCCCTGCTCCTTTTACAGTAAACACTTCGAAAATACCGTGTATTTTTCTTGGGGTGAGATTTTCCTGATGTTGAGAACAATGTTGGACGTCACTCTCCCTGTCTGTTAGAGGCAGGGACGAGACGTCAAAGGAGGGTTTCCCATCAGTGTGGCTGGCACGGGGTCTAACCATCCTTATTTCAAGCTTTCAAAATGCCAAGATCTTTCCCTTTGTCTTGCTTGAAGGGTGGTTTAGGAGGTGTGGAGTGGTTTTTGTCATCATTTTGCCTTGTTTTTCTGAAGGGAATGGTTGGGATACCTGAAGGGAGAGGAAAGTACAGAACGCGCCTGGTATGCTGCTCTATATTTGAATCGCTCCTCCATTCACTCCAACGTGCAGCAGTATTTAACCTACCTTGTACCAGGCTCTGTGCTAGGGGCTAGAGACACCAAGTGGAGAGAGCCACCTCGGGTTTCCTGCCCTCTAGTGGCTCACTGTTGAAAAGGAAGACAGACATTCAAGTGTCTAATTATAATAGGGGATTTGAGCTGCAGTAGAGCTAAGGTCTCCTGGCTCACTTATAATTGATTAATAAGATCCCCCAAAAGAGCAAGAAGAAACTGAGCTTTCTCTCCTCTGGTCTCTGCTCCTCTACTTCTCTACCTACTACACTCTTACCATGCAGAACATCTTGGAAGTGTTGCCACGATACTAAATTCACCAGGTCAGGTCAACCTCATTGCTGCAAGCATGATTACAACAGAGTCTATTTCCATTTCCTGTTAGGTGACCCACGATTACAGCAGAATCTATTTCCGTTTCCTGTTAGATGACCCATGTTCTCATCCCAGGCTCAGTCTTCCTCCTTTGCACCCACCAGAGAAGAGTCATATGAGTGGACAGGAAACTGTGGAAACTTTTGTTGAATGGTTCGATTCCATATAGAGAAATCCCTGTAATCAGACCCACAGAGCAATATCTCTCAAGTATACCTGCTCGGAAGTAGAGCTAGCTGCCTCACGTAGACGCTGTTCTTGCAATGAGAGTCACTGAAGTGGGATTTTTCTTGGAGGGTGATGGGGGACCCTTGTGATCATTGACTATAGAATACCTGCTATCTGTGATCACTTAGGTTTGGGTCTTGTTGGGCCAGCTCCTTTAACAAGTGATCGTGTACATCCACCACCCGTTGCTGCCTCTGCAAATGAGTTTGTTCCTGGAATCTGGAAAGAGGAAGACTGATGAGATTGGTGGAGAATGTCAGACTGGTGATGTGAACTGCCACATGGGCACAGGCTTGGCTTGGCCACCCTGACCCCTCCCCTCCTGCTTACCTCTCTGTTTAAGCAAGTCTCTTTTCCTGCCTTGGATTTTCCAAGAAGCCAGAAGGTCCCACAGCCATCACTTCTGTAGATTAAGTCATTGAATGTTTGGGTTAAAATGACGGAGTGGTGGCAAATTAAAAGCCATTACCACGCATTAACATTTTAACTCAAATTAATTGAGTATATAAGCTATTCAGGCAACTGGTAAGGCCCTGGGCAGTTTGTAGTAATGAGGGACAGAGGGCCAAGAGGCTTTTCAGAAGCTCAAAGGAGCCCAACAGGGTCACACATGGACACCCCTTCCTTGTGTCTGACACTGGCTGAGGGCATGTTTGTCCTTCTAGCTGCAACCTTGAGAATGGGGAATCACCCAAAGCCTGAATTCGTGGAAACTCTAAAACTGTATCTACCATTTACACATAGGGCTAAACTCCCCCTCTCCACCCCAGCTATGCAGTGTCTTTACCTGAGTGACTTCTTGGGAGTAGTAAGGTCTGTATTGATAATAATTGTCCAGGTGACTGGCTGGAAATGGGGGCAAGTCAGATGGGGGAGGGAGCAAGGGGGAGTGGAGCTAACATTTGGGAGCGCACACAAGTTCAAGGCGCTGACCTGGGCTGGTTCTCTGATTTAATCCTGGCGATCCTTTCATATAGATATCATCGTCTCCCTTTTACATTTGAGGAAACTGAGGCTCAAAGAAGCTGATTTCCTACCCTGACCCCAGCAACTTGTGGGACTGTGGGTTGGCCGATATCCTCTTCTGCACTTGGGGGTAATTCTAAATAGATTTGTAAACAGGCATCTTCTTTAATTCTGACTGTGTGCCCTTAGTTCTGGCATGTCAGGATTCTGGGAACAAATCTATCTTCACTCACTGCACACCCTTCATCATTTGTGAGACTATAATAATAAATCTCTGTTTTCATCTTTCCACATGGAAAAAACTAGTTCTTTCAATCAATTCAGACTTAAAAAAACACCTTAAGAATAAATAATAACAATCTCATTCAAAATTCTGACCTAACACCTTTGAACTCGCTCCAAGAGCAATTTAGAATGTGAAATAACTACAAAGTGGTAATGGTCTTGCTTTTTCATCATCTCTGAAGGGGGAACTGTATGTGTGTTGGGACTGGGTAGGTGGGAGGGTGATGTCAACAGGTAGAATATCATAGTCGGGATAGATTCGTTGGCTATTGTGTTTCTGCACTGCTAATAAATGAGAGAACTTGCCTTATCTTGAGAAATTTACATTAAATTTGAGTATTCTCACAAATGCAACATTTTCCCCTTTAAAATCAGACTCAGAGTGGTAAGAATATGGAAAAGTTAACGGGCACGTTTGCATTCCATTTGTAACTTTTTTTAAATGCAAAATTATAGTTTAGCCAAGGAAAGAAAAGAAATGTACTCAGGCGATTGCCGTAAATATTTCCGAGACTATCAGCAAGAGATCTTGGGAGGGGTGTGAGAATGAGCTCCACAGTGAGCTGGAAGTGGTAGTGGGCAGGGGGGTGGTTCAATGGTTTTATTTGTTTTGTTATGTTTTGTTTTTTTGCTGGGATCTTAACAAACTCTTCAGTTGGGATTCAAGGCAGTATTGAACCAAAGCATGAAGTCAGGTACCAGACAGCAGAGAAGAACCAAAAGGAATGTCCACTCACGATTCTCACCAGGGCTTTGAGGAATGATCACTGTGATCTCAGTCAGACTTCCTGGCTTGCCCAACTTCTTGGCTTGCCCACCTTTGCCCAGAGTCCAGCATGGCCCCTTCCTTGTAGGCATCTGAGGAAACTGGCCCGTGTTGACCATCTGTGGCTCTCAGTCTTGTGCCACTTCTCTTAACCTTAGTTTGGATCATGGACCTCCGCATTCTCAGAGCTGGAAGGGTTGGTGGAGATGGCGCTTTCCCGCTCATTCATTCACTTGACAAGCATTGCTTCATTGCCTCTTACATGTCTGGAATTATGCTGGAGGGCTGGGATGTAGCAGCAAATGGAGTAAACGCAGCTCCTCCCCTGGTGGAACTTGGAGTCCAGTGGGATTTTCCAGATGAAAAATGCTGCGGCCGGGCGCAGTGGCTCACGCTTGTAATCCCAGCACTTTGGGAGGCCGAGGCGGGCGGATCACGAGGTCAGGAGATCGAGACCACGGTGAAACCCCGTCTCTACTAAAAATACAAAAAAATTAGCCGGGCGTGGTGGCGGGCGCCTGTAGTCCCAGCTACTCGGAGAGGCTGAGGCAGGAGAATGGCGTGAACCCGGGAGGCGGAGCTTGCAGTGAGCCGAGATTGCGCCACTGTACTCCAGCCTGGGCGACAGAGCAAGACTCCGTCTCAAAAAAAAAAAAAAAAAAAAAGAAAAATGCTGCGATGAGAGACCAAGAGACTTGCCCACAGTCCCACCACTGGCTTCAGAGCTGAGAACAGATTCTGGCTGTCCTGCCTCCTAGCTGAGTTCAGTTCTAGTTCTCCTTCATGCATACTATTTTATTTCATGTTTGTGATACTTCAGTAAGATTGGAAACTCCAAAGGGATAGGGACTTTTATTCCTCTCTGGCCCCACATTATCTAGGAGGAAAGAACCCCAGTCAAAAAAAAAAAAAAGAAACATCAAATACAAAAAAAAAAACAAAAAAAAAGAACCCCAGTCAATACCTGTTCCCATCATGGTCAATTTCAAACCATCATCATTACGTCGCTGAAAGCAGAGTTAGGAAAAGATGTGAACTGCCCAGCATGACACAGTATTCCCACCATATTCATACAAGAAACAAGATAACTTCAAGAACATAGATCATGCTCGGGGTGGAAAATGAAATTAGGAAGTGATGAGTTCTGAGTATTTATTGCCTTTGTTTTTGATATAATTTATTGAACTCAAGTTGGTATATTTCCATTTTTAATAATGACTGTATTGAAGAGCCAGCATGAGCCACCTCCAGCACAAAACTAGTGACCAGTGGCAACAGGAAGTCGCCACAGTCACAATACCTTTGTGAACATGCCAGGTGACATACTGTTTCTAAAGTAAACTCGAAGCCGCGTAGTCCCCAAAGGCATGGCAGCGTTTGCCAGGATGTCGACCTGCTGGGATGTTGGCACCAAACACTGGACAGAGGAAGGAGACTCTTGGTGCCAAGTTAGTTTCTTGTAAAATGTCCCTTTGGGAATCCTCTTCCACTTCTTCCCTGCCTCAAATGCCGTCTGTGTGGTTATACATCCTCTCTTCCCAGTCCTCAGATCAGATTTGACAGAGCAGACGAGGGAAAACTGGGAGCGGGAGGGTGATCAAGATTCCTATTTGGCCGCATGAGTATACTAGTTTCGATTGGCTTTGGCTACAAGGGACAATAAACCCCAAATGCTAGTGACTTATTTGAAACAGAAGTTTATTTCTTCTTCATGTGCCAGTCGTCCAGCAGGCAGCCAGCACTGGTTTTGCTGTGGTTATTCTGCAAAGTCTTTAGGGATTCTGATCCTTCCAGCTCCCTTTCCACCATCTCCAAGATGAGACTCTTTCCTCTTGGCCCATCAAATCCAGGTTGCAAGCAATAGAATAGAAGCAGAGATAATAAGGAAGAAAGAGGAAAGTTCCTGACACCTCCAGGAGATGCTCCCATTTACACCCCTCTGTCTGGACCCTGTCCTGTGTCCCCTGCTAGCTGCAAGGGATGTGGGGAACAAATCCTTATTCTGGGCTTCTGTGTGCTCAGCTGAGACTCAGTTTTGGAAGAAGGGAGGGAAAGATGGAGGGGGGTGGGGACAGCCGGTAGCATCTGCCACAGTAAGAATGGAAAAGCCCGTCACAGGATTTTTCTCTCCCATCTTCAGCTCTGCAGGCAAGTCCTCACCGGCCCTGTCTTATGCTTGGGTGGAGCAAAAGGCACTCACCATTAATGACAGACTTTGTGGGTAACAAAGCTTTCTGAAACTGAGCTTCATAACGCTGCATCTTCCTATTTCTTAGCATCTTACTCGGCTACGTTGATTTCTTTGTTTTCACTCCAGGGAGGCAATATAATGGTTTAGAGCAATGCTTTGGAAACTATTTGTGGCAAAGGACCGAATTTTTTTCTCCTTAAATCTCCAATTGATTTCAGAGCGAGTGTCCTACTGCCTGACTGGTATTCAGTTCACACTAGGTGCCCCTCGCCAGCCATGCAAGTTGTGTGCCCCCAGACCCTTCATCAATAAGAGTCAGTGATTATGCGCGTCACAATGTGAAGTTGCCACAAAGGCGTCTAAATGCTTGTCCTGGATTCCTATACTTATCTCAGCATTGACCAGTAATATACAGTTCATAGATCAGCACTGGTCCCTGGACCACACTTGAGTGGTTCTGGTTTACAGTTGATTCTGAGATCACACCTATCAGGGCTCAGAACTCATCTTTATCTTTAGCTATTTGTGTGATCTTGGTCTGTTTTAGTTCCTTGATGTTAAATGGGAACAATAATAATATTTAATTCACAGGTTTTAGTAAGAATAAACTAAGATAATGTGTCTAAAGCACTTATCAGAATGTTAGCATAAAGTAACTGCTCATTTCATAGAGAACTTTATTATTTATGATAATGCAAAACTAGAAAGGATAAATAAATATATATAATATATTTATTTATAAAACAGCAGTTATCTCAAGGTAGTAAAATTGACATTGATCTTGATTTTTCTTCATACTTTTCTCTGTTTTATAAATTTCCTACAATGATCATAAATTACTCTGTAATCAGGAAAAAAGTTATTAAAATTTGTTATGCCTATTTTCTCTGCACTGAGGTTCTTTTTTTGCCAGAGCTTAATATTCTTTCTCAATAAACCAGTATAAGCACACATATTTAGTAAAATTGGTTTTGCAGACAATTTTCAACCTTTCTTTGATGTTTTGTAAGCATCTACCTAATATTCATATCGCAATTTTCAGGGGAGGAAAACAGGCTGTAACACATTCACCCGCTGGGCCGAAAACCTTGGAGATGCTTCAGGGCTCCTTTCTTACATCCTCTTCACCTGGTGACGACCTCACCATCACCCAACCTGGACATCTCTGTTCATGGCTGAGAATCACAGCAACTCCCCAGCTTTTGGAGTGAGGGGGTGATTCAAAGAAAATACGCGGTGGCTTCACATCCACATGGGGCCCCAGTCTCAACAGCAAACACAGGCAGAGGGGGCTATGTCCCCGGCTACCTCACCATTGTTCAGACATCACTGCTGGTGATTTCCTGCAGGAAGCAACACAGAGGATACATTAACATGGGGGAGGGGCAGACAAGGATGAGGATCACAATGAAGAGACTTTCCTTTCCAAATTTCCACAAATAAAGTCCTTGGTGAGGTCTTCCGGTCATCCCGCACTGCTCAGCTCTCTGTGAGAATAATTATCTTCACCTTGAATGCAGCAGCGTGGAGACTACTACATATTTTGGAATAACTGTTTTTCTTTGCTAGGAGAGAGTTTATTGAGATAAAAAAGATGACAGTAATTTAAGTTTCCTTGGACAGTTTCTTAGAGATTTGTAATATCCAAATGGTCTCAAACTCTTCCAAACTCTAAGAGGGCATTATAACATAAATTTATTAGCGTTAACATTTGTTTGGAAAGACTATCTTTATGAACTAGTAGTGTTGCATGCTTTTGTGTTACAAATATTCCTTAGGGTACATTGAAATCCCAGATATAACTGAGGCTTAGAGTAAATGTTTACTAACAGGGAGATAATTTTGGCAATTCTATATAGGGATCTAGAACTGTGTATCTGCTTCTATGTCAACATGTTATGATATGGTAATAGCTATGATTTATTCACTTCCAAATCCTTGGGCAGTAACAGAACCCTCCGTTATATCCTTAATCCAATGGAGAAAATGCAGTCCATTTTGGAGGTTTCTGGAAAGTCACTGAGATGACAAGAGGGCACTGCATTGCTCTTAAGGTCTGAAAGCAGTTTAGTAAATTTCCCTAAGTGGCCCTGGGAAAAGCCATGGCCTCAAGCTATGTGACATCACTGGGAGGTAGATTGGGCTCATCACAGCAACCCCTGTGAGCATCTAAGTTACTCACACACTGAGTCAGAGAAATGCATGTGACTTTCCCAATATAGCAGAGCATGGGCCGGAGAGAGATCAGGAAGGCCGGCTTGAGCTTCTGGTTTTCTTCCCAAGGGAAAAGACTGGGGGTCTTAGAGGAGGAAAGGCTCTAGAGGTGGTTATCATACCCCTCTAAATCCCTATAAGATCTTTAGCCAAACTCTCTCAGTTTTACTGGAGGGACCCACGGGCTCAAGTCCATCAGCTTTTGGCTGTATGGGGAGAGTTCAGGAATGCAGAATCGGTGACAGTTACATACCCTGGAGGACTTTCTTAATTGATGTCCTTCTTTTTCCCTTTTTTTGGTCTGTGTGAATAATCCACATTTAGGCCAGTGAGGATACGTTTGAGAATACTGCATTTACGTTGCAGTTTTTAAGGTATAAGGGACTTCATCCGGCATGAGGACCTCCCACATTTTCTAACGTTGTCATTCTACCTTTCCAACTGGATTGCTAGCTTCCTGGTTCTCGTGTATTTTATAAAGCTCTTATTTTCTGTAGTGCAGCTCATTTCAAAAGATAATACTCACTTGTGGCTCAAGGCCTAGCAAAAGGAAACCCATCCTCTCCTCCCCTTCTTTCCCTCTGGTTTCCAGCCTCCGGGAGGAACAGACTCCTCCCTGCAGGATGAGTGCCCGCAGCTCAGACCACAGCTGGCCTCTGGCAGAGGTGTGCCAACAAAGGAAGAAAACAAAAGCCAAGCTGCATTCATTTCAAGCTCCATTAGGGGCATGCATTGGGTGAGGAAATCAATGGGGAAGATGAAGCTGGCAGGAAAAGAACTTCTTTTTCTCAGTCTCTACAATGCAATTGACCACAAATAATGGTAGGGCAGAAATCACTAAGCAACACTCATTTTAAAAATAGATAAATTTAAAAATCACATCCAATAAACATTTTTGGGGTCATTTCCAAACATAGCTAAAAAAAAAAAAAAAAGATAAATGCCACTTTGTTCTTTTCTTCTTTACAGGGCAAAATACCAGCCAGGACCCAGGTTACGGTACCCAGCCAGCCTTTGTGAACATCAGATGCTTTGTATGAGGTACGAATTGTTGTTCCGAGTTTTGCTGCAGCCATTTAAAAGGATAAACTCTTAATTATCAATAATATTGATGATTCACCATAATTTGCTAGAGAATAGAAAAACATTTTATAGTTTTGCTTTCAGAAGCCAGTAAAGAGAGAGCTTCCTTAGGGAATGGTTAACCACCCAAAAGTCCTTCTCATCCCCTGACCAGTACAATATAAAAGGTATTTTGAGAAAAGATGTGAACAGAAGTATAGTTTTGATGTTTGTAAATAGTCTCAACAGAATCAATTCTTACTCTGTTTTCATGCAACTTTTGAATCTATGGGAAGTTCCATAGAAGGAAGGTTTTTTTCTCTTTTTCTCTGTTTCTCTATATCGGTCATTTGCTTTCTTTTATATGGTTAATCTCGGCTGTCTTCATTTTCACGGATTGGGTAGGTTTTCTCCTGCTGTTGTTGTCCTGCTGTAATAGCGGAGGGGGGTCACCAGGTGGCACTGTGCTAGACGAGGGGCCCCGGAAAGATAGCAGACTTGGTCTGAGCCAGTGGCAGGTAAATCCTGGGGCAGGGAGGGGTCAAAGGAGAAAGTGAGAGAATGAGAATAGGAATTGGGAGAGGTTACAACCAACTGGAGGGCAAGAATCTTGCCTTTTGCTTATCGACTAACCTGAGCTGCTGGAAGCCAGTTTCAATCACCGTATAATTGGAACTGAGATGAAAAGTGGACATATTGTCTGTGGAAATCAGTATTCAAGGCAAACAAATCGAGGGGAGATGCACCTGTATCATCAAAAATTGGTTGGAAAATCCAGGTAATCTCTGCAGATGGGTCTTTTCATTAATGCTGCTAGCCTCGGTGAAGAAATTAAATTTGAGCAGTTCTTCCAATAATCAATAATGAAAATCAGTGACAGATTGACACCTTGCATGATCAATGAAAATTAATAATACATTGACACTTTGCACTATGCCTGACTTGGGCACAACCAGAGTAGGTGTGCATTTCTAGCTGTTTACATTTAAAAGTCAAAAAATATAAATTGTCTCCACTTTGCCCAGTTATCCTTACAGTATAAAATTAGACCAAGAGTCTTTGTCTTAATGCCCCCACCCCCTACTCTCCAAAGGAAGGTGTGTCAAACAGCAAATTCACTTTCTTGGCGGCGGAGGAGGAGGGTTACATTAACACAGCATTTATATTCATGAAGTCTGCACCAAACATCAGGTAGTTACTAAATATCTTCCCCTTATGTACCCTGCACTGTGCCCAGCACTCTGGTAGTTAAGAAATAGAAGCCATAACTTTCTCTCAGAGTTTTTGCAAAAAGATCCCTTATTCAATTATGGGGTGACGCTTGTCACATGTTGCACAGATATAGCTGCACCTAACCCCTCATTAACTTAATGGATTCCTATAGTCAGTTCTCCAGGGATGTGGAGTTGAAGCTGCTGAGATTCACAGAAAGTGTGGGTGTATTTATAAATGCATCTCCCATTACTCCCAGGTTCTCAAAAGGAGAGAGCTCTGTTCCCATAGCAGGTAAGGAGAAAGTGAACACTGTAGCAAGAAGCTGTCATCATTTGTTCATTCAGTTATGCTTTTTATGACACCTAGTTTTGCATCCCAAGAAGAGAAAGTCTGGTCATTTTTGTGTTCTTTGTCCATCTTGGAGTTCCTGATGGCCCACTTTGTATGATTTTTTATGTAGTAAGGACTGACTACTTTACTACACAAGGTCACTTGTATGAGCCAATTGGCTTTGCTTAGGAAATGCTTTTGTTTCATGATCAGAGGCAACAATTCTACTTTTTAAAAATTACCAGTTGTTTCTCAGGAGTAAATTATGGATTGTAAATTCATAGCCCACATATAATCTGAGCCACAAAAATATTTTGTTGGCCCAGCAACGTGTTTAAAAATGTTTTTGAATATGAAGGCCTATAGTGGGCCATAGACGTTCCAGTTCTTTACAGGGTCCCCACTTTTTGGTGATTTACATCTAGTCTGACTCACATGAGAGGTTTTCAAAATGTTCGTGAAAAATACATATTATGAAAAAAACTATGCATGGATTTCAAAAATTTGTTGCACAAAAATGAACTCGTACTAACTTGTTATAACATGGCTGAACAGGATCTAGATTGAGGCACTAAGAAAGATAAGACCTCAGTTTGGAAAAAGCCCCTATCAGAGCAACATGAATTCTGCTAAAATTGAAGCAAGAGCAAGCATCAAATTTATAGTGAAGCTTGGATTGAAGTATGGTAAAATAACTGATGCTTTACAAAGATTTTATGAAGCCAATGCCCCCAAAGAAATCAGCAGTTTACAAATGAATAACAAGTTTTGAAGATGAAGCCTGCAGCAGCAGATCATCCACATCAATTTTTAAGGAAAAAAATTAATCTTGTTCATGTCCTAATTGAAGTGGACCAATGATTAACAGCCAACACCAAAGACATCTCAAGTGGCGCAGCTTACATGTTTTTGACTGAAAAATTAAAGTTGAGCTAACTTTCTACTCAATGGGTGCCAAGATCATTGCACCCAGATCAGCTGCAGACCAGAGCACAGCTTTCAATGGAAATTTTAAACAAGTGGGATCAAGATCTGGAAGCATTTCTTTGAAGAATTGTAGCAGGAGATGGAACATGGCTTTACCAGCATGATTCTGAAGACAAAGCACAACCAAAGCAATGGCTACCAAGAGAAGGAAGTGGTCCCATTAAAGCAAACATGGATCAGCCAAGAGCGAAGGTCATGGCAACAGTTTTTTGGGATGCTCAAGTCATTTTGCTTATTGTCTTTTTGGAGAGCTAAAGAATGATAACATCTGCTTAGATGCAAGTGTTTTGAGAAAGTTAGCCACAGCTTTAGCCTGAAAACTGCTGGGAAAGTTTCACCAGAGAGTCCTTCTTCACCACAACAATGCTCCTGCTCACTCCTCATCAAACAAGGGCAATTTTATGATAATTTAAATGGGAAATCATTAGGAATTCACCTTATAGTCCTGATTTAGCTCCTTCTGACTTCTTTTTGCTTTCTAATCCTAAAAGAAATCTGTGAAGGGCACTCATTTTTCTTTAGTGAATAATGTAGAAAATATTGCATTAACAGGTTAAATTCCAAGGACCCTACGTTGTTTAGGGATGGATTAAATGGCTATTAAATGGCTAGTATTATCACCTACAAAATTATCTTGACCTTCATGGAGATTGTGCTGAGAAATAAAGTTTATTTCTCCTTCCTCTTTCTTCTTCTCCTTCTTCTTCTTCTTCTTCCTCCTCCTCTTCCTCTTCTTCTTCCTCTTCTCCTTCCTCTTCTTCTTCTTCCCTCCTCCTCCTCATTCTCCTCCTTCTCTTCCTCCTCCTCCTTCTTCTTCTTATTTTTAGAGACAATCTTGCTATGTTGCCCAGGCTGGTTTCAAACTCCTGGGCTCAAGCAATCTTCCTGCCTCAGGCTCCTGAGTAGCTGAGACTACAGATGCATGCCACTATGCCTGGCTTCTATTTTTATCTTTCAGTTCCATTTTTTCCATGAACGTTTTGAAGTCCCCTCACACTTGTGATCTCTGCCTGGCTCCAGAGGCATCCAGGAAATGGAACAGCATAAAACCCACGTATGTACTTCATTAAGGATGGACCAGCACCTTCTCATATAACAGATCTAAAATAAATGGGGATAAATCTCATACACTGTTCACAGGATGGTAAATTGGAACAACTTCTCTTGAGGGCAATTTGGTGATATAATGGAAGCCTTGTTATATGGGGTTCCCATTATGCAGGGTGAATTGATAGTAAGAATGGAATATACAGACCCACCAGAAGGAGGCTGGCTTCTCCTGCACATAGGCATGCCCTGGAAAGAGAAGTATGCTTTACCATTGGGAGGAATGGGGGGCTCTTGCCTATCTAACAAGTCCTTTATTTGGAGATCGATTAAAAACATTTCATAAAGTAACAAGTCTTTAAAAAGAGCATTGTCTTCAACTCAATAATGCCACTCATCTCTAGGAATTCTTTCCCAAGAAAATATATAAATGACTGTGGAAATGTTTAGATACAAGGATGCACATAAGAGCATCACTTGTAGAAATAAAAACTGGAAAAAAATCTCATGTTCAGTAGTAGGGCTTGGTGAATAAATCATGACAGTGATTCGATGGAATACTATGCAGTCATTAACAACAATATACAGATGACTGTTATGGATATAGAAAGTCATTTCCATTTTAGAAATTTGAAGAAGATTATAAAACAGCACAATTCCACCTTTGCAAACATAAATATGCACATATTTAATGTGGTGGGCAGCCTCTAAGATGGTGCCCAATGACATCTCTCTCCTGGTATTCACAGCTTTATGTAATATTTTTCCCTTGAATAATTTGTTTCTAACCAATAGAATTTTGCAACATTGAGGAAATGTCAACTCCATGATGAGGTTACAGATTTGGTGACTTCCGTCTTGCTCTGAGACTCCCTCTATTGTCTTCTTGGCTTGCTCACTTTGATGAAGCAGCTTCCACGTGGAAAAGGCCCTCATGGCAAGGAAAGGAGGGTGGCTTGCAGCCAACAGCCATCGGAAAAATAAGGTTCCAGTTCAACAACCCACAGAGGGGAACTGAATCCTGCTCACAATCACTGAGTGAGTTTGGAGAGGGATCCTTCCCTAGCTGAGCATTCAGATGAGACTCCAGCCCAGGACAACACTTTGATTGCAGCCTCTTAAGAGGCTGTAAAGAAAATAACACAATTTATTCATAGCCAGTTGAAGACAATGCTCACTTACTACGAGATAATGTGCGTGTTGTCTGAAGCTGCTAAGTTGGTGATAATTTGCTACATGGTAAGAGAGAATTGACACCCAGGTCAAGAGGTCTGGATACTACAAAATATTGGATGTCGTTATGTCTGGAAGGCATAAATGTAGAATTCTTAAAATGTTTGGGGGCTACAGATCACTTACATATGGTACTGGCAGGCTTTTGTATTTTATTCTGATGAAAAAGTTGAGATTTTGACATTGTCATTGAATAAACAGAAGGGTGACTGTAACAGTTTACAATTTATTTGGTTGATTTCATATTCTTATGACAGAGCTATCATGTCTTCAAGACACACTATGTTTATGGTGGTAGTGGGGGGTTGTGATTTGAGATGACTTTAATTCACATTCTTTTTTTCTTTGTCTTTGGCACACGTTGGGTTCTCTAGAGGTAGACATTGAGACAAATGAAATATGGGTTACAAGATGTTTATTAGCTATCAACACTTGTGGAAAGGAGGGAGCAGAAGCAGCATTGAGTGGAAGGAGATCAGCCCTTCTTACGGGGGACAGCCACCTCTGAACATCTTAGTGATGCTGGTGCCCCTAACTCCTGGCCTTAGAAAATGGTATCTCCTTTGAGTCTTTCTTAGGACATCTGTTGAACATTGGAACATCTGTTGTATCTTCTGGCTGTACATGATATATTTACTCTAGAATGCCTATTTCGCAGAGCCTTTTAATCCCTTCCTGCAGCATCTGCCATGCAGTTCTGGTATTTCAACTTCACTTTGCATGAACTATCACTTGTTCCATGTTTCTAGGGTCCATCATAGTAGCAAGTTTGCATCATTTCCCAGACTTTTTGACAAGGTGCATCTTGGGAGAGAGCTCCCAAATCAATATACTCTGCCTAAGCCATGTTCTCACCCCATTGATTGAACACCCATGGTCACTGATTAAGCACCCCACCTCCTGCTAGCACATCCTGGCTAGAGCTTACAGCCTGTTTGGGATATAGCTCCTTTCCTCCTGTAACAGGCCCACAGACTCGTTATGTTGTGACTTAGCCCTATTACAGGCCTAATGGGCAGGAGAGGAGGCAGGGGCAAATCCTGAAGGGGGTATATGTTGTCTAATGGGGAAGCAGCTTCTGCATTAAATCTTAGACCTTCATGGGGAGGGTTAGAACTTTTTTTTTTTTTTTTGCAGGCATGGAGAATTCCGAGGAATCTGGGAATTCAAAATTCCAGAGGCATCTGCCTAGATAGTCTCATTCCAAAAATGTGGGCCTAATTTTTCCCATTCCAGGACCCTGACTTTGACATAGCAGAGCTGTCTTGGTGGAGGATTGAACTTCTCTGGAGTTTGTCTGCTCTTACTATGAAGTCCTGAGCCTGGGCCTGAGCTTTCTCTGTCCTCCCACTGTAGGAGATGAAAGCCTCTTTGTTAGGTACCAGGAAGGTCCTCTGGCTTTCATACTTGCCTTTCAATTGTAGCTTTTCAGGAACGTTTTCTAGAATATCAGTGGTGCTTAACAATAGCCTTTCAAGCCATTATCCTCATAGTTATAGTCCCATAGTCCCACCCCAGTACATACTTGTGATCAATTGCTCCATCAAATGTATTGTCTTCCATTGTCGTGCCACCCCAGCTCATCAAAGCTGAGAGTTTTAATAACTGACTGCTACCTCATGCCGGAGGCTGTCCATGCTCCACCCACCACCAGTGATGGGGTCCTCATTGCCAGCTGGCAGCCAGTGCTCCTCAGAAACTCCAGCCTGCTTTCTTGAACCACCCCCAGTACCAATTATCCTAGGTTGCGTTCTCTGAAAGCAGATGGGATTTTTGTGGGTACTAACACCCATGAGAGGAAGGGAGAGGCAGCAGGTTTGGGCAAAGGAAGGAGTAAAGCTTGAGTGCAGGCTTGATAAAGCCTTTGCCCAGCCCCAGGGAGCTCTGGAGCATGCATGGCCCAAGTTGTCCCCTGTTGGACAGAAATAGCCAGGCATCTGTGATGAGTCACGGGATGTAGGCTTCCCTGGGAAGGGCATGCTCATGACTGAGCAGCTTTCAGGAGCTGAAAGATCTGACAGCTGGAGCCATCAGCCCACGGCACCCTCAGCAGCTGGGGCAACCAGTCTTTTCTTGAATGGGAATCTGGGTGGGGCATCGTTGTGTTCACCACACTGCTGAAATGTAATTCTTCATTTTGCCCTACAATGTCCATGTGTTACTTTTCTAACTAAATTAGTAAAGAAAGAAAATCAGACAAAATTTGTTTTTCTATTTCAGGGTGGAATTCAAATCAGATCACCCCCCACCTCCACCTCTTTTTTTTGAGACAGAGTCTTGCTCTATCGCCCAGATTGGTGTGTAGTGGTACAGTCTTAGCTCACTTCAGCCTCGACTTCCTGGGCTCAGGCAACCCTCCTACCTCAGCCTCCCAAGCAGCTGGGACTACATTTGTGCACCGCTAGACGCGACAAATTTTTTTTTTTTTTTTTTTTTTTTGTAGAGGCAAGGTTTTGCCATGTTTCCTAGGCTGGTCTCAAACTTTTGAGCTCAAGAGATCTGCCCACCTCGGCCTCCTTTCAAAGTGCTGGGATTGTAGGCATGAGCCACTGCACCCGGCCCAGATTACCCTTTCTTAGTTTTATTATTTGCTTTGTGAGAATACTGATTTGGTGGTAATTTCTAGTGTGTACGGGAGCACGTGTGACCAGGATTCCAAGCATCAGGTTACAAAGGGTAAATTCAGTCAAACCAATTGATGAGTAGCTCATTCCAGCATCTCTGCAGAAGCCACTGCTGTCTTTCAGCCTCTCTTGGGTTGATTAAATCAAGTGCATCTCATGTCATGCAGGAAGGATTCAGATCTAATGGCCAATCTATGGTTTGGGCCCTGGTAGGTAGTGACATCTTATGTCCTTAGGGAAGACAATGAGTGACAGGCAGCCCTGGACCCCATCTCAGAGTAGTGCTCACTTGCCCATGTTGTGATTATTTTTGGAGTTATCTGTTTTGGCTGGCTTAGATTCATGTAACCATTGGAGCCAATCCCTTTACACAAACACTGGTTTATTAACCTGGGGCAATCAAAGGGAAGGGGTGTCAATCTTCCTTCTCTCTGTTATCACGTTGAAACTTCTTTTTCTGTGAAAGTTCTTATGGAAGGAAATTAGCAGAAGGAGTTTGCTTTTAAAGATACAAAGACCAGCCTGGGGCCTCACCCCTGCTTCTGCCTAATGACATCTCTTTTCCAATAAGAAAAAAGTCACCTCCTGAAAAGAGGCTTTGCAGAGTAACTAGGGAATTTAGTTTCTTTCTAATAAGTATCAGGAAACAAATCCAGAGAAAAAAACAACTTGAACAATTGTGGAATGTCTGTCTGGGGGAGGAAACAGAGCACAGGACTTGGTGACAGTCAGCCTCATGGTAAACGGGTTTCAATGCCACCTACTAGTCTGAGACCTTGGTCAATTCATAGAAACTCTCTGAGATTGAGTTTCTTCCTCTAAACAGCCAAGACCCTGGCAGTGGTGCAGTCCTCTGTCCCCCTTCATAGTAAATGTCCTTGAATGGGATGCCAATTCCCTGTCTTCTCCACTTCCTCGTCCTTTATGCTCATTCTCCCTCAATCACTTGCAGACAGTTTCATCCCCGCCATGCCTCTGCAAGTGGCTTCTTTTGTTTCACCAGTAGCTTTCATCTTGCCAGCCAAAGAGCCCATTGCCTATCTCCATCAAACAAGACCTCCTGCAGCCTCTGACTGCATCAGGCCCTCCTTCTCTTCAGACACTCCCACCTCGAGGCTTCCGGACAGTCCACTTTCTAGGGTGGCCCCTTCTTCTCTGGGTCCTTGACTATTTGTTCTTTCTCTGGTCAAAAAGGGCTCCGTTCTGAGTATCCTAATACCTTCTGTAGCTGCATGCTGTCTCTGACAATGCTGTCTTAGGAATTCAAGGCTTTCAGTACCATCTGTATGATGAAGATTTTCACACTGAGACCTTCCTCTCCAACCTCACTCCTGAGTCTCGGTCTCAGGTGCCCAACTGCCTGCCTCACACTTCCACAAAAATGTGTCATCTTCACCTCAAACATAACTCTCTCTTTTTTTTTCCTGTCTGTGCTGGATGGTCTGCTGGCAACTCAACACCATTCTTCCCTTTGTGCTCTGCCCCCGATCACAGGGGCTGGGCATCTGTCAATTACATTCCCCAGAACCCCTGCCTATGGGTTTCCAGTTTAGATCCCACCAGTAAGAAGCATCTGTGTGAGGTTTGGAGGGAGGAAAATAAGCAGAAGCCAAATAATTGTTCCTCCTCGACCTTAGGCAACGAGGGGGCGGCCTTCAGCCTTTTTCTATGAATCATCTACCTCTGAAGCTGAAATTATTGCAAGAAGTTTTCTGAATTTCCTGCAACTTCCTACCTTGTTGAAAGCTGGAGGTGAACCAAGCTAGCAGAGGCACCCTCCCATGACCTGTGTTTCCCCCCATCACTCCTTTTATGGGTTTTAAAGCACTTATTACCTTAAATGCTTTCCTGCCTAAAATACCTAAAATTGCTTCACTTCTGATACATCCTCTAAATCACCGCTCTTCAAATATTACCATGCATCGGAAATGGAAGAAATGGGAGGCAAGCTAAAGCAGGTTGCTGGGTCCCTCAAGTTTCTGACTCAGTAGTTCTGGGGTGGGGCTGGGTAATTCTCATCCTGCTCCCCTGGGGGCCACACTTGGGGAACCACTAGTCTAAACCTTTGTCATCTCAGTTAATGGTGCCACTATTTATGCAGTTTCTTAGGCCAAAACACCCAAGAGTCATCCTTGATTCTGTCTTTCATTCATGATCATGACCAGGATCTTGGATATCTAGAGGAAGAAATGGGATTTTAGAGAGTTTCTATGACTTGCACAAGGTCTCATACTGGTAGATGGCATTTAAACCCATTTAGCTCTGAGGCTGACTGTCAAAAAATCCTGTCCTCTCTTTCCTCTCCCCTCATAGATTCTTTACCATTTTTCAATTGAGATAATGAGTTGTGTGTGCGTGTCTTCCTCAATGAAGCCTGAAGAGAAGTCTCCAGTTGACGGAAGTTAAGAGTTTAAGAAATGAGGGGCTGGTATGATAAGGTCATCCAGGAGAGGAGGGCATTTGACTTGAGAAGAGTGATGCAATTGCTGAGCAGGGTGGGGTGCCTGCGTGAGATGTGAGGTTACAATGTCAAGTAATTCTAGTGTGCACAGGTGTGGGATTTTTCTTCAGTAACATTGACATGGGCTATGGTAGCTTTGGGATAAAGTCATAGGAGGGGAATTGCTAAATCAGGGATCATGTCCATTTTATGTGTGTTGGTGTGGCAATTGCCAAAGAGCTATGCCAGTATAGTCTTCTGTCAAAATGTTTGTCCACACTTGGTAATACGGTGTAGTATCAAACTTGTGGATCTGCCATCTGCTAGGTAGAAATTATTTCATCATGCATGAGAGCGAACATCTTTTCCTGTGCTGCTTCTGTGAACTGCCTATTCAAGACAGGACTACTTAGGAATCTCAGAATAGTCAGATTAAAGGGAAATGCATTTTGTCCAAACCACTGAGCAAAAATACAGATATTAAGAAGAAGGTCATATTACCCTGGGGCCAGAACTCAATCACTGGAATCAGGTGTGACTTTTTGGAAAGTGAGGCTTCCTCTGTCCTCGCTAGAAACATTTTGATTGAGGCCATCACTGTCCTTAGAAACATGCCTTTTCCACCCAGGTGGTAGGTGCCATCCACCCAGAGACCTATACCCAGATTCCCAATTCCCATCACTGTAATCCCATAGCTAATCGCAAATGAAATTGTGCCTATGGCATAGTCCTAGGGAAACACTGAAAGAGAAGGAAAAGCAATGAAAATAAAAATGAAATTATAAAATAAATCCTTTTGCTTATAGGTTTAGTGGGAACTATGCATCAGAATCAGGCATTTGGCAGCATAGAAATGATACTAATGAATGCAAAAACTTTGAATCATATACTTTTAACCTACTGTACAACTCCTCAAGAGAAAATAAGACTGCTAAGTCTAGTAAATTTGTCTAAGCTGAGAACCATGGTGCGTGCAGGTACACACACTCACGCATGCACCACACACGCCCCCCGCCCAACACACACACTGTACTCTTCCAAATTTTTAACCTCAGGTGTGAAAGAAATATTTTGGATTTTTTTAGGGTGGGGTTATATATAGGTTCTGTTGAAAGGGGACTTGGGAATTACTGTAAGTTCATAGTTGGAGAGGTGCACATGGTACTGATGAAGAGAGAACACAGGGCATTGGGATAAGTTGCCAGTGCAGGTGCAAAGGGAATTGTTCTGAGGGTGTGGATGTGGCCAGAGGAGCCCAGCCCTTCCTGAGATATAGCAATGTCTTCATGTGTGACTGGATGTATGTTTTATATTTAGGACTCCTGGGAGTGAGAATGGGAGCACCACCCAGCAGATGCAGTGGAGTCTCACGAGGTGGGTGGTTTTTAAATTAAGGTGCTCTCTGAAGTCCTGGCTCCTGGAGTGTGATTCCAGAGGTAAGGAAGATCCAAATGGAAGGGCTACCTTTGCAGAGCAGTTCTGCTCTTACTTCCTATTTAGGTTGTGCTTCTGTCTAGGAAGAAAAGTGTTCTGCTGCCAAAAGCATATTTGGGACAGTTCTAAATCACCTCCTATGTGTACAACTACTGTATTAGTCTATTCTCACACTGCTATAAGGAACTGCCGGAGACTGGGTAATTTATAGAGAAGAGAGGTTTAATTGACTTATAGTTCCACATGGCTGGAGAGGTCTCAGGAAACTTACAATCATGGGAAAAGGGGAAGTAGGCACGTCTTACATGGCAGAAGGTGAGAGACAGCGTGTGAAGGAGGAACTGTCAAACACTTATGAAACCATCAGATCACAGGAGAACTCACTCGCTATCATGAGAACAGCATGGGGAAATCTGCCCCCATGATTCAATCACCTCCCACCAGGTCCCTCCCTTGACACGTGGGGATGATGGGGATTACAATTTGAGATGAGATTTAGGTGGGGACACAGAGCCAAACGATATCAACTATGTTATGGTTTTCATGTACTTTCACTCATTTAAGTTTGACAGTTACCTAATAAGTCTCCCAGTTTTAGACACGATGGAGACTCAGAAAGCTTATGTGGCCTCCCCAAAGCCCCAGCTAATCAGTGGCAAGGCTGGATATTTGTGTCCCCCACATATTCTTGTGTTGAAGCCCCAACCCTCAATGTGATCATGGAGATGGGCCCTTTGGGAGGTGATTGGGTTTAGATGAGGTCAATAAAGTAGAGCCCTCGTGCCTTTATAAGAAGAGACATCAGAGAGCTTGCTTCTTTTCTGTCTACCTTGAAGAAGGTGGCAATCTGCAAGCCAGAAAGAGAGCCCTCACCAGGACCTAGATGTACTGGCACCCTGATCACTAACTTCCAGCCCCCAGAACTGTGGAAAATAGATTCCTGTTATTTAAGCTACCTGGTCTATGAATACCATATTACATTGTATGGCAGGCTGAGCTGATGAAGACACTGGGTTTCAACCCATGTCAATCTGAATGCAGCACCCATGTTCATTCCAGTGAACCATGACACCTCTCCTGGATGGCCTATGATTCCATTACGTGGTTCTGTTAAAATATCACACGATAATGGTAAGGCAACTTAGAATGAAGCACATGTAAATTTCCCTGCAAAATCTGCAAGGCCTTTTGGGATTGTTTTTGGTGTTTAAACTTGTCATAGGATGCTGCTCAAAAGGAAAGGTTTAATTCCTTCCTTTGGATTAAAAAGAGGATGGAGCTCCTCCTCAATAAATCCATCACCCCCAGAAGTCCACTATCACATCATGATCCTGGTTCCTATACAACTGTATTTCAAAGAAATGATTTAAAAGTCCTAAACAGTAGGAATTTCCTCTTACAGAGAAGTTGTTCTTTCACTATTCACCAATTTTTGCCTTTGAAAAATAGACTTGGTGAAAAGTGCACACAAGGCTTGTTCTGAGTTGATCATACACTTGTCAAAACATCTAAAGGCTAAGCCATATTAAGAGCTTCTCAGGGAGCAAACTAGATCCAAAACAGCTATAAAAAAGAAAATTGCTTCTTATTTTTTTCCTTGTAAGTGAAAGGGGACTGAGCACCAAGTTCATTCCCCAGTTTCCTCTGAGACTAATCTTGGTTTGAGGTTCTTGACTGCAGGGGGCGTGTCCCTGGGCACTAATTCAGGGTAGTCCAACCACAGGAGTCTTTGGCCCTTGACAGTGACCACCCCCCAATCTTAGTTTCGGTGCTGGCCAAGACACCATCCAACCCCACTCCATCAACATTTCCCTGCTCTCCGATTTTTTGTCTGAAAGACCCACTCCATTCTTTGCACCAACTCCTACCGCTGAAGAAGCCAGTGATGTTGAAGATCTGAGATCTTGGAAGCTCTCCACCTGCCTCATCACAGGCAAACCAGGTATTGCTAACTTGCCTTTGAACAAACATAATAATTTTTCTTAAATCTAGAAATGCCGGACATTTGAAAATTATTTTTTAAGTTACTTAAAAATCGATCATTTAATGCAACCGCATGTCATTTTGGTTTAAATTAATGCTTTTTCTTATGTAAAATTTAAAAACGTAAACATTAGTAAAGTGTACATACATGTTTGTATCCTAATTTTTCATAAAACATGACAACATGTTGTTTTCCAAGTTATTATGGAAATGTCATACTATATTTTAAAATTACCTCCTAGCACAGCTAGTGAAATGAGGAGGCAATTTGGTATCGAGGGAAGACTAAGGGCTTCAGAGTCAGACTTATCTTCAAATATCTACAGTCACTTAGCAGTGAATGTGATTTACTTGCCCTCTCTGTGCCCCAGATTGTAAAGTGAAGTAATATCATCTAAGTTTCATAAATGTGAGAATTAAATGAGAAATTAACTTGGCGCTTCATAACTTCATTGCTGTTTCATGATTAAAAAGCAGATGTGGAATACTGAACTCTTCTCCAGTTCTTGGGCATACTGTACCTGTTCTCTTTAAATTTGTGTTTAGAGGGTCTCATGTTTCTCCATGAAACTTTGCTGCAGGTTTAAAGAGCAAATGCGGCCAGGCGTGGTGGCTCACGCCTGTAATCCCAGCACTTTGGGAGGCCGAGGTGGGCGGATCACGAGGTCAGGAGATCGAGACCATCCTAGCTAACATGGTGAAACCCCCATCTCTACTAAAAATACAAAAAATTAGTCGGGCGTGTTGGCACGTGCCTGTAACCCCAGCTACTCGGGAGGCTGAGGCAGGAGAATCGCTTGAACCTGGGAGGTGGAGGTTGCAGTGAGCCGAGATCTTGCCACTGCACTCCAGCCTGTGTGACAGGGCGAGACTCTGTCTCAAAAAATAAATAAATAAATAAATAAATGAATAAATAAATAAATAAATATAAAAAGCGAATGCAATTCTGTTTGAGGCCTTGGCCACTGCATCTCTCGGTAGCTTATGGTATTGTTAAACAGGTAATGATAAGAGCAAAGGTCCAAGCTCTTGAAACCTGAGGACCAGTTGGCCTTCTAAAATGTTCCAGGAGAGGATGATGTTGAATCCGATGCCTCTGGACTCCACTCTGTGGCAACAGGGCAAAAGACACCAATTCAGTTTGCCTAAAATCAGTCTAACAGAAGATACTTACAGAATGCCTTCTATGGGCCAGTCTTTGCTCTAAATAGGGAAAAATATGAGGTCCCTGATCTCAATATACAGAGAGGAGACAGACAATAAATACAGTTCATGCAAGCTCAGCATTCAGTAAGTGTTGAAAAGTGGAAAGGAATTGGGGTGGGTATTTTATTTTATTTTCTGAGACAGATCTTGCTCTGTCGCCCAGGCTGGAGTGCAATGGCATGATCTCTGCTCGCTGCAACCTCTGCCTCCCAGGTTCAAGCGATTCTCCTGCCTCAGCCTCCTGAGTAGCTGGGATTACAGGTGCCGACCACCACGGCTGGCTAATTTTTGTATTTTTAGTAGAGATGGGGTTTCGCCATGTTGGCCAGGCTGGTCTCAAACTCCTGACCTCAGGTGATCCGCCCACCTCGGCCTCCCAAAGTACTGGGATTAGAGGTGTGAGCCACCATGACTGGCCCTGAGGTGGGTATTTTATAAATGTGATCAGGGTATTCTTTTTCAGGAAGTACCATAGAGCAGAGCCTGAAGGAAATGAGAGCCAGCCATGTGAACATTTAACACTGAAGGGTGACCAATCCTCCTGTTTGCCCAGAGTGAGGGATTTCCTAGAAAGCAGGGCTTTCAATGTTAAAATCAAGACAGTTTCAGGCAAACTGGAATGCTTGGTCACCCCAGGAAGAGTGTTCCAGGCCCGAGGTAACAGCCAGCATGAAGGCCAGTAAGAGAGAGAGAATGTGGTGTGTTTTGGAGGTGTCCAGGAGGCCAACGTGATGGATAAAGCAGGAGAGAGAGGAGAGATGAGCACAGAAAGGGCGGCCAAGCTGGGCCACCCAGGGCTGCTGGTCAGTGTAAGGGCAGATGGATGAATGATCCCCATGAACCACTCTCAAGTATTGAGGTGCAGGGAGATGATGAAGGTGGGGAGTGATGAGAGGCTGCTGCAAAAGCAGGGCTCTGCTGCCACCGAGAGTGAGGCCTGTGAGTTCTCCCGACGCTGCAGCAGATGGGAAAATGCATCCTAGACCATCCTGCAGAGCTGACAGTATTAATGCTCTTCTTTACCCACCACCATCATTGGGAGAATGCAATTAGTGGATTTTTCTAGTAGGGGCAACAAAACAATTTTTCTTGAGCTGCATAGGCCTGAGCATTTAATGCCAATGCTGTTGGCAAACACCCCTGGTAAGTGTCTAGGCTTCCCTTGGTCCCTGACTGTAACAGTGTTTCTCTGAGGGCCACCCTCATGCCTGCACAGCCCCATGCTCACCAAGGTCAGAGCTGAAAGGATGTGGCCAGCCGCAGACTTTTTTCTTCCAGATGAAGAAATTAGGACCAAAACAGGAGAAAGTGACTTTGTCCAGGGACACTCTGGAAGTTAGAGGCAGATCTGGGAGGGCAGCAGGCTGAGAGACTGGCCTTGACATGGAGCTAGGGTGGCTGCACCTGAGCTAGATGGGCCAGATGGGCAGGTGCTGCCCCCTCCCAGCGGTTTCACTTGGGCTGTGTGAACAGGAACTTGGTCTTGAGGACATGGGGAAAGCCTATCTGATTTTGTTCCTCCTGAGTTAAGGCCACAGCATGAACATGGTAGGAATGTGCTGGAGGGACCCCTTATTGAAGGGGTGCACAACAAAACATATAGAGTGCATTCGGAGAACAGCGAGACCAGAGGGAGAGAAGAATTGAAAGCATCCTGCCTGGCCTATGATTGGAGGAACTGAAACTTTCTTTAAAGGTCAGAAAAGGAGCTGCGGGTCAGCAGTGCAGAACATGAGGGCTCAGTCAAAATATTTGAAGGGCTGACATGTACAAATAATGTACTTTGCTTGATTTTTATTTTCTCTGTCATTTATTTAGTCATACTTTTGCCACAGTGCTACTTCTCATGTTTTATTCCAAACATATAGCACTGTAACTTCTTCAGATAGGATTAGCTGCTTATTTATGGGCCTGGGGCCTGAATCACCCTTTAGAAAAATGAGTTTCTATCCTAGCTGTACATTTTAGGGGGCTTTGTCATTGCTGATATCCTGTCCCAGGAATTTTGATTTAATTGGTCTAGAGTGGAGCCTGTGATAGTTTAGACCATTGAGTGGAGTATTTTTTTTTTCCCATCCTCTTGATATTGGGCTTGGCCACATAAACTTGCTTCAGCCAGTAGGATATTACTGGACATGACATGAGCAGAAGCTTTAAATGTGCTGTTTGTCTTGTCTCTTGCAGTCCAGTGATCTACTACAAGAAGAACATATCCTCGTTGGCCACTGGTCCAAGGAGAGTGAAACATATGTGAAGCTGACTTGAATCCATTACAATCTGGAGCAGTCACCCAGGTCAGCCAGGCTATAACAGTTGTGCTCTAGCCATCAACAGACCTATGAGTGAGAAATAGATGTTTGTGGTTTTAAGCCACTGAGTTTTGAGATATTTGTTACACAGCATTGTTATAGCAATGTCTAACTGAAACAAGGCCTCAGCCCTAAGAGATTCTAATTCAGTTGGTTTGGGTTAAGGTCCAGTACTATGGCCTGAATGTTTGTGTCTCCCCAAAATTCATATGTTGAAACCTAATCACTAATGTGATGGTGTCAGGAAGTGGGACAACTGGGAATCAATTAGGTCATGGGGGTGGAGCCCTCATGAATGGGGTCAATGTCCTTTAAAAAAAAAAGTGCCTCAGAGAGCCACCTTCTACCAGGTGAAGAGACAGTGAGAAGTTGGCATCAATGAATCAGGAAATGGGCCCTCAGCAGACACTGAGCCAGCTGGTGCCTTGATCTTGGACTTCCCAGCCTCTAGAACTGTGAGAATTAAATATCTTTTGTTTGTAATCTCCCAGCCAATGGCACTTTGTTATAGCAGTGCAAATGGACTAAGACACTCACGCATCCGTATTTCTTAAAAATGCTCTCCAAATGATTCTAATGTGCAGCCAGGGTTGATAACTGCCAATCTGAAAATTGCTTTTCCATCCAGGAGTCAAGCCAAGGTTTACAAATGATGAGATCACTTAGAATCAGTATTTCTAAAAACTTGGCTTTGGAACCACCCATGTAAGAATGCCTGGGCTTGTAGGGCATCTTACTTGTTAAAAATACAGATTCCTGGGGCCCACCCCAGTCCTACGGAATCAGATTCTCTGGAGTGGGCCAAGCAACATGCATTCTAACACACTCCCTCTTGGTCACTTTCCAAGCTCACTGAAGTTTGAGAAAGGCTGATGTAGAGATTATGCCACATTCCCCACCACCCTGCAATGAGAGAGTTGATGATAATTGAAATATTCCTATTAAAATTTCAAGCTACTTCTGGTTGCTTCTATGAATACCTGACTTGAGTCTTTTAGTCTTTATAGTGAAGATCTGGGGGAGGAGAAACACATCCTGATCTGATTTTGATGTAATGAAGGAGGTTGGACTAAATTATTTCTTTCAGCCCCAACACTGAATGGTTTTACATCATTGTATTTGTTGTGATTATCAGCGTAGTTCTGGTACGGTGTGATTCACCTCTTAGCTCCTGCTGGAAGAAGGGTGTAAAATAGCCTCCAGCAGGAAGTCACAGACCCCTGTGGTTCCTGCCTCAGGCACTATGCCACGCTGTCCCAACCCCTCTGGTCTTGAGACTGAGCTGTGGGCCCACCAGGGTGCCCTTGCAGAGGGCACTCTGGACTTTTGTGGCTCTTGTCTGATTTGCTTTTCTTTTACCCTATGCTCTATTTCTGCCCCAGTTTGGACTCTTGGCTTTAAGTCTGGACTTTAATCCCATTGCTCATCCTTTGAACTTGAGCTTGACACTTGCTCTCCCCTTAATGTGAATCTCAGTTTTTTCTTATGGGGTCTGATTTGATGCCACACTTCTAGCCCAGTGGTTTCAGTGTCACCTGGGGAACTTGAAACAAGCCTGATTCTGGCTGCCTCCCAGATAATTCATCAGAGTCTCTGGGGTGGGACAGAGGTGTCTAAATGCTACCCAAGAGATTCCAAAGGGCAGCCAGGGTTGAAAAGCATTCCCTGGAAGAAACCAGACCTCCCTGCAGCCTTCATCATCCTCATCCCCAAAGCCTGGGTTAGACCTCTATTGCCAGGGTGCTGCTTCCCTCAAAAGGATTTCAACATAGTAACCACATTTCCATGCAATAGAAGAGCGCTTTTAGTGTCAATCCCAAACTGGTAGTTACTTCCCCACCCTCAAGGAGTGGAGTTTGAAATATGCCACCGATCATCAAGATGCAGGCTGAGAACAGAGGCAGCTGGCCAAAGAAAACAGAACGCTTACATGAGAGAGACACAGACAGAAAGCTGCGGGGCCATGCAAAGTAGGGAGGAGAAGCCATTCCCCATAATGAGTCACCGGCGGCGGGCACTTTGCAGAGCAATACAGTTGATAAATACTCTGTACTTAAAGTGAACTTTGAACAAATGCATAAGCAGAGATGGAGAGTTTTCTGCAAATAGAAGAAAGCAAGGGCTTGGTACAAAGAAGCTGTGTCCCAGCACAGACTGAAGTGGAACAAGAGTGTGGTTGGAGACAATGGAAGTAAGCTAGCAGAAGCTAGGCAGGAAAATAAATTTCCAAATCCAGATGGATGAGATGGCAGGCAAGCTTCCAGGTATAGTAACGAAGGTGGGATCACACTCGTTTTGTAATGATAAGAAATTGGAAATTCGTATCAGAATCTCCCTGTGCATTATTTATAGTTTGCTTAATGCACCACAGCCTAAACTGACTGCATAATAAGTAGTTTATCATTTTCATTCCAGAGGGTGAACTCATCATTTTCAATTAATTATTTTGTTGTCTCCTTGAAGGCTAGAGCTAAGGAATCCCATCAGTTTCTTTAATAGAAACATATCTGTACTGAGAGGTTGAGTGTTCAGTTTGGGACAGAGAAGGTGAGTAGCTCCCCTTAGGGAACAGGGCTTCATCATTCTAGTATCTCTCTAGGACTGCAACAAATAATGTTAGTACCATCAGCCCCTAAAGTAGATGAACATTGACTGTGAGCAAGGAAGAATGGAAAAGCCCTGGGAACGATGTGGCTGGGACATCCTTCAATGAGACAAGAAGTCAGAAAGATCTGAAAAGAGCACCAGTCGTCAAACTGGAAGGTTGGGGGAGTCAAGCAGAACATTTCAAAGCAGCCATGCCTGCTTGTCATTAAGATGAGAAACCAGACACACCCTTTCCTCCTGCAGCACCAAGTGATCTTAACAAGGCAGCCCAAACTCACTGGCCCATCAGTTCCAATGACAACGTTTGGGTGAGAACAGGATCCGACTGTCTTCATCTCCCAGGACCAGATATTGATTTAGGTTTCTGATGGGAATAGAATTTTATTTTCTCAGTGATTTAAACAGACATTCTTTAGAAAGAAACATCAGGGCTGAAAGTGCAGGCCTGTGAATGGACTTACTCTTTCAGCCTTCCCTTCTTTCCTGGTTGGCTGGGGAAGCACCTCTCAGCTCCTCCACCTTCGGGGATTCTCTTTGAAAGAGCTTGTAGAAACTCAGCAGAGGAGGGGGTTAAACTACATTGCCACTGAAAACAAATGAAAAGTGAATGATTACTTGGGAGCTGAGCTGAAACTGAGCTCTGCGATGGCAATACGCTCCTGATGACAATGTGTAGTTACGTGAAAGGCCTCCTTGGATTTCCACAGAAAAGGGCAGATTAAAAGCAAACAAAGGGATAAAAAGCATAAACCTTAAATAGCTGGAGCGAAGCTGGGTAGTAGGAACAGCCCTTGCCAGGTTATGTCTCTTGGGGCCTCTGGGCCAAATCCCATTTCACACCAAATTTAATGGAGAATTCTTCTGCAAGTCAAAATCTGTCCTCTGCCTTTGAAAATCTTCCTTTAAAATGATGCGAATGAGCTTGACGTCCTCTTCAGGACCGCCAGGCCCCACTAATGCCCCTGTAAAGTTGGTGTCCATCCGGGATCTGCTACCTGAATTCTCTCATTTGGAGATCTAGTTTCATCACTGATTTTTAAAAATTCTTTATCTGAGAAGAAAGGAATATTTAGACATTTAATTGGCATATAACAAGATAACTATAACAAGTTAATTAGTTCTCAATTAAGTTGCATTTACCATACCTGCTGAATGTGTTCTCAGCAATTAGGGGCATCTAATGAACCTGCAGTAGCTGCTTGGCTTCCTACAGTAAGCAGGAAGATGAGACCATCTCTTCTTGAGTCTGAGGCAGCATGGCATTGTCTTCTTGAAAGCCAGCATCCAACCTGTCTCAGAAGCAATTGAATGTAACTGCTGGTCAATTCAGTGAAACAGTAAGCTGAGTGAGGTCTGTGACACAGGAACGAAGTCATGGGATTAATGTAATGGAAAGAGCACTGACTTTGGAATCCAACTGATGTGAGTTCAAGTCCTGACTACTGCTTTCTAGTTATGTGACTGTCTTAGTCCATTTGTGTTGCTATAAAGGAAAACCTGATGTTGGGTAATTTATAATAAAAGGAGGTTTATTTGGCTGATGGTTCTGCAGGGCTGTTCAAGAAGCATGGCACTGGCTTCTGCATCTGGTGAGGCCTCAGGAAGCTTCCACTCATGGTGGCAGGTGAAGAGGAGCTGGTATGTGCAGGGATCACATGGTGAGAGAGGAAGCAAGAGACAAGGGAGGGAGGAGCCAGGCTCTTTTTAATAACCAGCTCTCTTGGGAACTAAAGGAGTGAGAACTCACCCTCCACTCACAAAAAGAGATTTGACCTCTTCATGAGGAATTTATCTCCATGACCCAAATACCACCCACTAGGCCCCACCTTCAACATTGGGAATCAAATTTCAACATAATATTTGGAGGGGGTCAAATTAACCAAACTATGGTGGTGACTTTGGGCAAGTATCTTAGAATCCCCAAACCTCAGTTTCCCCATTTTTATGCTAGGCATTACAATATAGACCTCACTATAAAGTTGCTGTGTAGATCGATGAGAGAATGCAAGGGAAAGTCCTACAGTTTCGGCCTATAGTAAACTTTTTTTTTTTTTTTTTGAGACTGAGTCTCACTCTATTGCCCAGGCTGGAATGCAGTAGCACAATCTCAGCTCACTGCGATCTCGGCCTCCCAGGTTCAAGCAATTCTCATGCCTCAGCCTCCTGAGTAGCTGGGATTACAGGTGTGTGCCACCACAACGGGCTAATTTTTGTATTTTTGGTAGAGATGGGGTTTTACCGTGTTGGTCAGGCTGGTCTCGAACTCCTGAACTCGAATGATCCACCTGCCTTGGCCTCCCAAAGTGCTGGGATTACAGGCGTGAGCCACCACGCCCGGCCAACATTGTTACTAGTTTGTGAATGTTTCTCTGTGGCCTCTGTCATTTTGAAAGATTTGGCCAAGAGATTACCTGGCTAAACCCTTGGGGTGTTGTCATATTTAGTCATTGCAGGAGCCCACTAGTCAAATTTCACTGCCCTGTTAGTGGAGAAATCATCACGAAAGCATTATCAGAATATTACAGCATGGCCAGGGAATGTACGTGGAGAAGGTTAATTATTCATTTTATCCATTGTTCAGTGAGATTGAGATCTGAAAAAAATGATTGAGTGTTATCAGCCAAGCACCATGGAAGAATGAGACTGAAACTGTCCCCTCTAGGGAGGCAATGGAGTTACGAAGGGGAAAGGAAGGGCTTACGTTTCTCAGAGAAGCATGTGCCCTGCAGCTCCAGGGTTCTGGCTCCCCCTCTGTATTCCTTTCTATCCACAGGTTTTCACCTCTCCTTCAGCACCAGCTATGATTAAAAAGCCACGTTGAGGAATCAACAGAAGGAGGGAAAAAAATTTACAAACTAATTTGCATTTTAATGAATTTTTAATTGATCCAAAATCTGTTGTTTCTGTTTAAAGATGCAGTGCTGACTTTGTGGTCTCTGCTGCTGAGGGCCAAGTGGGAACTTAATGTGATAAAAACAATGATAATGCTAAGCTTAATTAGGTTTGAAAACTTGTCTGGAAAGGCTGCAAGGAGCCTGGGAATGGCGGGCATTTGCTAGCAGCAGGCTAAGAAACTGGATTGGATTGGTAGAGGCTTTCTGCTTCATACCAAAACCGCAGCCAGGCCCTCATGATGGGCCAGGTGATTGATGTCATGGCTATAGTGCTTAGGAATTTCTAAGTACGGGTGTCAGACAAGTCCAGCCAGTAGTTGGTAGACAATCCATTTCTACACTGGCTTTTTTTTTTTTTTTTAATCACCAGCATCTCCTCCTTTTCTATATGTCACTTAGCAGGGTCTTAGTTGAGGTCACTCATGGATAAGACACACATATGGTGGTTAAGGTGACTGACGTGCCCTTTTGGAGAAGGCATTGAGAGACCACCATTGAAAACAATTGTCAGTGGTCTGAGATTTTACCCTTCTACCCTATCTGGGACAGGGACAATGAACTTTATTACTTACACGGAAATCTGTAGCCAGAGTTTCATGTTCATGCCATTTCTCCATGACCTGAAGTTCCATGAGGATGGCAGGAAATGACATAGGTGTGCCTTGATGGGTACCTGCATAGGCAGTGGGCCGGGTGACAGAGGATGAGCCCTGAGCTTGGAGGATTTATCATTTTTATAGGGAGGGAAAGAAAGCCTCCTCTTTGGGGAGAGAGATGTCCCTGAGAAGCAGCCCAAGTGAAGAACAGTCAGGGCCTTGCATCCTGGCACAGCCAGCAAGAATGTGCAGGGATGTTCAGGGGCCATGGCTGGTCCCTCTCCCAACAACTGTGGCCACACACTACTTTCAAAGTCAAGGACAATGTCTCAGCTGATTTGAATGCACTATGTGCAGGAGGAAGGTTGGGAAGAGATTTCTTTCTTTACTGGAAAGGAGTAAGATATTTGTTGAAATTACTGTGCTATTAGTCCCCCATTTTGGAATATTTGTGTGGTGGAGAATTCTGGAAAGTTAACTGATGTGTACCTCCTTCCCCTCTGAACGTTAACTGATGAGTACCTCCTTCCCCCATTTGCTCCTCCAGGCCTGTCTGCCATTTCTCCATCTCCCACTTCCAGTTTTCAGCCCTCTGCCCAGCAGCCCAAGGTGAGCTCACTTTCTCCCAAGGTGATGACTGTGGTAAGGCCAGAGGAAAAAAAGACTTTGCATGCTTCGTTTTAAAGATTAAAAAGCCATTGCCCGGGAGTGTGGCCGAAAAATTTTGAAAGATTGTTTGCCAAGCAGATGTTTTTCTTTTGTAAACACAGACTAGATAGAAATCCCACGGGCTGATGCCAGGAGAGAACAGTCAGAGAGGAAGTACGAAGTTTAGGCCCTTGTGAACTGTCGCTTCAGGCTGAGTTGGGGGGTGCTTACCTGATGGAACCCCTAGATAAATTTGGGGATAAACCACAATGGGAGAAAAATGGTAGCCCAAAATGTGATAGAAAAAAAACTGAGAAACCCGCAAATTTTCTTATGGTGTGCATGAACATAATTCATGGGGCATGAATTTTCCCCATGGCCCAAGGCCAGCTGCTGCAGGACATCAGGGTTGACAAAGGTTTCAGCCCATCCTGTGGGTTCCAGCTTGTCCTTGATCTCCCTCATGTTAGGTCCATCTTCTCTTCCCAAAATACTGCCCTGAAGATTTCAAATCCAACGCCAGACACGAACACAACAGTGTCATAGGGACTGCTTACAGCTGTGTAAGATCAAATCCCTGAAACAAACTTTCCATCTATCTGCCAGCCTATCTGCCTATCTATCTATCTATCTGCCTATCTATCTATCTATCTATCTATCTATCTATCTATCTATCTATCTATCTATCTAT
>NW_026652314.1:1097258-1168301 GCF_009828535.3 Hylobates moloch
TATCTATCTATCTATCTATCTATCTATCTATCTATCTATCTATCTATGCATCCATCCATCCACCTACCCACCAATTCATCCATCCTAGCGGTTCAGCTTCTCTGTGGCTTAGAAAGGTCACTATGGTTACATGGAGAAGGAAACATCTAGAAACAGGGGGTGCCTGTGAACACAGAAAAGGAGAGAAAACATTTGAGAGAAATTTCTTCCCTGTGCTCCCTTCAGTCACTGAACTCTTTCCTCCCCCAAATCCTTTGGACTCCTAACTAAGTCCTCTCATCCTGTAGAAGCTCTAAGAGAGAAGCCAGAAACCAGGCCGTTTTCAAGGTTATCCAAACCGGGGGCAGGGCCATGGCAGGGGTTGCCCCCTACCAGGGTCAGAGGCTTGTCTCCGGTGCAGGAGGCAGGGTGGCCCTTGTGGATTGACAGCTTTTCAAATGCATCTCTTATGATCCTGAATCTAGTCAAAGAGCATGACTCACAAACAAACCTAATTATTTTTAGCATCTCTTTTTAAAAGGTAAAAGAACAAATTTTGTAATAGCCTTTTCCAGTGGCTTACTGGGAATTTTTAAAGATAGGTATAGAAAAGTCCCTACACATTTTCTTTTGTTTTACTTTAAAAATAAGATTCAGTGTAGGGAAGACAAAATCTAAAGATATGTTAGAGATGATTTAAACACTTGGTTAAGATAGGTGTCTGAAAAATAATGGTTTTTCAAAGTGACTATAAAACATTTAAAAATAACATAGACTTGAAAATAAATTTGGCTCTTTTATGAGTGATGAACCTTTGTTCTTTTTTGTTTTGTTTTGCTTTTTCAATAATCAAGCGTATAATAAAATTGACGTGAGACACAGAAAATTGTTAATTATTGATAATTGATAATTACTGATAATTACTTCTAATAAGAAAATTATTCTGAATCTTTTATGTCTAGGATGATCACACAGAAGGTAAAGAATATTCTTTCATATTGTAGTTAAAGACATTGGTCAGTAAACAAGGAAACTCATCCTTCAAAATGAAGCAAACTCTGCCAAAATGTTGACATGTCTCATGTTTTCTTTTTAGATTCAGGCATTATAAACTAAGGAAAATAAAATTCACTTCTCATCTTTTGTCTTTCATTTACCTTCATACTCTGGAACAGATTGGCTTGAAAAAACAAAAGCACATAGGCTCTTATATTTCTTTGTGTTCCTAGTAGACAGTTATGGTTTGGCTGTGTCCCCACCCAAATCTCACCTTGAATTGTATGCCCATAATTCCCACGTGTTGTGGGAGGCACCTGGTCGGAGATAATTGAATCATGGTGGCAGTTTCTCCCATACTGTTCTTGTGGTAGTGTTTTCATGGTAGTCTCATGAGATCTGATGGTTTTATAAGGGAAACCTGTTTCGCTTGGCTCTCATTCTCTCTTGCAGCCGTCATTTAAGAAGTGCCTTTCACCTTCCGCCATGATTGTGAGTCCTCCCTATCCACGTGGAACTGTAAGTTCATTAAACCTCTTTCTTTTGTAAATTGCCCAGTCTCAGGTATGTCTTTTTTTAGTTTTATTTATTTATTTATTTTTAATTTTATATTTTTTGAGTTGGAGTCTTGCTCTGTCACCCAGGCTGGAGTGCAGTGGTGCGATCTCGGTTTACTGCAAGCTCCGCCTCCCAGGTTCACACCATTCTCCTGCCTCAGCCTCCCAAGTAGCTGGGACTACAGGCGCCCACCACGACCCCGGCTAATTTTTTGTATTTTTAGTAGAGAGGGTGTTTCACTGTGTTAGCCGGGATGGTCTTGATCTCCTGACCTCGTGATCCGCCTGCCTCAGCCTCCCAAAGTGCAGGGATTACAGGCGTGAGCCACCAAGCCCAGCCTCAGGTATGTCTTTATCAGCAGTGTGAAAATCGGCTAATACATATAGTCTTAATCATCTATATTAATTATGACTTTTAACTTAAGTAACTTCTATTTCACAGAGAAAATTTCTGGGTAGATAATTGTGAACTGTCTGTCATATACAAGCATTTTAGCAGACTAACAAAGCTTGTGAGACACATAATACATTTTTCTTCATCTAGACATTTACACTTCAAAATGAACATGTTTGTTAATATGATCCAAAAATATAGCTGTATAGCATGTAAAGATAAGAGTCAGAAGTCCATAAACTTTATGCTTAGTAATCAATGTTGTCATATTCTATCTTATTTAATAGGAGATATCTGAGTTTCTAAAATCCATTAATTAATTCACTTTAATATTTGTCTAAGTTTTAATTTAACTAAAGATGTTGAAAATTATGTCTAAACTGGTTCACTCTAAAGAATAATTGCTGTTGATATGAAAAGTTTGTCAGAATAATTCAACTTAGTTGAACACAAATTTATAATTTTCATAATCTTAAACATCATGTAGGAGTTTGTTTAGTAAATTAGCAGTTATTAGCTTATTTGATTGGTAAACCTGTACATGTTTAGAAGATTCAGATAATTATTTTGTTCTTGAGAAAACAAACTCAAGTAAAATAATGCATACTGTTATATTATACTTAACACTCATAAATGAGAGAAAAGACAGTTTTTCTTAACCTAGTGTGATTTCCAAGATTTACCTTAATTATGTAAACTTGGTTTCTTAAAATGTTTGAGTGAACAATTTGTGAAAGAAGGATTTTTTAAAAGTCTAGTCTGTGATGTTAAAGTATAAATTCAATGTTTTATTTTCTAAAAATTTTAGAAATATTCTATTTATACAAGTGTTTATCTTTATAAACTAACCAGAACAGAGCCTCCTATAATTTTAGAAACATTATAATCTAATTTATTAATACCATCCCATAATAAGAAAACATTTCATACATCTACAAGGAGAAGTCAAGGCCTTTCTCAATTACAGACAAATGATCATAGAGAGTTAGTAGCTTCAGTGCTACAACTTTAGCCACAAGTCAAAAATAAATACAGAAACACAAAAATCTTCTGGTCTAGATTTCAAAGAGTCAATCTACTTTCTGGTGGGTATGAAATTCTTAATTGATTTCAGCTCAAAATAGACAAATAGACCAATGAACAGGAAGGACTAGCAAACCAGGTATCTGCCGTCTGTTTCTCACTCAGTAGAGACTAGGTCTCTCTCATCCCTCTACAGAGATTACCAAAGAGTTAAACCATAAAACCAAATTCATCATCATTACTGCTATCTTGGGGGATTAATTTATTGGCTCTGTGTGAACCACAGACAAAACAAAGGAACCAAAACAGTCCAGAGGAAACAACCTCCCTTTTTGCCTTTCCTCTTCACTGACCTTCTTGTTTAGAGAAAGCTCCCTGCTGCTGTGGCCTGAGTCCCACAGGCAGCTCCGGGCTGAGCAGACGGTTTCAGCATGGCCTTCGCTGATGGAAGTCAACACCACTGCTCTTCGTGGGTTGCTCTTAGCGTGACAGCAAACACCACACTGGGAGCTAATTAACATGTGCCTAAGACTTGAGGCAGTGGAGAGAGAGCTCTGTGGTTTTCCACAAATTTGAAGTTGGAAGGAAAGCTGAGCTATCTTCCCATCCAATGTCCTCACTTGCTGAAGGAGAAACTGAGTCCTTGTGAGCCCAGGGTCCCACATCAAGTTATACATGGAGCTGAGACCAAAAACTGCAGCCCTTCTGTCCTCTAGTTGTCACAACCAGTGGAGTTTAAGTTTCCGTCTTGTAGCTGAGTTGATTTTTTGGCGAAAGGAGTGATACTGAACCCCCCTGAAAGCTTTTGTGTGTAGGTAACTTTCTGGTCAGGTATCTCATTGCTTTCATCGTGATCAGGGCACTGATCCTCTCACTGTAGAAGTTTTAGAGGAAAGCCGGATACTGTGGACTCAGAAATTGCCTCTTTTTTTGGATCAAGGCAAGGCAAGTTAGAGACTTGGTAAATAGACAGGTTTATAATGTTGACTTAAAAGATACCTGTTTATCAAGGTATCACTTGGCCAGTCAGCTCAATATTCCTTAAGCCCCCAATATTGTGTGATTGGAGTAAGAGGTGATGTCAAGGAAGGGAAACAAAAGTGAACTAATGCTGGACACTTTATAGGTGAACTCCTTAAATCCTCAGAGAAGTTCTATTAATATCAGATTCCTCATTCGAAGTTGGATATGAGGAAATAGATGCTTATCCAATGTCATAGAGCCAGGCTTTTTAGGGGGCATTAAAACCTGAGCTGGAGCCCATCACATTGCACCATGAAGTTTCCTCAGCCCATCCAGCTGGTGGCAAGAGCCACACTGTGGGGAGGATTAACTGCCCCAGGAGAGACAGAAACTAGGTGTGAACAGGGCAGATACTGGTTTCCACAGCAGCAAGGAAGGAAGAGGTGCTGGGAGAGCTGACCACGTGACCACCATTTGCCTGTGCGTCAAATAATGGGAAGGGGTTTGGAGGCATGGAGGTGAGGAAGAAAGAGCATGCCATGTAGAAAGTGCTTAGAATTTGGACACATGGGGAAACTTTGGGAAAAGGCAAGCAGATTGGTTGGTGTGTGTCATAGTGGGTTTGCAAGGGAATTTTAAAAAGATCATCATCATCATCACAGAAATTCCATTCATTGAGTCTTTTTCTGTAGGCTAGTGTGTTAGTCCATTCTCACACTATCTGAGACTGGGTGATTTGTAAGCAAAGGAGGTTTAATTGACTCACAGTTCTGCATGGCTGGGAGGCCTCAGGAAACTTACAATCATGGCAGAAGGGGAAGCAGATACATCTTACAAGGTGGCAGGTGAGAGAGAGTGCATGAAGGAGGAACAGTTGAACACTTACAAAACCATCAGATCTCATGAAAACTCACTCACTATCACAAGAACAGCATGAGGGAAACTGCCCTTATCATCCAATCACCTCCCACCAGCTTCCTCCCTCAACATGTGGGGATTATGGTGATTACAATTAGAGATGAGATTTGGATGGGGATGCAGAGCCAAACCATACAATTCCACCCCTGGCCTCTCCCCTATCTCATGTCCTTTTTATATTTCAAAACCAACTGTGCCTTCCCAAGAGTCCCCCAAAGTTTTAACTCATTCCAGTATTAAATGTCTCCCAAAGTCTCATCTGAGACAAGGCAAGTCTCTTCCACCTATGAGCCGATAAAATAAAAAACAAGTTAGTTCCTTCCAAGATACAGTAGGGGTACAGCCATTGGGTAAATACACGCATTCCAAATGGGAGAAATTGGTCAAAACAAAGGGGCTACAGGCCCCATGCAAGTCCAAAATCCAGCGGAGGCAGTCATTAAATCTTAAAGCTCCAAAATGATCTTCTTTGACTCCATGTCTCACACCCAGGGCACACTGATGCAAGGGTGGGCTCCCATGGCCTTGGGCAGCTCCTTCACGGGCTGGTGATGAGTGCCTGTGACTTTTCCAGGCACAGGGTGCAAGTTGTTGGTAGATCTACCATTCTGGGGTCTGGAGTATGGTGGCCTTCTTCTCACAGTTCCACTAGGCACGGCCCAAGTAGGGATTCTGTGTGGGGGCTCTGACCCTACATTTCCCTCCTACATTGCCCTGGCAGAGGTTCCTCATGAGGACTCTGCCCCTGCAGCAAACTTCTGCCTGGACATCAGTACATAGCCATATACCCTCTGAAATCTAGGCAGAGGTTCCCAAACCTCCATTCTTGACTTCTGTGCATCTGCAGGTCCAATACCATGTGGAAGCCCCCAAGGCTTGGGGCTTGCACCTCCTGAAGCAATGGCCTGAGCTGTACCTTGGCCCCTTTTAGCCACACTGGAACTGAAGCAGCTGGAACACAGGGTGCCAAGTCACTAGGTTGCACAGAACAGCGGGGCCCTGGGCCTGGCCCACGAAACTATTTTTTACTCCTAGGCCTCCAGGTCTGTGATGGAAGAGGCTGCTGCCCAGATCTCTTACATGCCCTGGAGACATTTTCCCATTGTCTTGGCAATTAACACTTGACTCCTAGTTACTTATGCAAATTTCTGCAGCCAGATTGAATTTCTCCCCAGAAAATAGGTGTTTTTTTTTTTTAGTTTATCATATCATCAGGCTGCAAATTTTCCAAACTCTTATGCCCTGCTTCTCTTTTAAACATAAATTCCAATTTCAGATCATCTCTCTCGAGTTCAAAGTTCCACAGATCTCTAGGGCAGGGGCAAAATGCTTCCAGGCTCTTTGCTAAAACAAAGCGAGAGTCACCTTTGTTCCAGTTCCCAAGAAGTTCCGCATCTCCATCTGAGATCTTCTCAGTCTGGACTTCAGTGTCTATATCACTATCAGCATTTTGGTCAAAACCATTCAACAAGTCTCACAGAAGTTCCAAACTTTCCCACATCTTCTTGTCTTCTGATGAGCCCTCTAAACTGTTCCAGCCTCTGCCCATTACCCAGTTCCAAAGTCGCTTCCACATTTTCAAGTATCTTTATAGCAGGATCCCATTAACTTAGTACAAATTTACATATTAGTCCATTTTCACACTGCTATAAAGAACTTTCCTGAGACTGGATAATTTATAAGGAAAGAGGTTTAATTGACTCACAGTTCTGCATGGCTGGGGAGGCCTCAGGAAACTTACAATCATGGCAGAAGGCAAAGGGGAAAGGAAGCACCTTCTTCACAAGGCAGCAGGAGAGAGAGAAAACAAAGGGGGAAGACACAGATCCAAACCATATCAGCTAGATATTCTACTGTGAGGTTTATATTCATTCTCTCATGCAAACTTTTAATAATAACCCTTGAAGGTAGGTACAGTTATTGTCACTTACAGGTAAGGAACCTGTGGCACAGAATGGGAGAGTAAATAGGCTAACGTGACATACTATTAAATGCCAGTGCTGGAGTTTGAACCTGGATCTGTCTGATTCTTAGGCTTAAGCTCCTATATTGGAGAGGAATATTAGGTCAAGGTTTTGGAAGCCTTTGAAGGTGAAATTAAGGAGTCTGGGCACCTTTTAGGCAGGGCTTTTCTGAAGTTTGTTCTACAAGCTCTAGTCTTTAGATTTTAGCAGATGTTTCAGAGGGCAAAAGGCATGCATTTCTGTAATCCAGTTCATTGAGAAGACCCAAGGAACACAGGAAAACAAGTCTATGTACTCCCTCTAATAGGCTAACATGCATTGTGAACTGGAAAGAGGGCATCTGGCTTGCAGCATTTCCCAAACTTATTTGTCCACATTTTCTTGCTCAGAAAATCATCCATGGACTAAGTACAGTAGGCAGTAGAGACCCTAAAACAGTTTCTGAGCAGTGGGTTACAAACATGGTCAGGTTTGTGTTTATGAAGGCATCTCAGGCAGTGGATTTGTGGATGCACACAGTGGTGCCAAACCTCAAGACAGGGAGACCAGTTAGAAAGTGTCTGGCTTGGGGGCAGAGGGTTGTGGAGAGAGAAAAAAGAGTGGGAAGACAGCAGACAAATGTAAATAATGTATTAGATTCTTTCTGGTTTGATTGGGGGAGGGAGTGCAGTGGAAAAACAGGCAATGTAAACAAGGAGACTGGATATAGTCTAGTGTTTTATAGGAATGCCACTGGGATCAAACAGACCTGGCTTCAAATCCCAGCTCCACTTAAGAGCTCTGTAACCTTACCAGGTTACTTTCTTTCTCTATGCCTCGATTTCCTGTTCTATAAAATGGAGATAATAATGCCTAACTCCTAGGATTTTTGATAAGATTAAATGAGATAATGTAAGTAAATTTAGCAGAATAGAGCCAGCTCTTCCCAGCCCATGAGAACTGGGTATCTATTTCCTAATTCTATGTTCAGTCGCCTCATGAAAGTAGCTTGAAATCAGCCATGATGTGAGTATTTACATCGTGAAATTGGCAAATGCTACAAATCAGATTTTTTTTCTAGAGAGCCTATAGTTAAACATTTGTCAGCACATTGCTGCATAGAAACTCCAATTATGGAAAGGTATTTTATGTGAGTTTGAGAACAAGGGAGCCAGCATCTCTCTGAGATGAGGCAAGATTTTCCGGTATGAGAAATTGGAGCATGTCAAATTCTCACAATTTTTCCTGAACCTGACCCTCTAGCTCTTCCAAAGGTGCGGGCTAATGAGGGCCAAGTGCAGAAGAAGGTGTTGTGCTGTGAGATTACAAGCACAGCTGTCCGTTGGGAACCGTGGAGCTGACTCTGATCATACTCAATAAAGAATCCCACATTTACAGAGTCCCACATTTTCATGAAAATTTTGTCAAAATAATATGAGATGGCTACATACTGATGTTACACTGTCACAGAGGATTTATTATTCAAAGGTATGGATGTTTTCTTGCTGAATTAAACAGCGTTAGAGCTGGGAGAACTGTCTGAACCTGGCAGAGGGTCATCCAGAACATGCCCCAGGCATTCCCACTATGGTAGAGCCTTGGCTTGAGTTTCCATGACCACAATGGAAACGTGGAGAGCACAATGCTGAGAATGCCAGAAACAATTTCCTTTTTCACTCCCATATCACAAATCTCTGAAACTGATCCAGTACAATGGAAAAACTACTGGTCTAGAAGGAAAAAGAAAAATAACATTTATGGACAACTAGGCACTTTACATATATTAATTTATTTAATTTCTACACTCTGAATTAGATACTATTATCTCTATTTTACAGATGAAGTGATGGGGGCTTGGAAAGGTCAAATAACTTGCTGAAGGTGCCCCAGCTCGTGAGAGGCCAGGTTTGAATCGAGATGAACCAGATCCCAAAATTCTCTCTCTGGCTTTTATTCCACGCTGTTCCCCCAGTCAGAAGACCCGGGTACCCTGCCAGGTCTGTCACTTTCTCTTCTCTCTGAGGCAGTTTCTTCATTGATTAAAAAAGCAGAAAAAAAAGATGTGGGTTGTGAGTGGGGATATGGATACAAATCTTTTTTCATCACAGATTAGTTTGAGGCTCAGATAAGGCCATTGTGCCTATAGAAGAGCACTTTGAAAACCATGAAGAGATATCCAAGAATGGAGATTAGCAAAGGCTAGACCTTAGAGATACTGTGTGAAGATACAGACATACTCTAGCTGCAGTTCCTCCTCAGTCTGTACACCTGGCCCATTGCCTCTGCGTTGATGTCAGCTATAAGCGTGCACAGTTCAGCTGTTGGTTCCCATTCCATGGATCCAGCCTCTGGGCACACTGCTGACATTCATTTGCCTCATGGTTCACAGTTCCCGTCCACACCAAGGCCAAGCCAGCTCATCCAGGGAGGCCATAGATTGGCAAAGTACATCCTCTGCACCACCCAATGCTCCACTGCAATGGAAGCACTTGAGGCTGTGAGTGCCTTTGTTTCCCACTTGTCTCATCAACTGATACCTTCATTTCTTATTTCCCTTGCCAGGTGCAGCTCTCTGTGTTTTCTTCTATTCTTTGAATCTCATCACTTTTTCTTTCCATCATCACAGGCTTCTCTGGATTGTGAGTGGGTTCTGTTAAAATGTCTACTTTGGAACATGTGAGTATTTTGACTATGGCTTTTGTGATTTACTTGTAAAGGATCTGTTAAAGCAAACCAAAGCAGTGCATAAAGGGCACATCTGGGTAAACTGTCCCCCACTCCTACCCAAGTGCAAAAGTGCGTGCTGGAGGAGGCAGCATAACTGCCTTAGAACCAGATAGGATAGATGGGATTCCCAACCCCATGTGTTGCTGCCTGTGTGGCCTTGGACAAATTCCTAACCCTCCCTAAACTCCAGTTTTCAAACATAAAAAATGGGAATGCTGGCACTGTTTTTATGTTGGATGAGAAGTCAAAGAGGCTAAAATGCTCAGTAAATGTTAGTGCCCCACATCTGCCCACAGGGAGGACTTGGTGGTGAGTACAATTGGTTTCTGCCATCAGCCCAAATCTCTTTCTCATTTCACTTTGCTTTTGCTATCAGTTAGTGCCCACTCAGGTCCAGCATTCTGATGGCCAGGCAGTTGCCTCTGCTAACTTATCCAGATGCTTTGATTCTAGACATATCTGATTCATATCTCCACCTTGGGGATTTAAATGAAAATTGCTCTACTGTTGCTTTCTAAAAGAATGTCTGTCAGTTCTACCAACTCTGGGAATTGCTGGGCTCCAAGCTCGCCCCCAAGGAAGACTTTTTGCAACATAGCTTAGATGATAGTACAACTAATATCTAGTGAACACCTGCTGTGTGCTAGACATTATGCTCTGTTGTCTCACTAATGCTAGAAAAAATGACTATTACTTTATGGTACCATTGATAGCTCAAGGGAGTGCTTATACATATATGTCCAATCCAGTAGGGTGAAATTCCTCTTTCTCTCTTGTAGGGTGATATTCAAAATATTTTCCAGTGAGTAGGACTTGAATACCAATCAATCAGGATGAGGCATTGAGGGATGGCACTTGGGAGTTTTGGGGACAGCAGCTATTTAACCACCAGAATGGAAATATTTTAATAGTTCAATTTTCAATATTTTAACAATTGATGTGGCTGAGCTAGGTGACCTGTGTTTATATCAGCCCAAGCCTCTTCCTTAATGGTTCAGACACTGGAATGATGATGAAATATTTCTTTACATACGTTAGTTGCTGTTAGGAAAAATGCTGCCTTTGGGCTGCCAGAGGTAGAGAATGAAAGTCAGATCCATGGCCTCTGGGATTTCAGATAGGCAGAAGCAGGTGGGCTAGTTGAGGGCATGTAGCCTAGGGGTTAAGAGCTCAGATATTGGATCAGTTGGCCTCTCTCCATCTCTTACTGCCTTTGTTATCGGCTTATTGAATCTCCAAGTTTTTCCATTTCTAAAATGATGACAACAGTACTACCTCATAGGCTTTTAATGCAATTTTATGAAACAAGGTATGTAAGTCACTTAACACTGCTACTGGTTGTTTATATAATTGGAATAATATTTTAAAAACACCTTTCGCAGTTTCTTTTCTTTTCAGTAATCTTGTTTTTTTTCTTTGATTTTTCTGTCTTCATTGCCTGAGGGAAAGAAAGGACAAATGTATCAAGAAAGGAGAGAATATGTAAGAGTCACAGCTCCTATCAGACCATAGGAGGAATTAGAAAGTCCTTCTATAGTTGGGAAGGATGAGGAAGAGTGAGAGGATGAGGAAGAGTGAGAGGGGGAAGGGCAGAGAGTCAGGCACAGTGTTCTTGCTTTATTCCTGCTCCAATTCTTCTGGGAAGCTGAGGAGGATTTTTTTTTAGAAATATCTAAGGAATTTAGGTGAATCCTAGAATAAGACAACTTGCTCCTTGTTTCCTAAAATGCAGCCCAGGAAAACTCAGCTTGGTACCAGGATAGAAGGGTGCAGCCCAAGAGGTAGAGGACAGGGGCTGAGGATTTCTGGTCCTGAGATAGTGCCCAGTTCCCCTATCGCCATCCCTGGCATCTGGGGCCTCAGAAATTCTTGCATGTCCCAGTTGGGGGGACACAAAGTACTGGGAGATTCTGGTGTCTAGAATGCAGTGGGAAAATAGCTCCAGCAAGCGAGGACCTCCTAAGTGGAGGTGCATGGTGGGGACTCCACACTTCCCCTTGGACCTCAGCAAGATATCCAGGAAACAGGTAATAACAGTTACTCCCAGTGAATACCAGCACGGGAAAGCCAGCAATGAGGCAAGAAGATGGACCACGTAGCAGTGGGGCCTGAGGACCCGGGAATAGAGTAGAGTAGACCAGTGGTTCTGCTCCCTTCTGCCCTTGAGTACCAGCTTGGGAAGAAGAAGGGAGGGAAGAGACCTCTTAAAGGGAGAAAAAAGAGCCAGATAGTGTAGAATTTGAATTGAGAAAGAACTGAGAAATTGCTGCCTTCAATAGATAGTGACACATTTTTCTCTTTCTCAGCACCATTCTACTGTCCTCCAAAATGGGGCTCAGATGAAGCCAGTTTCAGACATTGACTTTGTAGTAGGTATGTTTGGATCAGTTGCATCAGCTATTATTTGTAGCAATGAGATGAAGCAAATGACTTCATTGGCTCCAACACCATGCCTGGCAGTGGTCACATGTGAGGCAAGAATAGCACAGCACCAGGGAGCTCTTGGTACTTCCCACCCAAGAGCAGCCCATCACACTCCTCCAAGGAGAGCCCAGCAGGCCAGGGAGCCGCTCCCACACAAAATCTCGGGGTCACACCCCCAGCTCCTCTTGTCTTTCAGCATCTTCTCTTCTCTTCATCCCTTTGCTGCACCTGTTTGTATTCATGGCCTGAATTCACACTCTTCTTCCTGGACCTGACCACACACTTCTCCAGTTGGTGTGTATTAAACTCACCTATGAAATCATCTCATTCTCTGATCACAGCCCCGTCTCCTCGAATGTCATCCTTAGTTACCTTCTTCCTTGCTCTGACAGCTGTCACAGCTTGAAGTCCAGGACCTACCCATAGTTTCAGCTACTCTCTTGCCAGCATCCTTGCCTCAAACTCCTTCATCTCACCCTCCTACCAAAGCTCCAACACTGTACCATTCAACTCCCAGCGCTCCCTGGTAGGTGGCATGGGAAGAAGCAAGAACGCACCCACGCACACTGGGATGGATGCACATTCCCAACATTCCACCCTAAATGAAGCTGGGCCACTGCCCAAGAGCACTTATGTTTTCACCAGCCAGTTCTTGGTCCCATTCTTCATAATGGCTTTAATCTGATCACTCCTGTGCCCATCCAGTCTCAGCAGGTGATATGACTCTCTACCACCAGAGAAAAAGACCACCACCAGAGTAAACATCCTCAAGACTTCCTCCAGCAGCCTCAGACCTACAAATGGACGTGCACCTGAGCTTAGCTCTGTCTCCTTTCCCTCTGCACCACAGACCAGGCCACCTCCAGTGCCTTGGACTCAACACCCTTCTATTCCCTTTGGACTCTGAACTGGTCACTAAGTCCCATGAGTCTTTTCAGATCTTATCCGGTTTGACATTTTGGGAGGATTACTCCCTTAAAAAAAACCATACCACCCCCTTTTGATGCCAGTTCATTACACTTTCTAGAATCTCCATGTACATTGCTGGCTACTTCTACTCAATCCCTTTTTTAGGGAGGGCTTCTTTGTCCCTAAAACCCATCCTTTAACCCACTGTTAATTAAATGCATCCAAATCACCTGGAGGGCTTGTTAAACCAGAAACTGCTGGGCCCACATCTCTAGAGTTTCTCACTGTTAGGTCTGGAATGAGGCCTGAGAATGTACATCTCCATCAAGTTCCCAGGTGGTGCTGATGTGTTGGTTCAGGGACCACACTTTGAAAACCATGGCTGTAGCTACTGGTGGCCTGAAGTGTTTGTGTTAGGCTCACTCTTCTTGTCTACACCAGTGGTTCGTGACCTTGGTTGCACCTCAATATCACCTGGGAAGCTTTTAGAATGACATGAAGGTCTGGGTGCCACAAAGGTCAAGTTAGTTAAACTCTCTGGGGATGGGGCTCAGGCACTGACATTTATAAAAGCTGCCCCAGGGATTCTCAGATGCTGGTGGGGCTGAGAACCACTGCTCTACACTTTTTTTGCAGGTGAATTTGTTGCTAATATGGCTTCAGTTACTCTCTACATGCTGGTGACTCACAAGCTTCAGACATTACCCTGGACATTTTCCTGAGCTTCAAGCCTGCACATCCAACTGCCTGCTGGAATCTACCTTCCAGAGACCTCACATTCAGCATGGCCACGCTGGAGCCCATTGTTTCCTACCCGATCCTCCAGGGTTTCCATCTCCATGAAGGCGACCACCCTCCACCTAGTTGCCTAGACTAGAAAATTGGCAGTTAGATTTTACTCTTCAGCTTTATATTAGTTTCCTGTGGATGCTGTAACAAATTTCCACAAATCGGTAGCTTAAAACAACAGAAATGTGCTCTCTTACAGTTCCAGAGGCCAGAAATCCAAAATCAGCTTCATTGGGTTGAAACCAAGGTGTCAGTAGCAGCCACATGCCCTCTGGAGGCTTTAAAGGAGAGTATCTTGCTGGCCTCTTTCAGCCTCCAGCCAGCATCTCTTGGCTTGTGGCCACATCAACTCCAGTCTCTGCCTCTGTGGTCGCATTGCCTTCTCCACCTGTGTGTGATCAGATCTTCTTCTGCCTCTCTCCAAGGATACATGTGAGTGTATTTTGAATCCACTCAGATAATCTAGGATAATATTTCCCATCTCAAGATTCTTAACTTAATCACATCTGCAAAGTCTTTGTCTGCCATTGAAGGGAACATTTACAGGCTACAAGGATTAACCCATTTATGCCAGAGGTTGCAAATTTCTGTGTATGTGAAAAATCAGACCTTGACGATGACTTTGAGCAGTAGGATATATATAACTCCCATAGGCTTAGTGTTCCAATAATGGAACACTAGGCATAAATGGAGTTAAGACCGGATAACCTTGAGGACGTTATTAAGAAGTCCTCCGCAAGCTCCCTCACCCTCATTTCTCCATCTTCAACTAATATCTAAATCTTGCCATTTCTGCTTCCCAAATGTCTCTTGAGTCTCTGCCCTTCCCTCCATCTCCGTTGCTACATTCAAATCCATGTTCCATTATCTCGCCTGAAGCACCCAGTAATTCTTTAACTAATGTCTTGGCCTCCTCCCTTGCTACCCTCCACCTTTTGCCATAGGCAGAGTAATTTACCCCAAACAGTGTTGCTGTTCTCCTGCTTTACCTGCTGTGGGGGGCTGCTCATCATGATGTCATTAATCATGGCTATGTAATGACGCCTCCATAAAAACCCAGAAGGACTGGGTTCAGAGAGCTCCTGGGTTGCTGGGCACATGGGAGGGGAGTGTGCCTAGAGAGGGCATGGAAGCTCTGTGCCCCTCCTCACGTGTCTTGCCTTCCCTCTACGGAAAGCCCACCCCCCTGCTTCTGGCTGTGGGGCCCTGTGACCGCCCCCTCCTGCCATAGCACATCTCTTTCACTGCTTCAGCTGTGCCAGTCTCTGTGACCTTACTGCCCTGGCACACATATTCCCTTCTGCTTGGAGCAGCCTCTGCACCCTCACAGCCCTCACCAGGTCACTGGCATAGGTTTCCATGGCTACCTCTGCCTCCTCAATCACAGACTGGGGCATAGGTCAATTGTAACTGAGGTTTAATTTTCTGTTTCCCAACTAGACCATAAGCTTGGAAGGTGGGGGAAGGTCTGTGTTGGTATTTGAAGGAAAAAACCCAAATTAGTTTTTTCTCTCTAGTCTCATGCTCACAACACAGAATGCTTCACCTCTGGTCACCAAAATGTATGTGGGAATTTCTTCCCATGACCAGCCAATAGATTTTCCAGTGGACACTGACCAAGTATTCCTTAATTTAACTCAATTCTGATACCATCTACCTGGTGGTAGAGTCAAATCCCACAGGTTAAGGGCTCAGTCCCACAAGACTGCCTGACTTCAGACACACCAATCACAAGCAGTAGGTTGTCACCTACACTTCTGACTGACTGGCTATAAATTAGGGTTCCCATTATCTCGGGTTTGATTAATCTGCTAGTGCAACTGGCTTTGCAAAATTATAACTGAAGAAATGATGACAGTGGAAGAAATCAGACCTAACCGACTCCATCTTTCTTCTAACCTTTAACCTATCCATTTTCATTCCTGGGTGTAGGTTGAACTAACTTTGGGAAGGAATTCAGTTCATGGTTTGACTCTGAAACAAAATTGATAATAGCCTTTTCCCAAAAAGACCCCCTTCTTGCCTGGGGTTCAGTCTGCCTTTGCAGGACTAACAAATTAGCTACAGGATTAGAAATCACAGTCTAGGGGTCATGCAGCCTCTAGCTCCAAGAGTCTGAACCTCTCCAAAGTGCTCCTGGGGAGAACATCACTATTGTAAAACCTAAGATCAGTCTTGAGATATTTTGCAGACCCTGCACTCGATGGATCAGCTGACACCACCCAGACCAGTAATGTGGCTCAAGCATTTCTGCCATCCCGCCCAGGAACAGAAGACAGCAAGCAAAACTCACTTGGACCCCCTGTGATTCCATCTCCAACCTGGCCAATCAGCACTCCCCACTTCCCAAGCCCCTGCCCGCCAAATTATCTTTAAAAACTTTGATCCTGAAATTCTCAGAGAGACCAATTTGAGTAATAATGAAATTCCAGTCTCCCGCACAGCTGGCTCTGCGTGAATTACTCTTTCTCCATTGTAATTCTCCTTTCTTGATAAATCGGCTCTGTGTAGGCAGTGGGCAAGGTGAACTCACTGGGCGGTTACACTAGGACGGTTCACAGGACTTAGGGACATACTTAAGTTTACCCATTTATTATAAAGGATGTTACAAAGGGCAAAGATGGACAGCCAGAGGAGGAGACGCAAAAGCAAGACATGTGGGAAGGGGCACAGAGCTTCCATGCCCTCTCCAGGCACACTCCCCTCCCACGTGTTCAGCAACCAGGAGCTCTCTCAACCCAGCCCTTTTGGGTTTTTATGGAGGCTTCATTATAAAGGCATGAATAATGACATCGTTGGCCATTGGTGATCAATTAATTCAACCTTCAGCCCCTCTCCCCTCCCTGGAGGTTGTGGGGTGGGGCTCAAAGTTCCAACTCTCTGGTCACATGGTTGGTTTCCCTGACAACCAGCCCCTATCCTGGTGCTATCCTGAAATCCAGCAAGAGTCACCTCATTAAAACAAAAGATACTCCTGCCACTCTGGAAATTCCAAGGGATTTAAGAGCTCTGTGTCAGATGCTTCTATCACTCAGGAAATTACACAGGTCTTAGGAGCTCTGTGTCAGGAACTGGGGTCAAAGATCAAATAATAGAACAAAAGATTCTCCTAGTGCCCCTATCTACAAGGGTTTTAAGAGCTCTATGTCAGGAACTAGACATAGAGACCAATATACGTATTTCATATTATATCACAATTTCACAGTACTGCCTGCGTCGGAGTAGACATGAAGCAATACTTAGGGTTGTCATTGTCCTTCCCTTAGCCCATTACCCTGCGGGGTCCAGGACACCATTTGGATTATTTAGATATCACTAGTACACAATGATAACTCAGTTCCTAGTCACAGGGGCCCCAGGTGCATGTTTCTCCACATCGCTGGGGCACACCTGTGTGGTCTCTCCCTCCATCAATGGCTTTGCGAGAAGCCCAATCAGCAGGATGTTGTTGTTTTTTTCTGCTTGGCTGGAGACTGATCCTGCATTGATTCTAAGCCCTGGCCCTAGTTCCCATGCTCACCATTCCAAGTCCTTGAGCAAGGCCAGACACTATAGAACCTGCAACCCTAAACTCAGACATTACACCTAGAAAATTTAGTCCTATGCCCCCCGGGCCTCCCTACCTGCTGCCTTTCCCAAAGCTAACCCCTGCATACAGGCAGGGATGGGGCACAAGTCAGATAGCGTTTGATAACAAATGAGTCCCAGTTAGTGTAAGCAGAAGGGGATCAGGCTGTCTTATGGACACAGCACAAAACAAGAATGCAGATAAAGAGTCCCAGGCATGGTGGGAGTCCCAGGCCCTCCCTCACCCCTAGTCCGACTGACTAGCATTCTCTCCTCTTCACTTTCTGTGTCCATATCTTATGACTTCATCTCCCATTCCCAGCCCCTTGCTTTCAGCATTGATTTCAGAGTGTGGTACTTACTCTGCCCCAGCCCCTTGCTTTCAGCATCGATTTCAGAGTGTGGTACTTACTCTGCCTCTTGCTAGCTGATTATTGTGTCAAGCACCCAACTCCTGGAACCTCATCATCTAGCCAGCCTGCCCACCCCTTGCCCCACAAAGTGGGCATGGACAAAGCATGTGCATGGGTGGGGGTGAGCCTGTATGTCAGTGCACTTTCATGATTTTCCTTGTTTGTTGGGCTACAGGCCTTCTTCATCTGCTCCCTGACCAAGACTGCCAGACCCTCCTCAGCCTCACTCCCTTACTTCACTGGCCACACTTCCCTACACCACGTTTCAGAACTGCGTGCCTGCCACGTGCTGTTCCTCTCCTTGCAATGCCATTCCTCATCTGTGCCTTGTGACCTTTTACCCATTCTTCCAGGAAATGCTCCTTGTTTTCTGAAGCTTCCCTACTGCCGCAGCAGAGTCAGGCACCCCTCCTATGTGCATTCATGACACTCCATACTAATCTTCATTAGAGCATTTGCCAGATTGCATGGCCGTGGTCTGTTCGCAGGTCTGTCTCCCTGATTAAAACATGAACTTGCTCAGCAGATCTCATTTGTCTCTGATTGCCTGTGACCAGCCCAAAGCCCTGTAGATAATTGGTGCTCAGCATAACTTTCGTTACGATAAAGCACGGACCCCAAAGAGAAAAGATCCCATTTAGCAAGGCTAGAACAACCTCAGGCAAGAGGAGTAAGTGCCCCTGCGAGAATCAGCCGCAGAGGCTTCTCTCCCTCCCCACTTGTCCTTCCGCTGCGCTGCTCCCACTTCTTTTGTGATTTAATTGGGATTTGGCACTTCAGCCTCTTGGCTGGCCCCTTTAGGAGGAGAGTCATCAGCAAGGAAAGCTCTCCACGTTGCCTCACACCTACAGGGCTCGCTGAAATGATGCCTCTGCCTCTCCTCGCCCTTCTAGCACCTGAGCAGGCTGGCCAGGGGCCCTGCACTGGGTTGGATTGCTGAGCAAAGTGGCTTAGAGGAGTCCCGGCACCTGGCAGCATATTATCTTGGCAGCGCTGGAGCTTAGGAAATTAATGACAAGGGAGGGAAGTCACTGGGATTTTAGATTTGCAATCAGGGGCTCTGCGACCCCCGAAGCTGGCAGTATTAAGGGAGCTAATCTGATGACCACAGGAGCTCAGCTGGTCTCCGTCTGCTGCTCTCCGCTTCACAGCAGGAGCCGAGCACTTTTTTCTCATGCCAGACAATGAGATGCTGGTGGAGAGGCAGCAGGCATGCCACTGCAAATGCCAGACAGGGGCAGCCGTGCCAAGATTTGGAGGAGCAGATGATTCCCTGGCAGCCCACGAGGCTTAACCCATCCGGCTACTGATTCAAAAGGAAATCTGGAAGGAAACTGATGTTCCTTGAGCACCCACTACGTGCCAGGCATTTTATGTGGTTATCTCATTGAGTCTGCTTGACAACTCTGGGGTCTCTGCCTGTCAACCTATCTGACAGAGGAAAAACCCTGGGCTCCTGAGGTTAAGTTCCTGCTTACGGCAGGACCACCTCTTACTGTCCTGCAGGCTGTGCCCTGCAATAGGGCCCTTGGCCAAGCTGGCAAATGAGGGCTGTAATGCAGCCCACATTCTTAAGTTGCCAAGCTGCACCCGGAGGGGACACGTTTTCTAATTTACAAAGTTCTCCAGAGACCGGCTACCACCCTGCTTCACAGCTGGAACCAGGATTCAAATCAGGTTGGTCCACATCCTCAGTCCTGCTTTCCTGTGTATTTCAGCCTTAATTGCAAACCCAAAGGAGGTCTAAACTCAGGTCACAGCAAATCAGCGAGAAAAGTGGGAGGGACTCCGTGGTGGAAAGAACAGGATCCATTGACTTGCTTTTCCCCTGGCATTTTATTTCTTCTAATCATGGCTTGATTCTTTACTTGTGAGTCCTCTGGCTGCTTCTCATTTTTCAGTAAAAACTTTGGGCTATAGTTAGATTGGGTAGGAAGATGGAGACATCCTTTTGCTTTTTTTTTTTTTTTTTTTTAGATCTGTCATCAATAACCAACAGTCTTTCAAAACAGGTTTTTCTGGCCATAAGGCGGATAGCTTGATTGGTCTGCTTACTATGATAAAGTTAGGTCTTGGAGGTCAGAAGCTTCAAGAAATTTCTGTAGATAATACAGTTAAGCCCAGCCAAACACATCCCAAATGACGGCTTTACTGCTGTCTCCTTAGTGCCTTGCCTCTGCCTCATCTTCACCCTCACCAGCCCATCTGACAAACCTCTGGCAGATAAGCCTTCATGAATCAGCTCATCATTTTTTCTTCCTAACTCAGAAGCCTTCAGGGGGTTAATTAGAGGATAAAGTCCTAACTTTATCCAGAGTGGTTCTCAAAGTGTCCCCAGGCCAGCAGCATCGGCATCAGCATCACCTGGGAACTTGTTAGAAATGCGAAAGTTTAGGGCTGTCCTCCAGACCTGCTGAATCAGAAACTCTGGGGGTGAGATCCAGCAATCTGTGTTAGTACAAGCCAAGTACTTCCCAATTCTTGCTGAAGTTTGGCCTATCCTAAGTTCTGGTCTGTTCTATATTTGGACTTGCCATCTCTTTGTTACCTTTTACTCCAACTTCTCCTGGCTCTCCTGGTCATGAGCTATTTATTTGTCCTCTGCTTCTGTGATATCCCCCAAGTGACAGAAGCAGCTAGATGCCTCCACCTTCTGCTTCCTTATTAACATATCTGTATCATGAAGACACCATTGTGCCTAGCTGACCTCTTCATTTCTCGTGCAACTAGGTATGGTCACAGGATTAAATTCTAGCTAATGACTTTTTTTTTTTTAACTTGAGACAGAGTCTCGCTCTGTCGCCCAGGCTAGAGTGCAGTGGCATGATCTCCTTTCACTGCAAACTCTGTCTCCCAGTTTCAAGCGATTCTTGTGCCTCAGCCCCTCCGAGTGCTTGGGATTACAGACATGTGCCACCATGCCTGGCTAATTTTTGTATTTTTAGTAGAGACGGGGTTTCCCCATGTTGGCCAGGCTGTCTCAAACTCAAACTCCTGACCTCAGGTGATCCACCCGCCTTGGCCTCCCAAAGTGCTGGGATCACAGGTGTGAGCCACTGTGCCCAGCCTAGCTAATGATTTTAAATGGAAATGATTGGGAGGAACCTCTGAGAAGGAAGGACAGACAGCTGGGGTGAGCCCCTTTTTGCCTTTTTACTTGTCATTATTCCTCATGACTGCTGCCTGCAATATGAATATAATGCTGGAGCCCTAACAGCCTTCTAGAACTTTGGAGTAGCCTCAACAGAGACGCTACAACAGGCAAGCAGAAAGAAGGAGGAAGTTCATGTCCCCGATGATCATGACACCACCATAGCAGCCGTGGACATATGACCTCTGGGCTTTACAGGAAAGAGAGAAGTCCTCATATGCACAAGCCACAGAAATCTGCTGTTAATAGCACCCAAAGCAATTTAACTTCAAATAGCTTCCAAGCCTCTCTTCATTTTTACATATCCAACCTGCTGTTCAAGGCCCAGTTTGTTTCATGTCTTATTTACTTTACAGATCATTTAACACGGCATCATCATAGGCTGGCATGGTGTAGACTTTCTCCCCTGCCAGTCTGTGGGGCTGTGCCTGCTTTTATAGGGCAGGGTCTCAGACTCATTCATCTTTGTATCTTCAGATACTAAGCAGGAATCTGAGGGAGACAAAGCTAGGGGTTCCCCTAGTATCTGTGCCTGAGTTGTTACGTCTCCACTGTTGTGCCAAACCCTGTTAACCTCAGTAGGGAAGGCGCCACGTTCAAGAGGCTGAAGAAGAGATCCAGAGCCAGCAAACGAGACATGGGGTTTTTTTAGGGGCTTACATACAGGGGAGAGAGTCCAATGGCAGCGGGCTGGACAAAGTACCTGCCTTACATACAGTCCAGTGGCGTGGGCTAGACAGATAACTGCACGGTCCAGTGGTGGTGGGAAGGGTAGGAAAACCACAACCACTTGCAAACAGCATACAGCCCCCACAGCATTTTCACTTAACACCCTCCTCTTAACGGCCTCCACCAGGCAGCCTTCATTTAACCCACACCTCAAGGTCTCAATGCTCTATCCAGCCTGTGTTCTGCAGGATGGGCCAGGGACTCAGGTGTTTCTCATAGACAAGGAATGAATCTCTGGGTTGGCCACTCTTGGACTCCCTAGCTCAGAACACACACTCAGGTGCTTCTGCTATAAAGGGTCATTCTTAGGGGCTGCTTAAGTTATTGCTATCAGGTGTGTTTACCCTAGAACGATTCAAAAGGAAAGTGGCATTTACTGGGCACCTATTGTAGGCCACGTACCATGGTAGGCATTTTTTCCCACTCATGATTTCATTCCTTTCTGTCAGGCACCCAGAAACATTTGGATTATCTTCATGGTACATTTGAGGACTCTGAGCTTGAGTGAGATAAAAATGACCTGCTGGCTTATCACAGCACAACTGGTAGCTGATGGAAGTGGGGTTTGGGATGTTGCTGGTTGTAAGACACAAAATCCAATTTAAACTGTCTTAAATGATGAAGGGAAATGATTGGCTTATTACAAAGCCTAAAACCTCCAGAGGTAGGCTGGATTTAGGCAAGTGCAGTCCTAGAAGTCTCCTTCCTCTACAATCAGTAAAATCACTGGATTTCACTCTTGTTGAACCAACTTAGCTTCCTTGCCTCCTCCTGAATCATTTGCAGGGTTGATGACAATGGGATACACATTTGCAGCTTCCAGGCAAGTATACCAATAGATGTTTCCAGGCAATAGCCTGTCCCTTTTCTCATCCACCGCCTGACTCCATTCCACATATGGGGACACCCCCACTGTAAGTGCAAACTCCACATCTGGCCTAGCGGTGTCACACTGGCAGCAAAATCTGCCTTTGGGAGGACAGAACTGGAGAAGAGGCCAGTGGGTGCCCTAACAGTATAGCCTGGACTCCTTGGCCATGGTCTGCAAAACGGCCTGCAAAAGGAGGTGCAAGCTCTTGGTGGGCCTGTCCCCTTAGTCCCTCAGACTCTTACCTTGTAGGGAAATAATGGATGAAGAAGGGTCAGAGCTGAGCCCCCTAAAGAGGGGCCCAGGGTAGGGGCCGTGTTGCCTGGTTGTGGTTCTGGATAGAGTGAGCCTCAGCAGATGGCTTTTTCCAGACCTGGAAGTAGCATCACACACACTTGAACCCCAAACCTGACTAAAGTGGAGTATGGTTAGGAAGGAGTGACATGAGAATGGATGCTGAAGGGGCAACCCTGAACTATCTCTACAGTGGCCCAGAAGAGCTTACAGGCAGGGTCTGTGTTTTGTTCACCATTGATTTCCTATCATCATTACAGAGCTGGGCCTGAAGTGAGTGCTAGATATATATTTATGAAATGCTGAATGATTGTATCAAAAAGGCTTCCTGTCATCCCTGTCACTCATAATTTTTATTATACGTGTCTAAGTCTTTTTGCTTTTCTTCATTTCATGCAACCTTTTGAGTTGCTCCAGATGGATCTGCTAAGACTCCACCCCTAGGTCAGGGCTGCAGGTGGGCCAGGCTCAGTTTCCTCCCTTGGCTGGAGTGACATCGATCGAGGCTGGACACACAATTCCAAATGAGAAACTTGGTGCCCATAACTAAAGGGCACCACATCTCCTGTACACTCCATGTCCTCAAACATTGAGTTTCCAAGTATGTGGCATGTGTCGTAGTCAGTCTCCTAGATTTTTAGATCTCGACATTAGAATTTTTTTCACATGAGAGGTATAATCCTGCTAGTCATCACAAAGCATTTTGCTTGTCCAAGTTAGTGCTATCAATGGCCATCAGTGGAAATAACTACACTTTATTGCTCAGAATGGCCAGGCCTCTCTTCCCTCCTTTCTTCACAATCAACAAGGGCCAGCCCTGTGCTCCTTGCATGCCAGCTCCTGGCAGTGCCCTCTCTGAAAGGGAATTTTCCTGTCCCTGTGATGAGAACAAAATGTATGTCACCTCCTGCCCCCGAGAGATAGCACTGCATTTTCTGAAATGTGAATTTTGACCTGTGATAATGGCCATCCTCAGATGATGGCCTGTCCCTGGACAGCTGGGCCTGGGGCGCTGTTGAAACAGTTGCACAAAACACACTGAAAATGAGACCACTCTTGTTCAGTATTTTAATCCTTTAGTAAGTAATTTGAACCAGCACAAGCTAACCCAGTGGGGTATGATGTAATCTACATATTCTGAAGTCTCCAAACAGGTTCCCAGGGCTGGCAGAATCTGCAGTGCAGGGACCCATGTTTCATTTAACTTGTTCTTAACTCAAATCTTCTTCCTACTCACTATACCCATCAGTCCCTCCTGAATCAGCAGATTGGTATAAATTCTCTGGGGTAATGGTTAGAGGACTATAAGTACAAGAGCTGCATTTCAAATACATTTTCTGTTGACTGGCCTACAGCAAGTTCTAAATAAAGGGTAGCAAGTCTCATGAGGACATAAAGCCAGGTCTACTTTGTTGCCTCTTATATCTTGAGCACCAGCACAGTGATAGGTGCTATGAGGCTTGTAATTAATAATGAATGAATGAATGAATGAATGAATGAATTCTCTGTCCCTGGATCCAGTAGGCTTAGGGTTCATTTCTTCTCTGTCCATACCCTACCCAGAAGATAAAGGAATAGCTACCCCCATGGCTTGAGAGTGTCAGCCTTAGAGAATTGCCAGTTCTGACCTGTTCAATGTTGTTGATTTCAGGAGATCTCTCTGTTGCTGGCCCTGGTGCAGAAGTAGGCACTGTGAACTGAGCTGGTGAGCCTGAGTGTGAAGGTGCATGCAGCACTGGTCTTCACTCTCATTCTCATCATTTCCAGGGTGGCTAGGGCCGATTAGAAAAAGAGGTGATAAAAATGTAAGTGTCCAGGAAGTTGAGGCCTAATTTAAGCTTCGGGCTTAGAACAAATGTTCTGTAATTTAGAGTGAGACCCTGTTAACAAAGTGACATTTATGGTTTTCCGTTTCAAAGATGCAAGGGAAAAAAATCAAATCCCGAATGCAATGTCTCACCAGTGAAAGATGAAACCCACACAAGTTACAAATGACCGTGTAATGGGTTTCTGATGGATGACTCTGATATGGTTACATGGTGTTTTGAATGTGACAGGATCTGAAGAAGGAGACAAAGTATTGGAGAAATATTATTCTTGAGGTTAGATGCTCTCTGAACAGATGTTGCTGTAGGCTGAGTAATGGTCCTTCAAATACATCCATGCCCTCCTCCCTGGAACCTCCGAATGTTACCTTATATAGCAAAAGGGACTTTGCAGATGTGATTGTTAAGTCTCCTGAGGTGGGGAGATTATCCTGGATCTTCCAGGGGGTTTGATAGAGTCATAGTGGCCCTTATAAAAGGGTGGCAGGAGGAGTCGGAGGAGAAGGAGATGTGACCTTGGAAGCAGATATGAGAGTGGTGAGTTTTGAACATGGATGAAGGGTCATGAGCAAAGGAATACAGGTGGCCCCTAGATGCTGAAGGAAGCAAGGAGCAGATTCTTCTCCCCTCAGAGCCTCCATCAGCAACCAGCCCTGGTGATGCCTTGATTTTAGTCCAGTGAGACTGACTGCAGACTTCTGATCTTTAGAAGTGCAAGAGAGATAAATGGTATTATTTGGAGTCACTGCTTCAGTGGTACTTGGTTACAGGAACAATAGAAAACCAACATAGAAGTCAACCCTGAATTGACTCCTGATCTTATAATGAGTAGTTTCTTGTATGTCCGTCCTTATTTTTTTATTTGGCATTTCGGTGACTTGCTGTAGATGTAGATGTGTTAATACATAAAGCATAAGGGGATTGCAATGGGGAGCAAGTCCATGTCACCAGCTTGCAGTCATTCTGCATTCCAGTTACTTGAGAAAGTGAATCTGAGCTTTTGTGGCCTTGGTAGCCAAGGGTGGTTCCCACTTTCAAAGAAAGCATTAGAAAACACAAATGTGTTCTATACAAAATAACCTTCTCAGGTTGGACCCTTCTAAACCATTCACCATAAAACCTTTGAGGATGTCATTTTAAGTCTCTGTAATTTGGTGTGGTAAAATGGTTAAAAGCATGGACTTTCGGGTTACAAAATGTAACCTGGGTTCAAACCTTAGATACAACACTCCAGCTTTGGGAGTGCTAGTTAAAGAATAACTAGCTCTGGGGCTAGTTAAATAATATTTTTTGGCAATGTTTCATCTGTAAAATGAATATTAAAACAATCTTCATAAGATACCTTGAAGATGGAAAAAAATACTATCTGCAAAGGGGCTAGCCTGTAGCCTGCCACATACTGTTCATTTAATCAGTGGGTGTTATTATCTACTCATCTGTGGAAGGGCCGTGGTAATCATCCACATGAACGCTACAAGGGCCAATACAAATCCATCTTGGGAACACTCGTCATCTTTTGATCACCCAACAGATAAAAAATCAGGGGCAAGTCCTTGGTACCATTGTACAGCCCTAGCTTGGATTAGGCAAGAGGAGTGTGCAGTGTGTCATGCTCTCTTTCCCTTCACTCCTCGGTAGTAGGAGCACATGCCAAGTGAAGCCTTTCTTGGCCTGGACCCAGGAGTGACTGTGATGGGCAGAACTTCCTGCTGACCTGCAGTGGCCACATAGACACGTGGCACCAGGGAGTTCTCTGAGCACCAACCTGACATCTATCAGCATAAGTGACTGCTCCAATTGCACACCTCTGAGTGACGTCTCAAACTGAATATGCCCAAACCAAATTCTTACTTCCCTCTCTTTTCAGAAATGCTCTCCACAGCGTTACCCACTTCATCATGTGGTACCATCACCCTCCCAATTGTTTAAACTAAAACCTAGAGATCTTCCTGGATCTTTCCCCATGTCTATTTCATCAGCAAATCGGTTCTATTTCCAAACAGAATGAAGGCTATTCACTAATCTGCATCTCCAGCACAACCACCCTAATCCAGGCCAGGAGCAATGCAATTGCCTCCTAATGCACTCTTTGCTTTTATGCCTATCTTTCTACATCTGTTCTCTGCACAATATCCAGAGTGATCTTTTAAAATCAGGAAGTATATCTTGTCACTCTCCTGCTTAAAATCCATTCATTCATTCACTGCCACATTTTTACAGATAAATTATTAAGTACAAGGCACTCTTCCTACACACTGGGGATACAGCAATATAAAGGCATTCCCTTTCTTATAGGTGCACATACATAGGCTCACGAACAACTGCTCAACAGAGCAGAAAAATAAAAATCAAGGTCATCAGCTGAAAATGAGATGGAGGGAAAAGGTTTAGGCAGTTTAAGGCAAGAGGAGAAGGTGTGGGAGGGTTGTTTTGGAGATGAGGACAGGTTGACTAGGGAACTAGGGTAGAGTTGCCAGCATAACCCTTGAGGTTGTGCACATAAATTTAATGCCGAACAAGTTCTCTCCAGCTACGTCCATCTCCTTCAAGGCAAATGGAATATTTTTGCAGGTTTGGGATTTTGTTAGACAAGTGCAATGGCAGAAAGAGCGGAAGGAAGTTGAAACTATAAAAAGAAAGAGTTTATTGTGATGGGCTATGGGTTTAAGCTGAGAAAGAAGGAGAATGAGAACTTGAGGGAGCAATGGATGATAAAAGAATGTTGCTGAGTGGGCACAAGGACTCATGTCTGTAATCCCAACACTTTGGGAGGCTGAGGCAAGCAAATTGCTTGAACCCAGGAGTTCAAGACCAGCTGGGCAACACAGTGAGACCCCATCTCTACAAAAAGTACAAAAATTAGCCTGGTGCGGTGACACGTGCCTGTGGTCCCGGCTACTCGGGAGGCTGAGTAGGGAGGATTGCTTCAGCCCAGGAGGTCAAGGATGTAGTGAGCTGTGATCATGCCACTGCACTCCAGCCTGAGCAACAGAGTGAGACCCTGTCTCAGAAAAAGAGAGAGAGGGAGGGAAGGAGGGAGGGAGATAGAGAGAGAGAGAGAGTTAGAGAGTTAAAGTTAGGTTCCATGGGCTGGAGTGGTCTTTGTGGGGTTAAGGAATGGTTGGAATTAATACTACAAGGAATAATGATGGGGAGATGGTAATTGCACTTAAAATACAATCCAGACCATAATGCATCTCCCAGTTCTTCTCCACCTCATCCCACACTCCACCGTAGTCCTTAGCTCAGTCACACTGGCCTCTTTTCTCTTCCTTGAACCTGCTCAAACTCCCTCTCCTCCTTTTTCCATCCTTGTTCCATATACCTGAAAAGCTCTTCCCCCAAATAGTCCAGTGGCTGCATCCATCTCATTATTCAAGTCTTTCCTGACCCCCCACCACCCCTCATTCAGAATACTCTTGATCATACCAATCCTGGAGTACTTACCCGAACCTGAAATAATCTTATTTGGTTTTTGACTTGTTTATTGCTCATCTGTCCCTCCCAACTAACAGGCAAGCCTTAGGAGGTCAGGGGTCCTATGTGTCCTATTCCTGCTAAATCCTTTGCTCCTGTAACAGTACCTGGTGCATGGGAGGAGCCTGAGAGCTGATTAATGGACAAAGGCATAAATGGATTTTTCTGAACAAACTTTCCCTTTATCATTTTAAAACTTACTGATCTACACTTTTTCCCCGTAAGAAGGCCCAGTATTTTTGCTGAAATCAGCTGGAAACCCTTTCTAATAGTGGTTCTCTATCAGGGGCAGCTCTATACTCCAGGGATATTTGGTGATGTCTGCAGACATATTTGGTTGTTACATCTGGGAGTGAGAGGCATACTATTGGCCTCTAGTGGGCAGAGGTCATGGATGCTGCTAAATACCTCACAGTGCATAGGCTACCCCCATTCCCCACAAACAAAGAATAAGCTGGCCCAAAATGTTGATAGTGGTGGGGTTGATAACCCTGCTAAGGGCTGAGAGTAACCCACCCTGTGAGAACTGCTGGCCAGAACAAATCCTATGTGAAGTTAACTCCATAAGTCACTGTGAGTAACTCACATGAGTCCATGTGAGTTAACTCCACGGCGTCCTGGAGATGTGGTGTTCTTCCCAAGGCTGTGAAATTTCCCCATAGACCCTGCCTGTGGACTGCATCCTGCAGACTTCCAGGGAGGAAGCATGTGCGCCGTGAGGGAGCCACCAGACCCACACCAGGCAAGATCAACAATCCAGAGATGTTCCCATGTCTCCTAGGAAAGGACACAACCCAGAGGGCAGAGCTGCATTTGTAACTGGTTGTTATCAGCCAGCTGAGGCCCTGGCAGCATTGAAGTGGCCAAGCATATAATGATGTGGATGTGAAAGCCCATACTGCAGGCCCTGAAGGTCCGGAACTAAGGGGTTCTCACCTCCCAAAGCCCTTCCTAGTTATCAGGAGAGACCCTGTTTGCAAAATATTTCTTCAAGTCTTAATTACTAATAAATCCCTGAGTGGAGCCGTTCCATGGAGAGACAGCACCACAGTGTGGTCTGGTAATCAATGCCCCATGCGTGTACTCATCAGAGGGGACATATGGGTGGAGAGAGCAGGCCCAGGGACCAGAGGAATCTCCTTTCCTTCCTTCTGGGCTCCTCTCTAATGAGGGCCCTGTTGGCATGCTAATCGGCATGGGATCCCTGGAACTTAGGGAGACCACTGCCATATTGAGTTCCTGCTCCTGTCTACCCAGACACGCTCAACCTTGTGGATTTCCTGCAGCCTGAAACATCAGCCCTGCTTCCAGCCACTTGATGTCCTGAGTCCTGTTTTGAAGAAGGTAATCCTCAAGGATTACCCCTGAACTGGCCTCGACTCACACAGGCCCACCATCCTGTGGCAGTTAGTGGGAATGGGCTCCCTAGGTACATTGCTCTATTTAACCCTCATCACAAGTATGGGGTATGATTTATCTTTATTATTCTGTTGATAGAAAACACAACACTGAGGTTACTTGACTCTTCCCAAATCACATAGCTAGAAAACAGGAGAACGGGTCTCCTACTCACCAATGAAATTAAACACTTTATTTTTTGGCACACATGAGCCAGGTACTGGAAATGGATTCCAATAGGGAGGAGAGGACAGATTTAAAAAGCAAATAATTATCACACCATACACAGGGGCTCATGACTGGGCTCTGCTCCATTCTTAAACCCAGTGTTCTTCTGTACCCTTATACCATCCTTCATTGGTAGTCCAGGTGGGAGATAGTAGTGACTTAGATCAGGGTGTAAATGGTGCAGAGTCATCAGATTCTTGTAAAAAACAATCAATTCTTATATTATTAAAGTTACTCCAGATAAGAACAATAGGAGAAAAGAAATGTATAGTCTTATTTTATTTATTAATGTAGAAAAAATTCCTACACAAAATATTAGCAAACTAAAACCAACAGTGCATTAAAAATATACAAGGAACCCCTTGTAGATAAATAAGAAAAACAGCAACCTCAATAGAAAAATAGTCAAAGGAAGTGGACGTGTAATTTATGAAAGAGGAAATCAAAAGCATCTGAGGAAATGCTCAAAATTATTACAAATCAAAGAAAGGCAAATACAAAATAAGGATAATGCCAAATATTGGTGGAGACTTAGGGAGGGGAAGCCTTGGGCACTGCTGCCAGGAGAGCAGACGTACATGGACATTCTGTAGAGTACAGCTGGTTCACTTAATTGAGTTCAACTAAGTAGATACACACTGCATGACTCAGCAATTCTATCCCTTGCTATGCAGTCCAAAGAAATCCTTACACAGCTCCCCAAGGGACATGCATATACAAAGTTTTTCACTGCAGCACTGGTTGAGGTGCCAGAAAGCTGGAGACAACCTGGCTGTCCGTCTTCTATAGACTGGATAGGCAAATGTGGTGGGTGTACACAGCGGAATATGGTGCAGCAGTTTAGAAACCACAGATTAGTTGTAGCCATAGCAACATGGAAGAACCGTTTAAGAAATGGTAATTAGTGAGAAAGGTAAAATGCCAAAAGAAATGTATAGCTCAGTTAAAAAATGGAAATACATGCATACAAAACAACACTATTTTGCAAGAATACGTACAAACAGAAGCACAGAATCACATAGGGATGGTTTTTGTCATTAGAAGGGAACCAGGAGTGGGGTGTATCAGTGAAAGTTCCAGCAGGAAACAGGTGGCACCCCTAAATGAAGATAACTCAAGATAGGTGTATGTACAAAGGTGTGGGAGGGTGTAAGGAAACTCCCAGAGGTAGTATAGAAACCTGGAGTTACTGGAAGTAGAGCTGTTACTTCAATGCAGCCTGAAGGGAGGGAGGAGGGAACAGTTACTACAGGAATTCGAAGGGAAGAGAGAGTTCTCCCCCCAGGAGAGCGGTAGTGGCCTTCATGGTTGAGGGACCTAGCTAGGGACCTTGACCTCATCTCCTCTCTTCCTTTTTCAGCTAGAGCTCCCCATGGGCCAATCCAACAGAAAGCCAAAGGGCAAGGAAAGCCATTGATATAGCCACTCAAGCCTGCCTCTTGGACAGAAAGAAGTGTGAAGAAGTATACTGGGGGATTGGGTCTGGAGGGACAAAGGGCAGCTGTGTGACTAATGGGCTATGAGGAAAAAGGGTGCTAGTTAATAAAACAATCAAATAAATATAAACATAGAGAGAGGGCAAATAAAGACAATTTTCTACCTAAGAGGAATCCAGGATCAGTGGTAAAAAAATGAATTTTTTAGACCACATCTTGATATCCTACACTGTGTGTTTGACACAGGTAAATTTGTTTTCTATGTTCATATTTATCATATTTACCATAAAGTTTGTCAGTTAACATGTAAATGAAAACACCAGTGATCTCAAATAATAGTAAAATTTTGGAAATGTAACCTTCGAGTATGCAAGTTTTTATTAGACTTTTCAGAAACAGTTACATACATGGAATTTCTGAGCCAAGCTTTTATACAATCCTTGCAGACCTGCAGCATCCCCTGGGACCCTAGTGTTTTAGGGCCAGAGTTTAAAAATTACTTTCTTGAATGAATGCATATCTCTCTGTGATTATCTAATCCAAGCCATCAATCTCCATAATGTCTCCTCTCTTCCAGCTCCGGCCTTTGATTAATCCAAATTTCTCCTAGTTTCTTTTATTACAGTGTATTAATGTTTAAAAAACCATAGTCTATAAGAGTGCAATTAAGTGGCCTCTGGAAAATTCCACTCCTTCTTCCACTTGAATGATGAAGGTTCTGAAAATGACTTGACCATAATGTAATCAGAGGATAGGCCTTCTTCCCCCACAACCCCCACCTTTTCCCACAGTTGGATGTTAAATGTGGTATTTGTGAACATCACTGGAACTTGCTAGGTGAAGCACAATGAAGTCCAGGCTTTGAGATGGCAGTGACTTCACGAGGCCTGAGGCAATGACAAAGAGCTCCCAGGTAAGGTGGCTTCCATTGTGGGTGCTTCCCCCAGACCCTGCAGGGAGGGACCAGGCCTCAGTAAGGTCCACAGGCCAGCTTTCTTTAAAGCGAGAGTCTGGCAGCAGACAAAACCAGTACATAGTTCAAACAAATGAAACACATTATCTGCATGCTCCATGTAGCGGAAAAGACTGTCCTGAGGCTTGGAAACCATGCCACCCAGATCTCAGGAGGAGTAAAGGAGGCCTTGCAGTGGGATATCGGAAACACCAGGCTCTTTGAAGGCAAATATGAGTGGACTTTAGGGACAGAGATAGAGTAGACAGGAGAGCGGCTTCACTGAAATGCTTGGACTTCTGAGACCAGAAGAACAAACTGGGATCCAAATTATGATGGAAAGCAGGCTTGGGGAAGATTTGCTTCATCCCAGATTTGAGCGAGCACCACCTCTTCTACTAAAGGGGTAGCTGAGACATCTGGGCTTAGGACAGGTTTCTTGCGGACAATTTTATCCAGCTCACTTGATTGCTTCATGGTTTCTGAGTCTGTTTTCTGTGTTCTGTTTTTTCCTGCTTTCAGGGAAAAATTATCATTGTATCTTAGTATATTCAGTCTGCTATAACAAAATATCATAAACTGGGTGGCTTAGAAACAACATAAATTTATTTCTTACAGTTCTGGAGGCTGAAAAGTCTAAGATCAAGGTGCTGGCAGATTTGGTGTCTGGGGAGGGCCCATGTCCTGGTTCATTGATGGTGCCTCCTAGCTGTATCCTCATATGGCAAAAGGGGTGAGGCAGCTCTCTGGGGCTTCTATTATAAGGGTACTAGTCCATTCATGAGAACTTAGCCTCCAAGGGCTAATCATCTCCCAAAACGCTGCCTTCTAATACCATCACGTTGTGGGGGTTAGGATTTCAGCATATGAAATCATTTAGACTGAACCTTTGTAACCCTTAACATTTGTGGCTCCTTCCACAACCTGATGTTATATAGACAAGGAGATGGAAACTCTCAGAGGTCCTGGTAGTTTGATGCTGGAAGGCCCCACAGCACAAAACGCAGAAAGATCTAGGGATCTGGGGGCCTGACAGCAAACAGGGAAGGTTTGGCCTGACTGTGGAGACTGGCGGGATCTTCATGGGTACCACGGATGGTTCCTTAAGGTAAAGGAGAGTCCTGAGAGGAAACGTCCAAGGCCAGCCTAGCTGGTTCTGCCTTCCCTGGCTTGGCTCAGTCACCAACCATAAGCCACTTAAACTGATGGTTAAGTGCACCTGTTTTCTTCAGTGAGCACTGGCTGTGAAATTTTAATGTGTTAGTGGTTCCTAACCTTGTGAAGGATGGGGAGTTTCTAGAACTCATAGCATACCTTGTAGAAATCATGGAACATTCAACTATTCACAGTGAATTTCATGTGGGAAAAGACCAGGTCTGTACTGTGCTTTTAATCCTAGCACAGTGATTCGCACCTAGTATATGCTAAATAAATACTTGTGGAAGGAAGGAAAGAAGGAAGGAAGGAAGGAAGGGAGGGAAGGTGGGTTGGGTATGGTGGCTCATGCCTATAATCACAGCACTTTGGGAGTCCAAGGCAGGCAGATCACTTGAACCCAGGAATTCTAGACCAGCCTGGGCAACATCATGAGACCCCCATCTCTACAAAAAAATACAAAGATTAACCAGGTATGGTGGCATGTGCCTGTAGTCCTAGCTACTACGGAGGCTGAGGCAGGAGGATTGCCTGAGCCCAGGAGGTTGAGGCTGTGGTGAGCCGTGATCACGCCACTACACTCCAGCCTGAGTGACAAAGTGAGACGCCATCTCAAAAACAAAAACACACACAAACCAATAAAAAAAAAGAAGAAAGGAAAGAAGGAAAGAAAGGAAATAAGGAAGGTAAGAGGGAAGGAAGGAGATGAGAAAGAGAAAGCAATTATATCAGAAGTAACATTCTCCAGAAGTTATTTTCTAATCATATTTTATAGATTTCCTGTATTGATTTGCTTTTGTGCTTAATCATATTGATTCATCAATACTTGCTAGCAAAACAATCAGTAGTAGGTAGGCAAAATTTTAAGAAAAATTATGGAAAGAAAACATAACACAAAAATTCCAAAGATCCACTTTTATCACTTCATTTTTCCAACGCTCCATTTTGGTCTAGGTCAAAATGTTTTGTGGGCAGAGTTGGAAAATGACTGCTCTCAGTAGATAACTTGGCAACTGAGTGAAGCCACTGCTCAATTGAAGTCTACAAATATTTACTCAACACCTGTGTTGTGTAAGGGGGGGTGCATTGCTAGAGGTGTGGGGCTGATACCTCTCTTCCAGGAGTAAGTCTAGAAGTAGAAGGCAGCCTATGATTCTTCCTAAGAATCCATCCATCCTTCAACTATCCTTCCTTCCATCCATTGTTTTAAAAAAGCCCATTCACCATTTATTTATTCATTAATTCAACAAATACTTTTACAGTTACAGGCACAGTGCTGAACTCCAGGGATACAAATCATAATTAACCTAAATGAAGTAGGTGGAAGCTTGAGGTGATTCCAGAACAGGCGTTCTCAACCCAATGCACGCTGGCATCTCTTGAGAACCTTTACAAGCTCTGACGCCTGGCTCCCATGCCCAGAGGTTCCGATTTAGTTGCTGGGGGCTGAGGCCTGGGTATAGAGCTTTTTGAACACCCTTCAGTTGATTGAGCACTCTAACATGTAGGCAAGGTTGAGAAATGCTGCTTTAGGAGGATGAGTTTGACTTGGCTGATCAGATAAGGGGAGAAAAGATAGCCTAGAAACAAACAGATACAGGGGCACAAAAACACGATACAGCAAGTGTGGAAGACATAATGAAGAGTAGACATTGTTGGAGAATGAAGTATTAGCTGGGCACAGGAGATACAAGCTGGTCTGCTGCAATAGATGAGAATAAGGTGCAGAGGGGGAGCCCAGGGAGGCTAATCCTCTAAGCCAGGGGGATTTGTAAAGACCACTTAGAGAAGGTTGCATTTAAGTCCCTCCCTTGAAGGACAGCTAGGATTTGACAGGTGGAGACTGAATGAAGTCTCTCCAGGGGGAAGGGACAGAAGAAATGGGCTAACCCTGTGCCATGTCCGGTATAGCTGGAGCCAGAAGTTCCTAGGTTAAGAGTGAGGTCTAAAGCAATAGGAAGGAAAATGTATGTGTCTGGTATGTACTCTTTTGTTTTTGTTTCACAAGAAGAGTTGAACTATTTTTGATAATGAGCAAATGGTGGAAAATGCTTTTAAAAAAGATGGAAAGAGTGATGGGAAAGACCTAAGTTAGATCACAGGCTTAGGAATTTGGATTTTTAGCTTAAGGCAAGGCAGAGCTATTGAAAGTTTGTATTTGGAGGAGGGGAATGTCAAGATGATATTTGAGATTTAGAACTATGCTGCTGCATGGAGGGAGGGTGGCAGGTGGAAGAGTCTGAAACGAGGCTAATGGATAATTTCTAGGCAGTAGACTTTGCATGTCTCTAGCACAGTTAATGGGCACATTATTTTAGTCTAAATGAGTAAGAGACATTTTCTTACCCTTTAAAACTCAGAAGCTGATTTAAGTGAGGAGTCATTTCAAGGATCAATTTTCAAATTGTTGTTGGTGGAAAGCAGCTTCTGGGGGTGGATATGAGGGCGACAAGGTAGAAACATAATTGGGTTTTTATGAAAAAGCTCACTGTCTAAAGAAAGGGAGCAATTAGCAGAAGATGAGAATATAACTTCTGCGCTACCTGTTCCAGGAAGGCAGCGGCCCTGGAGCTCACTGGTGCCTGCCCCTCAGCCCTCAGGCAGGACTGGGCATGGAGAGGAAACCCAGACAGCTGCCTAATCCCCAGAAATATCTCAAAGTGGAAAACAAAAAGCAGACAACTCCTACCCTTCCCTTTCCAGACTGAAACATTGAAAGAAAGAACAAAGGGGAAATGGGTCTGCCCTGCCTCTAGGTCTGGGGGTGCTAAGCCCCCGACCCTGCAGGTTAGGCCCTGCTCTGTCCTGAGCCCACTCCGAGCGGGACAGGGGCCCTTTGGTAATAAATGCCCACAGTGGTGGGGAGGGTGTCTGGAATTTAGATGGTGAGTGTAGGGCTGACATTTCACCAGATATGCTACTTGTTAAAACACTGAATGCTTTCTTAGGAATTGGAAAATTACTGCTAAGTCTAAAGGCTTTGCATAAGCCAGGCTGTCCCGGCCCCTCCCTTGGGAACACCTGAGGCAACCCAGACTTTGTTCATGGTCTAATGACCAAAGGGTCAGTGTTCCCGGCATAGTAGGGGGCTCCAGGCTCCTAGTCCAGCAGAGTTACCTGCTCAGGTGCCCCCATCTGCCTTACTGGTTGTGCATGTTTGAATATCAGCCTATGAGTGGGAGCCTAGGCCTCCCTCCTGAGAGCTTCCATCTTGTCCTCTCATTCCCCACTGGATGGAAGCAGTCTCTGGAGCCAGAGCCCTGACCCTTGCAGAGTCCTCCCTTGCCTCCTTTCCTGGAACCTGGCTCTGCCCCCACCCCACACTGCCAATGCCCCACCCGCCATCCCCCGTCACCGACCTGAATCTGGCTTTGAGTTTAATTGGCCCTCCCTTCTCCAGGTAGCACTGCCAGACACAGCGATTACAGTATTGGTCCAGATCTAAAGCGTGACTTCAGCCTGGCTAACACTGTCTCAGAGCACACACTCGACCAGGTCTCCTGGTCAACATGACTCTCCCCATCTAGGCTTCATCCAGTCCTAGTTCCTGCTCCGACACCCTCAGCTAGTGGCTGCTGGAATACCAGCATATCCAGCAGCTAAGTACTTCTGAGTGGGGACAAATGCGGTGTCATATAGGACAATCTCAGGTATCCACAGGTCATCTCAGTGGTGAGCAGGGGCCTGTCACTCAAGGCAGTTGATGAAAAACCGAGAGGCAGAGTGGTTATGGCTGAGGCCTTGGTACTCATGCTACCACTTATGGGCTGGGTGACCTTGAGCAATTTACTAAACTTCTCTGAGCCTCGGTTTCCTCATCTGTAAAATGGGGGAAATTATGCTATCCTGCCAAGGTTGAGATGAGCACTGAATAATATGTAAAGTACTTGGCAACTAAAGCTGTTCAATAAATGAGAGCTGTTATTATTTCTCATATTTCTTTTCTCTTCCTGTAGCTGCTAGGCCTCTGTTTCCTAGGTCCCATTCAGACCAAGCCTCAGGAACTGCATATTGCTCTTTACTTCCCAACTCCACCCCAATACCAACAAAGGATTTCGGTTCAGGGTTTTAGCCCTCTGACTCTTTTCTCTCTTGGTCACCTTACTCATTAGGCTCAAACTCTAGCTCCTGTCCAACCTGCTGGCCATGACAGACATTGCTGAATGCCTACCCAGTACCTTTCTTCCTCTCTTACTTATTAACCGATCCCTGCTTTTGGTCAGGGCAATAATATACCTAGCTAAAGTACTCACCTTCCCAGACTCCCTTGCAGGAGGGCTGGTCAAGTGTTTATCTAGCAGACACTTACGTTGTACTTGCTACAGACAAAGCATGGTTCTAAGCACTTTACAATTTAGTCGCCATAATTTTTCTAGGAGGGAGGTGCTATAATTCCTGTTTTATCTGTAAGAACACTGAGATACAGAGAGGCTAAGTAAGTAGGCTGAGAACACACAACTATTAAATGGTGGAGCCAGGATTTGAATCCAGTCAGTTTTTAGAATTAGTGCTTTTATCTGTTATGCTTGGCTACTTCCAGCCAATACAGATTGGATTTCTGAGAAACTTTGTGCTTTGCTGACACGGCTGTTAACACCGTCTTGCTTCCTTTCTGCCTCTTTTTCTGGCTAGGAATGCTAATGGGAGGCACAAGTTAGAGCCACTGTGATCTTATGGCCATGAGGTGGCAGGTGTGATAGAGCCTGGGACACAAGCTGCTGCACCTCCTCTGGGAGGCCTCCTTAGGCTCCTTGTTATAGGGGACAGTCACCCCTTATTTAGTTGAGCTGCTGTAGTTGGGCTTCTGCAGCTGAATGATGAACGCTACCTCATACCCTGGCCTCCATCTCCCGCAAGGAGAATTGTCACATGGGCTCACTCACAACAGAAGATTTTTCAGGACACAGCCTGCTTCAGGCTCGCATCCAATGGCCAGGGAGTGGCCCCTCAAGTGACCAGCTGCAGTGCTGTTCATCCATATGGCAAGCTGAGAGGCTGCGAGTATCATTACAGCCTTTCCCAAACTCACTCCAAGTTAGCCATCAGTGATGATAATGGACAGGCTCTATGAGACTTCTCTGACCTGGCCAAAAAGATGCTGGCTGTGTTCTGTTTGCTGTGCTGGATCTGAATGTAAGAGGAGCATTGTATGGTGTGGGGAGGATCCATTTAAGCAAGATACAGATAATCAGAGAAAAATCAGGAAGATCAGCCAATAGACCCTTAGCCAGGAAAATAGAATAGCTTCAAGCTTTGTCTCCTAATTACTTGGCAGGATGCCTAGCACATAGTGTCAGCTCCATACATTTCATTTATTCATTTGTTTCAATTTAGCGGTAGAGAAAGGGATTCATGTATGGACATGATAAACAAAACATATAGTACAAAAAAAGAAAGTATAAAATCTCTCTCACTCTTGATTCTAGTTATCTTTCTGTTGCCAAATTTTTGTATATCTTTTAAAAAATAGCTTATGATTATTTAAGTTTAATCAGTGAGACTAGACTAGGTTTCACTAATCAATAAACCAAACAATAACGACTCAAATTAACAATAAACATGGTTTATTTCCCATTTGTACCACATGACCATTATAAGTTGGTAGGATACGCTGATTCTCCAAATTGCCAGTCACTATGCCAGAGGAAAAGAGACAACTGGAGGGTCCCACAGCAGCAATAAATACTCTAGCCTGCAAATGACATGCTTCACTTCTGCTCAAAACTCATTGGCCAGAATAAGTCACATGGCCCCTCCCAACCACAGTGGGAACATGATGTCCAGTCCAACCATGTGCTCAGAATGGGGAGATCCAGGGTGGTCTGGTGAATAGCACAATTGATGACACACGTAGTTTTGCATTTAGTTTTTGTTTTGTTTTATATTTTGAAAACAAAGTGCTTAGAACACTGCCAGGCTCATCAATGTCTGCTGTGATCATTTTTTATGTATATTATTTCATATATTATAATGTATATTAAATATGATATTTTTACCTATAGAGCCTTCTTTTTCAATGGATGTCTATTAAATGAGAGAATGGAATTTCAGCCCTGTTTTTTGTTTCCCTGGTGCTGCAGGAGAATAAAGAGGACAGGGAAGCTGTAGCTTAGGAACTCAGTAAATGCAGCACAGACACAGCACGGCAGACAAAGGCTAGGCCAGTTCAGGGGAGAAAGATGTGCATATTGGACTTTCTGGCAAAATTCCTACACTGTGCTGAGCCTCAGGACCCGTTGCCAGCTCTGCATTTGATGGCCTTCTGGGTCCACATAATGATGAGTACTACTGGGCTGACTTGTGTTTTTTGCCTGGGAAAGAACAGAAGTTGGCATGATACCAAAGCTCTCCCTGCCTCTTGGATTAAGCTCCTCCAACCATGCAGGACAACCACACAGAGCCCTTTAAAAGGCACTTGTGATGATTTAATTAAATCTGACAGAATTTTTGAAAAAAAAAAAAAAAAAAAAACAACGACAACAACGACAAAAACTACTAACTGGAGACCTCAACCTTATTTCCCATCTATTTTTTTTTTCCTGCTTCTAAAGTTCCTTAACCCTCAGAACTATATTTGGATTGAGCATCCCAAGAGAACACCCCTTTCTCTCCTTTTGAATGAACTTACTCCGTTTACTTTGCCAAAAGAGGAGAAAATATATGCAGGCAGCAATCTGTCATTGTCTGGGTAGAGAGCTTAGAATATCTCCCAGCATCAGTGTGAACCTCTGAAGCTAAAGCGCATTCAGGCTGGTATTCGATGGCAAAGCATCTGCCACTTCAGCCTGGAATGGCCCTTGTCATCAGAATCTAACTCTGGGCATTACACAAGGGTTCGTGAACAGGGATGTCCGAAGCCACCAGCGTGTGATGGTGGTAGTGGTCTTGGGACAAGCCTGCCTCCGAGTTGATGGGCCATGTCTAGAGAAGAGGTCAGTGCTGAAGCAACATGGGAACTAGACCATTTCTAAACTGGATTCAGCCTGGCTTCCACTTCCTGCCAGTGACTGGATTGTTATTAACAGGCTCATCTGAATGAGGAAGGCGGTGAGTAGGAAATTAGCACTGGGTGAACAACTTCATGTGGAATTATCTCCCCTAGTTCCCAGGTGAATTCTGAGTGTTCAGCCTTGTACTACCTGCGACAACAGTTTTGTTGAGGGATTTGACTGCAGTCACATGACTTGTAAGCAGCAGGGCTCGAACCAGGGTCTTTTGACATCTTGTCCAGTGTTTTCTCCACTCTCCCTGTCCAACCCCCTGCCCCTACTTCCCCAAGGCCTTCCCAAGACCCAGGGCATTTTCATACAGCCCCGACGTCTCTGCTATGGTAGCTTTGCAAGATTCGCTCTTCCCTGCAAAGACTCCTCCCATTTGGTCCACTGCTCCTTCACTGCCAACCCCTGTAACTGTCCAGGACCAAATTCTCCCAGGACCTTGTTTTCTAAATCTAAGGGGATGATCAGGATTTTAAAGCCCCAAATTGGTGCTTATCACTAGGCAGAAGAGAGGCACTGCTCTCACCCCCTAGTGGGAAAGATTAGAATCCCCAGGGCATAGGGGAGAGAGGTGCAGATTGAAGAAACCGTCTGAATAATATTACTCTGCTGTTGGTCAGTATATCTTATTTACTTTGAAATTCCAAATAACTCAAAAGAAGGCCATGAAACTTTTATGTTTGTTAAAAGAGGACTTGCATTTGGAAATGCTGGAAAAATGTTGATATAACTACCATGAAGATTTGTATGGTTCCTATTGGTATCTATATTTTAAAGGAGCCTTGGAGACATGGGCCAAACATTTCAAAATAAACCTCTAAAACAGGCTGTCTGGCTCCACTGGGGACAGTCTTTTGTCAGACTGGCTCTTCTCTCCTTTCCGGCCACACCATTAGTGGACACTCAGATCTTTGGATGAAGGTGTACAAGCTCCCGCTTTCTCACCAACAGCCTGCAAAGCCTTTACAAGTGGCAGGGGGGCCACTTCTGCAAATGTGGCCTCTTGTCTTTTATCCTCTCTCCTCATGAGAATTTTCAGAACCAAAAGATCCCAGTGGTGGCAGAAGGCTGAAAAACTGGTGAAAATCAATAAAGACTCAGAAAATATTCTGAAAGAAACGTCCGTGTTCCAGGATGATATTGAGAAATATGTGGTTCCTTCCATGCCCTTTTCCCTGGGACCTTCTTCCCATTCCTGCCATGAGACAGGAGACATCTTTTGGCCTCAAGGAAGGGTGGCCCAGAAGCCAGAAGACAAAGGCACCAAGTTCCTGGCTTTTAAAATAAAACAAACAAATGAAAAACTGCTGTCCATACCTAAGGGAAGAAGATTTGGTAGAATAACTACAACAGATAGTATTTTCCCCATCCGAGAGTTGAAAATACCTTGGAGTTGCAAGAGAAAGAAGAGTTGGAAATGAGGTGTGAGTGTGAGAGTGTGTGTGTGTGTGTGTGTGTGAGAGAGAGAGAGAGAGACAGAGAGAGAGAAGGAAGGAAGGAGAGGTGTTGTAATTCTAAGGTATACTTCAAGGATGGGACTGTGTTATGAGTTGAACTGTCTCCCAAAAAGATATGTTGACGTCCTAACCCCTAGTACAAGTGATTGTGACCTTTTTTAGAAGTGAGGCCTTCCCGATGTAACCAAGTTAAGATGAGGCCATGCTGCATTAGGGTGGACCCTAACCCAATGATTGGTGTTCCTGTAAGAAGACTAGGCTTGGACACAGAGACACAGATACAGGGAAAAAGGCTGTATGAAGACAAAAGCAAAGATTGAAATGATATTTTCATGAGTCCAAAAACCCCAAGAATTGCCGCGAGCACCAGAAGCTAGAAGCAGCGAGCAAAGATCCTCTTCTTGCATGTTCAGAGAGCACGTGGTCCTGCTGATACCTTGATTTCAGACTTTTAGCCTCCAGAACTGGATAAATTTCTGTTGCTATAGTCACCCTGTTGGAGGCAATTTGTTACAGCAGCCCTAAGAAACTAATAGAGGCTGGGTCTCTGAAACAATGTAATTCTCAGAGGAATTTGGGGATCTGAGAATACAGAGAGGCCCAGGGGTCAACTTCCTTGCACTATCATGGCATGGGGGTGATAAAGAAAAGTGGGCTGTCAGGGTCAGGGAGGCCTGAGAGTTGTCAGAGGGGTGTGGGAAGGAATACGCATGTTCCCGTGTGCTCAAGAGGGGAGTCAGCAGAGAGAACAGGCACTGGCAAGCTCATAGACACGATGGGGTTTGCATCAGCTGACGTTGGCTGAGCCCCTGCTCTGGGGAGCAGAGAGAAATACAGACACATCAGCAGATGCCTACACGGGCAGACACTACTCATAAGGATCGGAGGGGGCTCATAAATAACATCCCTGTCCATAACCTAAGTTCAGAAATAATTGAGAGATAGAGAAGTTGGGCTGTCTTAAATCCAAGCACCATCTTTATAAGGGACAAAGGTGAGATGCGAGGATGTGGCTGAGTTCAGTGGAAACAGTGGACCTACTAATAGGTACAGCACGCCAGGGTTCCATGGACTAATGTATTCACAGAAGTGCAAGCCAACTGCAGCCCTTCTTTGGCAGGGGCAGAGGGGAGTGGGTGCTTTCTGTAGACAGATCTTAAAGGGAGGGAAACACAGAAAAACAAGCCTGGCTCCTTTTAGATAAGTCATGGAGGCATGAGGAAAAGGGCCTGGAGTACAACTTGACAAATATTTCTGCATCGAGAAACAAGGACTGGGGAATATGAACTCTTTCTTTTTGCCTACCTGGAACTAATGATCCTGCATGGGGCTCCCTGAACTCTGATGTTACTCCTGGGAAAAGGGAGGGGACGGGGGAAATTCTGAACTGTCTGTGTCTAAACCTGAAGTGCAAAGATTTCCCAGGATTGGCTAAGATTACATTTTCTGCCATCAATCAGAATGGGCTTCAAATAGAATTTAAGTTGAGTTGTAGTAAAATAAAGATTCGTCGTGTGCAAACCTGTGTTTTATGAACTGGGTTCAGACTTGCTGCATATGCAATAGAGAGCTATATGGGGGATACTGGGAGGGGAGCTAATCACAAACCCTGCCCTTCCAAATTTGCTAGCCACTTAGCCCTTGGTGAAATTACCATACACATGGGGCAACAGTCACGCTGTGATTCCTGGAGCCCTCTGAGCCCAGGGCTTTCCTTTGCCTTGGTGCCACAGTGGAGATGCTGACATGCTTGGTGGGAAGTTGAGAGGTTATCCTCCTGGTTCTTAGTGATACTGGAGGAAGTTTTCAGATTGCAAAAGCACTCTGCTGATGGATGCCAATAGCAGGTCAGAGGAGTGGGAATTCCTAAATACATCACCTCAACTTTATGGATAATGCAAAGAGGTCAGGGTAGGAGTTGAGACTTACTTAAGGTTATGTGGTTGTCCAGAGCCCAAGCTGAGATTTGAATTCAGGTCTCTATATGCCCAGGAGGACCAAGATTCCTTTGCAGACTGGAAGCTTCTTAAGAGCAGAGCTATTCTACATTTGCCTTTACAATTCCCATACACCCACTGCCTGCATCAGTGCTTGCATAGATGGAAGCAGCCTAGTTGTAAATAAGGTTAATGCACCCAGAAGGCTCTTTTTCCAGAAGCAGGTGGAAAGCAGTCTTTTATAGTAGGGGCCTCAGCAGAAAATCATTGAGGTTTGTGTCCACTCATATTTCTAATTCCATTGGGAACTTTGTTTCTGCTGTTCTTCAGTCTCTCCTCTTGGTACACAGCAGTTTGTCCCTACCACCTGCTCCACATGGGCACAGAGACCTTTAGGAAGCCTCTGCTGCTCATGCTGGCAGTGCCCCAGTGCTGGGGCACATTCATCTATGCTCACCCTCCCGTCCTCCACCTCAAAGTGAGTTCCCCATGCCAGACAGAGCATACAATGGAAGAATTAGGTGAGGGCTGTAATCATTTGCAAAAGTGACAACTGTTTCACTCCAGAAAGACACAAAAGAGCCTAATAGAGTGTTTTTTTTCTTCCTTGGCCCTTGAAATAAACTCTGGCTTCTGTGTACATTTATTTGGTTTGTACCAGGAGCCTGGTTAAACGTATACTTTGTTTATGCTTCTAATACAGTTCAACTAGCATTTATGGAGGGCTTGCTTTGTGCTAGATCTTCATGGGGCCAAAGAGCTGAACAGTTCTACTCTGAGTCCCAATCGCAAACTGCAGGGGAAGCCTTCTGCATGCAATGGCACCTTCTCCACCCTCCTGTTCCCCACTCCTCCCTTCACAGAGCAGAGCACGGGGGCCATGGCAGGTACCAGAGAGGAGAAAGAAACAGCTGGCCAGAGCCCATGTCATGTGGGGATTCCTGGTGGGAGCTCTAGTAGCCGCATCTATTATTGGCCCCCAAAAGGAAAAAAACAAAGATTAATGTCACTTTGGCTAAAAAAAAATACATATTTTCATAGATGGTCTTTTCCCAAACCGAGATGAGAGCTCAGACTCCAAAAGCAAGATGAATCTCAGACAGATGGATTTTGTCCAAAAACATTTCCATCAGCTTCTGGTTAATAGCATTTACCCAAGAGAATAAGAAGGAACAAATATTTTAAAATTTCTTTCTAGATTCTTTATGCATAGCGTTTTTATTGCTATTTGGATAAAATTATACTATATATTCCAAATGTCATGTTCTGTTTCTATGCCTTAGTTACGCATTTGTGAGCACTTTCCACATTTACCAGTCTTCATAACTACTTTTAAAAGCCGATTGTAGGATTATTAGGCTGTCTTAAATTTTTCATGAAAATAAATAAAATGATTAAACACAGCTTTGTGCATAAAGCTCTTCTTCTCTAAATTTGCCTTTTAATTTTGTATCTGTGGATTTTTCGGTATGCAAGAGTATTACATTTTAGTTTGTCACATCTACCAATCTAGACTCCTGTAATTCCTACTCTTGGTGTCCATTAGCGCTACTCCAAGGGATCCAAAACCACCTGGGCACAGAGACCAGTGGAAGCTGTGGCCCGCCTCATTTTAGTTTACTTGGTGGTTGATTGCTAAAGCCATCTTGAACACAGTGTACTTGCTGGCAGAAATTCCTGTATAGGTCTCAAATATGCTTGTTTCTTATCTTGACTTTCAGATATCTTGGGGAGTTAGGCATGTTCTGTCAGAAAATGAGCTACTGAAGTTTTTCCTTCCATCTCCTTGCTCTTGGGGCCCTGGTGGAGAGCCCACCCATTTTTGGGCTGTCTATCCTCTGATTTTCCATTGTCCTTTTCCAAGCCTCACCCTGCTTATCACTGCATCTTCTTTTTGCCTTTAGGGGATGCTCTTCTTCAGCTCCCTTGATGCACTCACTCTCCCTGGTGCTCTTTCTAGTGGGAGATTTTAGGGGCACTGAACCAGGCGAATGTTTTTATTCTGACATGTGTTGGGGACATTGCTGCAGAGATTGCATAGGTGCCAAGTCATTTGCTAGGATCCCGTTCTCTCAACCCTCAGCTGCGATAACTGCCACGGTATGTTTCCTGTGGGAAGCATTCCCTTAGGTTACATCTCTGAGGGCTGGGGCACAGCTGGTGTGGTCACCATCCTGCTTACAGTTCTCTGGATCCCTATTAGCTGAGGGATATAATCCAAAGCCTTCCTTCTGATCCTCCAGGTCGGGCCCTAGCTAACTCTTCTAAGCCCCCTCTTTTGCTGCTTTCCCCTCTCGCATCCTGCACCTAGCAGCTGCAGCATGTGGTCCATTCTCACATGAGCAGAATGACAAGACAGCCGGGTGGAGACCCGGTAGCCACGCACCAAGATTTCACTCTTGAGATCTCAATGTGGGATCTAGGTCCTAGCAACTGAAACCTTACAGCATACAGCATTCCAAAAATGGATAAAAAAGCAACATACTCAATTAAAACAAAAGCAAAACCCCATAAATTGGTATTGTTTAATTTATGGGCCACTTACAATCCAAACAATTTTTTTTTAAATCAAATTGCTTGGTTTAGAAAATCCTGACATCTTCTTTTAAAAAGCTTTCATTTTCTCACTCCTGTCAACCTGTGCCCCTGCTGTTCTCTCTGGGCTACACTCTTCCAACCCATAGAAGCTTGACTTGCTTCTGAGATGGCACATCTTATGGTATATTTAATTATTTAGGTAGTTTTCCCATTTACTAGGTCATCATATTCAAAAGGGCAGAGTCCCTCCTCCCGTGACCTGTAGCACCAGTGCTAGCCCAAGGCATGGCCCAGTTGTTGAGTGAATACTGAAACTAATACAAGGGAAAAAGGGAGGCTCTGTAGAGAATAAACGCATAATTAATGTGATAAAATAGGGAATAATTTAGGAGGTACGTCTAAGTGTGCTGTGGCTTATCAAACATTTTTTAGCACACTTGGCTTGTACTACTAACATTCTAAAAGGAGGAGGCAGTATTTGCTCTGACACTCATGGTACCTAGAAGTGGGATTAGAAAAGACAAGAGAGCAGGCAGCTAGCAGATCCTTTCAAATTCTTTTCCCATCATCAATGCCTAACATGATAGCTGTAGGGAAGGTACACAGATGGAATTTAAGCTCCTCCCACATTTGACCTTCCAGTTTATGAGCAGTTATCATACCTTGAGAGACTCAATTTGGTAAACCACGACTGCAAGAATCTCTCAAAATAGCCACAGATATTTGCACAGTGCCTACACATACACCATTTTATCCTTGAAACCTCTCTGGAAGGTTGGAAGGGCATGTTTTGTTATTATTCTAATCTCCGTTTTACAAATGAAGAAACATGCTTGGAGATTATTAAGCAAGTGGCTGAAAAACATACAGCAAAGAAGTGCAAAGTCAAGATCTGAACCTGAATCTCTCAGACTCCAGATCTATTTACCACCTACTGGTGGTTAAGAGGTAGTAAAGAGAAATACGAATCTTCATCCACATCACTAACTTTGTGTTGATTTTTAAGTGTGCTTGGTTCTTTGGCCAATGGATATTTTTAACCATGTGAGTCTCTCTCAGGACTTTCTCTTCCTCTTGTAGATTAAATGGGATATTGTGTGTCACGTGTCCAGCGGAGAGCCCTGGCACCCATAAGCGCTCTTGTACAAGTTATCTCTGAATTCTGGAAAGGCAGGAGGGAGGAGGCAAATGCCCCTCACATTCACATCCCTTCCTTGTCCTCTAACCAGGTTGACCATGAGAGATAAGAATTGGCTCCAACTTTGATTTGAAAGACCTTATTAATGGAAAAATCTGTCCTGGCTGCCAAATGCAAGACCTCTGGGGATTGAGGGCCTTTTCTCTTTCTTCCCTAAGGCCAAGTATAAGCCTCAGCAGCCTGTAGTTGGGGTTTGTAATGGTAAAGATGCACTCTGAAGCCCATTGCTAACAGGACTGGGAAGAAAGATCTTGGTGACACCCAGGTTGCTGGAAGCCTGGCAGTGGGTGGCTGTGTAAGTCCTTTGAGTGGATTAGGAGTGACATCAAACCTATGTGTGTGTCAGTTTAATCACTGTTTTTATTATAACAACTCTAATGGAAAATTTAAAGACTAAAATACATCGCTTCTAATCCTGCGACTCTCTGAAATTGATTTCATTTTATAAACTGCTTTTCTGCCCTTGTCTATTTGCATATATGTATGCAAACACATACATAAATCTGCATATTTATGCACACGATTTTACTTTTAGTTGACCTACAAAATATATTTTGGTTTCCAAGATTAATATTAGAATATAGATCTCTAATGTTACATATTTTTCATAATTTTCATTTTAATAAGCACAAGCCATTTCTTCAAGATGGTAGATTATACTTTGCTTAACTGCTTCTTTTACTTTGCAGACTTTAGGGTGTTTTCATTTTTCTTAATGTTATAAGCAAAACTTCAGTAAATATATATGTGCATATAACCTTTTTAGGAATCATTGCCTTCAGGAAAATTCCCAGGAGTGAGGTTTCTGGGAAGCAGCAATCTGTTAAAATGCTGGCTCTGGAATCAGGCAGATGTAAATTCAAATCCCAGTTCTACTGTTTACTAGGAATATCACTCTAGCTGTGTCACTTAACTTTCATCATTTATCTGATGGTGCATGTCTGTCAGATACTGCTGCCTAACAAGAAAGCACAAAATAAAAGTGGCATGCAACAATAGGCATTTGTTGGCTTATACATCTGTGGGCTGGCTGGGGTTTGTCTGATCTAGACTGGGCTCTGTTCAGTGAACTGCTTCTTACTGCAGGCCTGTGGGTTGTTGTAATGCTTCTGTGCCATTTGTCTCCCATCCTCTTCCTGGTTTCAGGCATATTCTCCTCATGCTATTGGCACATACACAGGAAAATAAGCCCACATGCACATGCATTTTTCAAGTCTCTGGTCATATCACATCTGGTACATTTCCATTGGCCAGAGCAAGTCATGTGGCCAAACAAAAAGTGATGGGGCAGGAAAATCAGTTCTGATCCTTTGATGGGAAGAACTTCAGGTACAAGTCAAAAGGAATGGATACAGAAGGGAGTTAAAAATTGGGGAACATTAATGTGATCTACCAGAGTGTGCCTGCAGAGTTGTGAAGATAAAATGATTTTCAGTGGTCAGTAAATATTACCTTTAGGAGAGGAGGGGTTCATTTCTGTTTTTATTTCTCTGTTTCTTCCCTAAGCTGCTTATGGTTCTTGGTACACAATAAATGTTTGGCAAATTATTTTTGCTATTGCATAAAGTTGGCTATTACTATTTGTTTTAAGAATAAAGGACCCTCATCTTACCCCCTACTGCCTACCATATATGGTTACATTCCACTTTGCTGTGTTCCTCCAACACTTTGCCCAAAACTACACTGGCATTAAATATGACATTCAATCATATTTAATGGTTTCAACATCTGCCTTTTCTACTAAATAAGCTGCAGAAGAGCAGGGGCTGTGGCTTACTCATCTCTGCTGTCCCAGAGCCTAGCACACCACCATGTTCCTAAGTGCTGAGATGAAGAAATAAATCAGCACTCTCAATATTTTATGTCTTCCTTTTCTTTCCTCATCTTGGTCATGTTTATCTTCTTGAATATACAGAACATGACAATAAAAGTTATTTTAGTGTCCTTGTCTCTTATTTCCATAATCTCTATGATTTCCAGGTCTTTCTTTCATGATTGTTTTTTTCCTATGGCTATAGGTCATATTTTCCTTTGCATATCTGGTAAATTTCTTTGCATATCTGGTATTTTTTTTGATTTTTTGTTTGTTTTGACAGGGTCTTGCTCTGTCACCCAGCCTGGAGTGCAGTGGTGGGTTCACAGCTCACTGCAGCCTCAACCTATGGGCTCATGGGATCTTCCTATCTCAGCCTTCCAAGTAGCTGGGACTACAGGCATGTGCCACCACACCTGGGCTGTCTGGTAAGTTTTTATTGGATGCTGGATATTGTGATTTTTATGTTCTTTCTGGCTGGATTTTGTTGTATTCCTTCAAATAGTATTGAATTTTGTTTTGGCATGCAGTTAAATTCTTTGGAATCTACTCAGTTCTTTGGGGCTTGCTTTTAAATTTTGTTAGGTCTGGTCCAAGGCAGCCTTTATTCTAGGGCCAATTTGCCCCCACTATTTAGTCCATGCATTTCTGAGGATTTTACCCATTATCACATGCATTAAAAGCTCTTCCACCTTGGCTAGTGGGAACACAAACCATACCCAGCCCTGTGTGAGCCCTGGAATTGTTCTGTGTATTCCTTTCTGATGGTTCTTTTTCCAGTACCAGGTAGTTTCCCCTTAAGCATGTGTAGACCAGTACTCAGCTGGGCCCAGGACGCTTTCTGCATAGACTTGTGCTGCCTCCCCATAATTCCAGCAGCCCTGCCCTCACTGGATCCTCTGCTCCATCTCCTCACCTCAGGGAGACCTCCTGACTCTACTTGGGCGTCCCCTCCCTGTGCTGCAGCCTAGAAAATGCCTCCAGCAATAACCTGGGCAACCGTAGGGCTAACCTCAGTTGTTTCTTTCTCTTGGGGATGACAGTCCTTAGCTGTCAGATGACAATACTGTTGTTTTTGATATATTTGTCTGGTTTTCTAGTTGTGTGAGTAGGATCAATCTACTTCTGGTTATTCAGTATTGGCTGGAATTGGGTCTAACTTTGGCTGTTGCTCTGTTTTGGGGTGGTTTTAGCTTGTAAGAGAGCTCTGCTCTCACCTGGTCAGGCCCTTGATACCACCAACTTTGTATCTCTCTGACACTCTGGGCCAGGGTTTCTTAAGCAGGACACCACTGAAATTTTGGGCTGGAAAGTTCTTTGTTGTGAGGAGTGGTCTTGTGAATTTAGAACATTTAGCAACATCTGTGGCCTCTACCCATTAGATGCCAAAAACACAGCTCCCACCCATGTGACAATCAAAATATCCTCAGACATTGCCAAATGTCTCCTGGGGGCCTAAATCATCTCCAGTTAAGAACCACTGGACTAGGCTCTCCAGTTGGTGGCAGAGCCCTCACTTACAGCTTCCCTGTGGCAGAGGTCTTTCTACTCTCTCATGTACACAGATGTGCTCCTCCAGCCAAGCATTCACCTCACTAGGAAGATGTCTCATTGGTCAACATCGCCAGTGATTTTAGGGCTTTAAATGCCTTTTGTTCCCATGACTTTGAACACAGCAGGAAGACCCCAAACCTGAAGAGTGAGATCATCACTTAGACGTCGGTGTAAGGTGGGGGGCAGATGATGGAAAGGGTTCATTTTCTCAGTTGGAATGTCTTCTGCTGGGTACCTCATAATGAAAGCATCAATACATATGATGGAGATGGGATTCTCAGTGCTTTCTACATGTTTTGTGATAACAACACAGTGATTGAGAACTGGTCCCTGTAATTTGTATCTGGAAAATATGCCATTAGTGCTAAGAAAAACATATTTATGAGACTATTCTGGAGAGCAGTCTTCTATTAAAATGAATCAATATTTGGGAGGCCAAGGCAGGCAGATCATGAGGTCAAGAGATTGAGACCATCCTGGCCAACATGGTGAAACCCCATGTCTACTAAAAATAGAAAAATTAACTTGTGTGGTGGCACAGGCCTGAGCTACTCGGGAGGCTGAGGCAGAGAATCACTTGAACCCAGGAGGTGGAAGTTGCAGTGAGGTGCGATGGCACCACTGCACTCCAGCCTGGTGACAGAGCAAGACTCCATCTAAAAAAAAAAGGATCAACAGATAGAACCATTGCCATAAATATGAGGGCAAGTAGGAATATTGCCACCAGTTAATAAAACTTGAGGAACATCAGCTGCTATTGACTACTAAGTAGAAACTGAAATCTTTTAATGAGCAGCCTTACACATGTTTCTGTGTCTTTAATCTATTAGATAGTTAATTTTTTCTTTGCATTTGAAAAATTACACAATTAATCTATTTTTATTGAAAAAATTAGAAAGTCTAAATAAACAAAAAGAAAACGACCATAAAACAACCACTAGATATAACCATTATTATCACCTTGGCGTACACCATTACAAACAACTTTTCTTTCTTTCCTTCTCTAGATCCTTGTTTATATACCTATCCTTATATATCTTTTTTTAAAAAAATTGAGATCATGCTGTTATAAGTTCTTTTGTTTTGGAGATGGAGTCTCTGTTACCCAGGCTGGAGTGCAGTGGCATGATCTCGGCTTACTGCAACTTCCACCTCCCGGGTTCAAGCAATTCTCCTGCCTCAGCCTCCTGAGTAGCTGGGATTACAGGCGCATGCCACCACGCCTGGCTAATTTTTTGTATTTTAGTATAGACAGGATTTCGCCGTGTTGCCCAGGCTGGTCTTGAACTCTTGAGCTCGGGCAATCCACCTGCCTTGGCCTCCCAAAGTGCTGGGATTATGGGCGTGAGCCACTGTGCCCGGCCCATGCTGTTGTAAGTTCTTGTAACCTGTTTTTTTTAAATACATAACATTATATCATGCACATCTTTCTATATTAATAAATATACAGCGATGTAATCTTTAAAATGGGTGCATAGTATTCCATTGAATGAATGGACCGTACTTTAATCAATCTGTAATTACTAGTGCTCATACGTGTTCTGAATTTTATCTTTATAAGCGAGACAGTGATGGACACTTGTTTATATACATCCCCATGTGCTTTTCTAACTATTTTTCATAGACACCCAAGTCTGACCTCTGTTTATTTCTGGAATAAGGTACATTATAAGGCACACTCCTTTTAAAATTTTATATATATTTTTATTGGAACACAGTTAGATTTTGTACATTGATCTCAAATGCTATGACCTTTACATAATCATGCTGTGTGAAATAGTTTTATTTCTTTCTTTTCAATTTTTACCTAAATTTTTTTTTCATATAGTGTGCTGGTTAGGATTTCCAATACAAGATAAATGTTTGAAGCAAAACATCGTGGCTTTGTTTCTAACCTTAGGAGAAAGCATTCATTCTTGCATGATTTCCGTGATATTAACTGTAAACTTTTCATAGATCGCTTTTCAAGGTTGAGAAGGTTTCATTCTATTTCTAGTTTTGTGAGTTTTTATCATGAATGGGTGCTGAACTTTGTCATTTTTTTTCTGGGTCTGGCAAGGTGATATGATTTTCCTTGTAAATATTCTCATTCTTTTACTTTTAATCCAATTGCTTATATATAAAACATATTCCTGTAAACAGAATAAAATTATATGTTGCTTTTGTGATGTAGGCTGATAATTTCTGCTTTTTAAATTGAGTTCTTAGTGCATTTACATTTAATGCCATATTGATATGGTTACCTAACCATACCAATGGCTCACTGTATTGCTATTAGTTTATTATTATTATTATTGTTCTACTTTAAGTTCTGGGATACATGTGCAGAACGTGCAGGTTTGTTATATAGGTATACATGTGCCATGGTGGTTTGCTGCACCCATCAACTTGTCATCTACATTAGGTATTTCTCCTAATGCTATCCCTCCCCTAGCCCCCCACCCCCTGACAGGGCACTGTGTGTGATGTTCCCCTCCCTGTGTCCATGTGTTCTCATTGTTCAACTCCCACTTATGAGTGAGAACATGTGGTGTTTGGTTTTCTGTTCTCGTGTTAGTTTGCTGAGAATGATGGTTTCCAGCTTCATCCCTTACCCTGCAAAGGACATGAACTCATCCTTTTTTATGGCTGCATAGTATTCCATGGTGTATATGTGCCACATTTTCTTTATCCAGTCTATCATTGATGGGAATTTGGGTTGGTTCCAAGTCTTTGCTATTGTGAACAGTGCCGCAGTAAACATACGGGCACAGTCCTTTTAAAATAGGTTCTGAATTAGTGTCATGATAAACCTCTTTTACTTATTGATGGTGAGAAAGGAAGTTTGTGAATGTGGCCCAAGTGTCAGGAAACCCTGAGACACTCCCTTTGCCTCAGGATGCCAACAGTGATGTACTTTAAAAAAATCCTGTATTCCAAATGGGGTTTTCAACTTTGTCTTCAGTTTGTTTGTTATGAAAGTAATGCATGGGAATTTCAAAAAATGGAAAACAGAAAACACAACAGTCACTCACTATATTCATTTTCTATTGCTATGTAACAAATTACCCCAGACTTAGCTTAAGATAGGCCAGGCGTGCTGGCTCACACCTGTAATCCCAGGTTTGGGAGGCTGAGGCAAGAAGATTGCTTGAGCCAGGAGTTCAAGACTGGCCTGAGCAACATGGTGAAACCTCAACCTCTGTAAAAAATAAAAAAATAAAAAAAAAATTAGCCGGGCCTGGTGGTGTGCACCTGTGGTTCCAGCTACTTGGGAGGCTGTGGCAGGAGGATCACATGAGCCCAAAAGTTGAGGCTGTGGTGACCCATGTTCATGCCACTGCACTCCAGCCTGGCCAACAGAGTGAGACCCTGCCTCAAAAGAACAAACCAAAACAAAATTTTAAAAACTGTTAGCTTAAGACAATACACATCAGCTATCTCCATTTCAGTGGTCAGGAGTCTGGGTACAGCTTAGCTGAATCCTCTGCTCAGTCTCACTCATGCTTTACTCCAGGCTCGCAGGAGCTCTCTGACTTCTTTCATCTCCCATTGCTAGACCCCTTCTAGGCGCTCACCTGAGTAGGTCTGATCTGCCCAGGATAATCTTCCTTTTGATTAACTCAGCTGATTACAGGTCTTAATTACATGTGCAAAAATCCCTTTTGCCATATAATATAATATAAGCATATAGTGATATCCCATCACATTTACAAGCCCTGCCCACCCTCAAGAGAAGGGGAATTTACAGGGAATGTACACCAGGTGGTGGGAATCGTAGGAGTCACCTTAGAATTCTGTCTATCACATCCATAGTGCTAACCGCCTAAGAAAACCAGTCTTCATATTCTGGTTATGGTTCCAGATTTTTGTCACCCCTCTGTTTAGGTATTTATTTATTTTTGTTGTTGTTGTTTGTTTAGTTGTTTTGTTTGTTTTCTTTTTTGAGATGGAGTCTCGCTCTGTCACCCAGGCTGGAGTGCAGTGGTGCAACCTCAGCTCACTGCAACCTCCGCCTCCCGGGTTCAAGCAATTCTCTGCCTCAGCCTCCCGAGTAGCTGGGATTACAGGTACCTGCCACCACGCTTGGCTAATTTTTTTGTATTTTTAGTAGAGATGGGATTTCACCATGTTGGCCAGGCCGGTCTTGAACTCCTGACCTTCTGATCCACCTGCCTCGGCCTCCCAAAGTGCTGGGATTACAGGTGTGAGCCACCGCACCCAGACTTATTGTTTTTTAAAGTGGTATTTATAGTGTTCAACACCATTGAATTATGTATTCTCTTCATATTAATATGCCAATGCAAAATTTTGGTAAGCATCATTTGAAAGTTTGGGTTGATATTTGTTATGGCACGGTGTCTATATCCTCTCAAAATTCACATATTGAAGCCCTAATTCCCAGGGTGATGGTACTAGGTGGGACCTTTGGACGGTATATGAGGTCATGAGGGTGGGGCCTCCTTGATGGGATTAGTGTTCTTATAAGAAAAGGAAAATACATCAGAGATTCCTCTTTCTGCTGTGTGAGAATACACAGCAAGAAGGTAGTTGTCTGCAAGCCAGGAGGAAGGCCCTCACCAATAACTGAATCTGTTGGTTCCTTGATCTTGGACTTCGTAGTCTCCAGAACAGTGAGAAATAATGTCTATTCTTTAAGCCATCCAGTCTACAGTATTTTATTATAGCAGCCCAAGCTGGCTAAGACAATATTATGAATGGAATTTCCCCCCCCATTATGTTTTCTAAATTAACTATTGCTATTGCCTAGGTTTTAAATTTTCCACTTGATTCTTTTGTCATTGATTCCTCATCATGGGTGCCAGGGAACATAGAGGTGGTGGCTTTCTATTCCTTTTTCCTATTCTTTTTATGAAGGAGAATGGAAGCCCTAGAATAGATGAAGGATGGCTTCTCTGAGATAGACTTTCTTTCGCTGATGAAATATGTATGATGACACGTTGCCTAGCAATGGTCACCAGCTCTGCCTGCATATACAAGAGGGAAACTCAAGGGGGCATTTCCCTGGGAGACACAGCAAAGAGAAAAATCAGCTTAACGAACACAGCGTCTGCTTCCTTGATGAAATTCCTCCTAGTTTCAGGCAAGGAAAATGTTTACTGGTGAAACGGTCGCGTTGGCTAGAATAATTTAACAGCTGGGTGAGAGTAGAGCAGGAGGGAGGCTCTAAAGAGATAAAAGCAGACAGATTGTCAGGAAGCACTTATCTATCATGTAACAAAATGTTTTATTTTTTGTCACCGTCCGCTGATGTGTATCCCGACAACACTGTCCTTGTTCCTGTCCTCTTCCCCGATTGTGGCTGTCAAACTGGTGGGCTCATTAAAGTAAACCAGGCCTCCTGGGTTGAGGTCCCTGAATTTAGGACCTATTTCTTTTTTCAGGTGTGTTGACTTCCAGGTATTAATTAGAACATTCCACAAAGAAGGGGGACTAAAATATATCATGTTAGAGTGTAATTCTCTTTACAAGAAGGGGGTTCAAAGAGTGTATTTGCTTCCTCAGAAGTCATTTTTCTCTTCCCTGGGTTATCATCAAACCGCAGAATGCCGAATTAGAAGGAACTGTGAAATCATTACGATGAGGCCCAACTCGCTCGCTGTCTCTCTCTTTGTTTCTTTCTTTTTCTTTCTTTCTCTCTCTCTCTCTTTCTTTCTTTCTTTTTTCTTTTCTCTTTTCTTTCTCTCTGTCTCTCTCTCTCCCCCTCCCTCCCTCCCTGCCCTCTTTCTTTCTTTCTCTCTTTCCTCTCTCTCTTTCTTTCTCTCTCTCTTTCTCTCTCTCTCTTTCCTCTCTCTCTCTCTCCGTTTGTAATCACCAGGGACATTCTTCTCTCTCTCCCCACACCCCCTATTTTGAAACTAGAACCACTACATTGAGGATATATAATTCCAGGTAAAAGCAAAGAAATTTAACATCTTCCTCAATGTGTGCAGCCTTAACATGAGTGTGTGATTTCTATTAGACATTTTGCAATATTGAAAGGCACTCAGTGATCTCATAATTCCCTTTGTGGATGTCAAGGAACAAAGCATCCCAAGTTAGAAATCATGCATCCAATCTATCCTCCTCATTTTCCAGTTGAGGAAGGGGAACTCCCCAACCTAAATTACCCAAAACGGCATGAGTACTAAGAAGGGAAGCTGGGGCAGCCACATGGAAACGTGATCAGAGGAATGGATCCCTGCTGTGAATGCACATTAGAACCATCGGGTGAGCTTTTAAAAATACAGACACCTGGATTCAGAGATACTGATAGAGGTGGTCTGGGTTGGGATTGGGGAATCTGATTCTAATGTGTAGCCGAGGTTAGAGAGATTACAAATGAGTTCAAGCCTTGAGTCACTGAACCCGATCTTCTTTTAAGAGCTCTGTTCTCCCCCATCCCTACCCCGTTCAATTTGCCTTGTTAATAGAGGGAGGGCTTCACTTCAGCAATGATGAGAGCTCAAACTGGGCTTTCATAGGAAGGGAGGAAATCCTAGTCGTTTATGAGAACCACACTGAAGACTTTGCAGAGACCTTGTGAATAGAAGGTAGTTATAAGCAGAAGTATACATGACCAGGAGGGGCGGAACAAGGAGATTCACCAGCGGTCTGACACTGGACACATTGCAAAAATCTCCAGAGGTCAATTTGCTCATCTGTCAAAATGGGTCTTAGCATATATGGATCTTGCTAGATAAAAATCATAATAGGGAATGGGGGAGATGGTGGCAACCTGGGGACTTGGTGCTCCTCCTGCAGAGGGTGGCTTATTGCTGTCCTGCAAGAATAGGAGCCGGGTACTGGAAGATGTCCTAATTCTTCCCGGTAAGCCAGAAATCCAGATTTTATGTAAAATCTCCTGAGTTTTAAAGTTTGGAAACACCTCCAAATGTTTTAAATGCACTGCTGGAGACAGCCTCAGGGGGGTGGGACTCAGCTCTAGGAAAAGCAGCGGTTTATGATTTCTGACCCACCTTATTTCTCAGATCCTTCCCAGATCTAACTTCCTAGGAATCCTTGACTGGGTTATGTTTCTATGAGAGTTGTACCAACTGACAAACCCCGGGAAGCACATTTGGTAGCTACTGCTCCTTTACAGTTGAAAAGCTTATTTTGCCTTGGTCTTTGCCAGTCCCACCTGCTGCAGCCTGCTTGCTCTTAAGCATCCATGAACAGCAGAGACCAGGTACAGCTAAGGGTGCAGGGCACGGTTCTGATCTCCTGTGAGCCTCAGCATCTCCTAGCTCTGAAATGGGGACCACAGCTCGAGAACTGTGAGCAGAGGCTCCAGGTAAGCTGGAGCTGCATGCTTGCCAAGAGCTCAGACAGTTGCTCCTGAAGGTGAGGGAGTGCCCAGCCGTCGATGTGGGGTCCTCTCCCCAGAGCTGAGGTCAGAAGATGATATCACTAGGTTAAATTGCCTGTCACTGGACCTGAGTACAAATCTGGATTCCCCTCCACCCTCTCCCAGCTGAATTAGGCTTCTAAAAATACCTCCAACAGCAGCATACTCCACCTGACTGGCTTGACAAGTTACAATCTTCAAAGCAGGTTTCCTGCTGCTCAGCCCACAGGAGTCCTTCCCTGGTCAAAGCTTTATTTTTTTTTGAAATCTGCCACCTTCTCCAGATCAGCAGAAAGCTGATGGGTACTTTGTTTGATATAAGAGCAAATGCTCAGCCGTCCAGTCAGAAACAACAGGGATAGTCACCGAGAGAACCTTCCTCTATTTGCAATGTGGGACATAGTAGAGGAAGGACCATCTTTGCACGTCAGCCCCTAATCGGATCTGCAAAGAACATTTGGGGTGCTTGGGGGCAGCTCTCTAAAGGCTGCAGGACTTATTTATTGATACAAGTCTCCTGGGAACACTTGTGTTCAAGGATCAAGAGCATTTAAGAGGTTTATGTAGTGTAATATTGAATGGAAAAGTGTATAAAATAGATTACATAGTATTATCTATCTGATCTATTAAGAAATGGGAAGAAATCCACCGAAATATTAATGGACCATCTCTGAACGCTCATGAGATTATGGATAAATTTTAGACTCTTTATGCTCTTTGTATTTACCAAAACACCACAAACAGCTTGTACTATGTTAACACACTTGGAAAGTTTTTAGTAGTTGATAATAGGTAGCATTTTTAGTTTTGTGTGAAAGTTTGAGGTGAAATGCTATTTGAGTTTTAAAATTATTTTACTCTGAGCAGGGTAATGTAGCTAATAACTTCTGATAGTGATGGATATTATGTTCTTTAAATTACATAAAATTGTTTTGAATCACAAGAATCAGTCTGCAAATAACTGAATAAACTACTTAAGATATTTATACCCATTTGATCTAGTAGTTCTATTTCTGAGAAACTATCTTAAATATTAAATATGGAAGACAGTTACCCATGAAGATGTTCATCACAGCAGTATTTTAAAAATAAAATGGAAACAAACCCTTAAAGACATTTTAATGTATGTTTTAAACTAAAAGTATGAAATAAAATTTAAATAAAAAACATGAAATCATTAAAAATGATAACCAGAAAAATTTTAGTAAAATGGAAAATGCTTATGTTTCAATGTTAAAAGAACAAAAACCTAGCAAACAAAATTGTATATAAAGTAAAACTACACATGAAGATTATAAGTAGTATTTACTGCCTAGAGTTGTAGTGAGAATTAAGTGGAATAATATAGCTGAAACTTCAGCAAAGTAGTAGATGCACTGTAGCATTCAATAAATGTTAGCTCTTAGTTTTCTATATATATGTATAGCAAAAAGACTAAAGAAAGGGTTATTCAATCATCTTTTAATTTGGTGGAGTTATGACTGATTTGCGGGAGAGTTTTCTTTCCACTTGTATTTTCCAAATACTTCATAATGAATGAACAAATATTTCTTTAGCTATGGGGAAAGAAATTATATAAACAAAAATAAAGGTCATTCTGTGTTTGGATTCCTCATTAAATTGACAGTGATGAGGGTTGCAGGGGAAGGGAGATCTTGTGATGGCCTTGAACACTCCAGCTGATCCAGCTATTGGGTTGGGATGGTGTCACCAGCTCACACAAGATCATGGAGGTGATGGCCACAAGGTGACACTTAGAAAATCAAATAAAGGTACAACACATGCAGACAAACTTAACCCTATCACACAGGGCCAACGAAGGCACACTCTGGGACACAACTTAAGGATGGATTGAAGAAGGAGGCCTCTGTGGGCTTGCCTCCTCTGCTCAGAAGTGGCTGGGTGCACAGTGGGGCATCTGCTTGGATAGATAATGATACATTTCTCCATCAATTCCAGGAGCACCGGATATATTTTCATATTAACCGGTCAATCAGGAAAATGTCATTGAGTGTTGACCTGTCCTGCACAATTTGCTCTTATCCAACAACCAGTAAAATGGCCTCTGTGATTGTCTTTCTGGGCATGGTGGTGAGGGCTATGTGGGGAAAGAGGTGGTCATGGTGGTAGAGCCTGATACGTGGATTTTTGGAAGAAACATCAATGTAGTGTTCTAGGGGAGTCTTCCTGCTGTGGCTTTTATCTCCCCAGCCTCTTCCATTTCCCACAGTGTTTCCATCCCTGAGTGCATTTGTCTATAAACTACTTAACTGGAAGGCTGGTGCTTGGCAAAAAGCATTCTGAGTTCCATCATTTTGATGAGCATGTTCCGTTAAATGATCTACTCCCACAGGTGATAGAAGGCATCAAGGAGTAAGTCTATGTAAGTCTATGTTTTTTTTTTTTTTTTTTTTTTGCAGTTGCAAGGTTTAAAGAGTGAAAACAGAGCTCTCATACAACGGGAAGGGACCCAAAGAGGGTAGCTGTTGCCGGCTCGAGTGCCTGGGTTTATATCCCGATCATTGTGCCTCCTGCTGTGCTCTCAGGTGATAGATGATTGGCTATTTCTTTACCTCCTGTTTTTGCCTAATTAGCATTTTAGTGAGCTCTCTTTACTACCTGATTGGTCGGGTGTGAGCTAAGTTGCAAGCCCCGTGTTTAAAGGTGGATGCAGTCACCTTCCCAACTAGGCTTAGGGATTCTTAGTTGACCTAGGAAATCCAGCTAGTCCTGTCTCTCAGTCCCCCCTCTCAACAAGAAAACCCAAGTGCTGTAGGGAGGTTGGCCGATGACCACTCTAACTGCTTCATGCTGAATTGTGGTCGTGCAGTTGAGATTTCCTTGGGAGGGGTGGCTTCGATGTCATAAACATCAGAGCATGGGCTAGCAGGCTGGTTCAGGGGTCCGCGGTAGATTTTAGTCATGGACTGCATCTGGGGCTCCATTTGAAGAACGATTTGTAGCTTTACAGCTTTGATTCTGGAAGAGACAAACTTAACAAGGAGGATAAAGATATAGGGATTGAAATATATGGCCTGAAGTGCAGGGGATTTTTTTTTTGGGCACACTTCACAAGCCCTGACTATCTGCTTGATAGTTTTAAAAAGGCCTGGTCCAGTAAATAATGATTTGGCCATCCGACGGGTGCTATCGATGCCTAAGTGAAAGGTTTTGTGAAGGGTTTTGAGTAATTTCCATTGGTTAGCTGCTGGCAAAAGTATTTTTCCTTCTTCAGTGGCTAGCCATCCTGAGGGGAGGAAACTGTGTCCTCGTGAGGTTCCCCATTCTATTTCTTCTGCTGAGTACTGGGGCTTGGTTTCTCGGAGGGGATTACCCCATACCAGGGGTCTTTCTATAAGCATTTGTAATGGAGGGTCCTGTCTTGCGGCTCTTTTTGCTTTAATATTCGCTTGGCGGTTCCCTTCTATTTCCCTTTCCTTTCCTTTCTGAAGACCCCAGCAGTGTAAGACTACCATCTCTTTAGGGTTCTGTACCACCAATAATAATCTCCCAATGGCTTCCTGATGTTGGATAGGTGTTCCCTTGGAAGTTAGGAATTCCCTTTCTCTCCATATTGCTGCATGGGCATAGAGGACTAGGTAAGCATACTTTGAGTCTGTATATATATTTACCCTTTTTCCTTCTCCTAATTCTAGTCCCGAGTGAGGGCTATTTGTTCTGCCAGATGAGCACTAGTTCCTGGAGTGAGTGGATTACTTTCAAGTATTCCATTATCACTGACCACTGCATACTCTGCTTTTCAAAGTCCTTTTTCTACAAAGGAACTTCCATCAGTATACAAGTTGAGGTCGGGATCAGTCAAGGGAACCTCTAAAAAGTCTCCTCGAGCAGCATAGGTTGTTGACAGTTATATTCTATCTTTTCTTCATTGTCTGGAAGAAATGTGGCTGGGTTAAGAGTTGCACAAGTGCGCATTTGCAGCACTGGCCCTTTAAGTAATAGAGCCTGATATCTAAGTAAATGGTTGTCTGACAGCCACAAGTCTCCTTTAGCAGTGAGCATGCCATTTGCATCATGAGATGTCCACACAGTAAGATCTCTTCCCATTATTATTTTAACTGCTTCAGATACTAAGACTGCTACTGCCGCCACTACCCATAAACAATGAGGCCAACCCTTTGCCACTACATCAATTTCTTTACTCAGGTGTGCCATGGGTTGCAAGCTGGTCCCTTGGACCTGTGTAAGGATTCCTAGAGCTATTCCTGTTTTTTCTGTGACATAAAGAAAGTCTTGCCCTGTTGGCAAGCTTAACACTGGGGCTTGGGTTAGGGCCTTCTTTAGGGCCTGGAAAGCCACTTCTGCTTCAGGTTTCCATCTTACTAAATGGGTATTTGCTTTCTGAGTTTCCTTAATTGGTGTATATAATGGCCTGGCTATTTCGCCGTACCTGGGAATCCATATTCGACAGAAGCCTGTTATGCCAAGGATCCCTCTTAGTTGCTTTAGGGTTTTGGGATGAGGATAAGCCAGTATAGGCTGGATACATTCCTCACTGAGGGCCCTGGTGCCTTTGGATAATTTTAGCCATAAGTATTTACACTGCTGTGAGCAGAGCAGAGCCTTTGGCTTGGAAACCTTGTAGCCACAGGTGGCGAGGAAATTTAAGAGCGCTTGGGTAGCTTGATGGCACAAGGCTTCTGAACGGGCAGCTAAAAGTAAATCATCCATGTACCGAAGGACAAGAGTGTCCAGGTATGAGAACTGGCTCAAGTCTTGGGCTAATGCCTGGCCAAATAGATGGGGGCTATCCCTGAACCCTTGGGGTAAAACAGTCCAGGTGAGTTGAGAGGTTGGGTTTGAAGGATCTTCAAAGGCAAACAATAATTGAGAGTCAAGATGTACAGGGATGCAGAAAAAGGCATCCTTAAGGTCCAGGACTGTAAACCACTCTGCTTCCTCTGATATTTGGGAAAGCAGAGTATATGGGTTGCCAGTGGTCTCAGTGTTTTCAGGCTATGCCCTTGTTTACATTGACAACAAGGTAGTATTGGTGTGTTGTAGGGTCACGGAGAAGACCTTCAATTATCAATTATAGGTTTTAAATTTACCCTAGCTTTTAAAGGAATAGGGCACACTGTTTTTTACTATTTCTATCTTTCTCTTTCTTTCTCTCTTTGACTCCCTCTTTGTCTCTCTGCCTCTTTCTCCTCTCTGTCTCTGTCTCTCTCCTTTCTGTCTCTCTCTCTCTCTGTCTCTCTCTCTTTCTCTCCTCTTAGGCATTTACAAACTTGGGGCCTTGGCAAGGGTGGTGGGGAAAGGGTCCCACATAACTGCCCATGTCGAGAGCTGTATACCTAAATCCGAGGGACACCAGGGACAAGACTCCCTGGATTTATAGCCTAGATATGTAAGGATGCAGCGTAGAGCTTCCTTAGATCCCTTTGGAGATACAACTTGCTAGAGCAAATGAAAGTCTGAACTATTAGTACCTAGGAGGCAGGGATCAGAGGAAGTAGATTCAGAGGTAAGGAGAATTTTGGGGCTGCACTTTCAAGAAAGTCGTGGTCAGGACCCAGGAGGTATGGGTCAGAAGGAAAGGTAGGGGCGCACGCATGGGCGACTGTTGAGTAGAGACTTCTGGCTGCGCCATGATCTCAACCAGCTAACGCTGGGAGTTTGGGACGACAACTTTCTGCCTCTAGTCAGCCCTTGGCTTCTCCAGGAAAATTGAAAGTGGAAGCTGGTTCTAGGCAGAGGAATGGTCCCAACCCAGAAGGGCTGGGATTGTTAGAAAGCCCTTCCCCAGACAGCCTCACACCTGCGTCTTAAGTCCAGCGGCCACGCTAATCGTTTTTAACTGGCTGACAGGTGCCTAGTATTTTCCTCCAGTTCCAAGGAAGGATAGGACAGAATAGCAAGCAGAAGTGGTCCAATATTACTCACCGCTTTGGAGGTCCCTTCGTGGTTGCCAAATGTTACTGGGGTTCCTTGCTCCCAGAGCTCCCATGATGGTGGCAGGCCGCTTCCAAGATGGCGGCAAGCCTCGTGTTCTCTGACCTGGGGTTCTTGGCCTCATGAATTCCAAGGAATGGAATCTTGGGCCATGCAGTGAGTGTTATAGCTCTATTAGAAGCCATGGGTCACGGAAGAGAACCGTGGAACCCAGTGACTAGTGTTCAGCTCAATTAGGATGAATCTGGGCACTTAGCCATGCAGGAACAATGGCAAGCCTTTAGCCCGATCCGGAGTGGCAATGGGTGCCTCGCTGGATCAGGAGCGCAGCAGACACCCTGCCGGATCCAGAGGGATGGAAATCAGCAGCGGGTCTGTGACGGCGGCAAACAGCAGTGGCAGACGGCAAGCGAAAAGCTCAGCTTGAGTTGTAACAAACAAGGACCAGAAGAGTGTGCAGTTGCAAGATTTAATAGAGTGAAAACAGAGCTCCCATACAACAGGAGGGGACCCAAAGAGGGTAGCCTGGAGTAAGTCTACTTTTAAAACAGTCAGTGGCACAAGCTTTGGGCCAAGCAAAATCGTCACACTGGAAGCTGTTTGCTCTACTATGGCCAAAGATGGGCTTCCCATGTCACTCCCTTTTCTGTTTTGGAGATAAAGACAGGCACTGGGGTAGGGGAGGGTAGGTGGCACGAGGTCTTTGCCACCAGCCAGCAACTCTTGAAGCTCCCTGGAAGGACTTGCTTTGTCTCTTGGTGCCAATGGATGACATATTTTGCTTCGGGGCTGCTGATGGTATGTATGTGCAACTCTCCGTAGAGCTTTCAGTGGGGGTCATTTGAACAAAGGTAGAGTCAGTTTCTGACTTTCCCATCTTTATTTCCACGTGGATTCGGGGCTAAGAAACTAATTTCCTGCCTTGTTAAATGCAGAACCCGGAGGCACCTTAACCTTTGATGACTGAGTTAAACTCTCGAATAGGCTGAATAATCATTAGGATTTAAATTAAGCATTAAACACTCCACAAGGCTCCCAGTGTGAGTGCACTCTGAGTACATGCGGCTTCTGTGGCTGTCAGTGTGGCAGTGAAGAATGTGATCTCAGAGTCTCTTGAGGCTCAGCTTGGGCTGGCAAACATGGATTCAGTCTCTGAACTTGTAATGCAGAATCCCTGCTCCTCTTATCATAAAATGCAGGCACTCCTACAGTACCAATTAGCTCAAAGCAGGCTTTGCAAATATTTGAAAAGTCAAATCTCTACCTTGAATGCATCCAAGGCTGGCCTGCCGTTAACAACCGTACTCGTCATGCTATGGTTCTGCTTTCAAATTTGCTACTAACTTGTTGTGTGACCTTGGGCCAGTCAATCAGCTTTTCTGGAGCTTCTAAGATGAGACAGCTGGGTCTGAGGATTGGTCCTGCTCAAATTTTGATGATTCTACTTTAGGCAGGGACTTCAAAGTTCCCACTTTCTTGTTGTGTCTGTTCTCATGAAGTACCCTTAACCTTCAATGCCCCCATCCACCCAACGATTATATAAGATATACACACAGAATGTCAAGAAATCACATCTTTTGATCTGCCACGTAGTAAAGCACTTTGGAAAATCAAAAATATGCCACAACCTCTGATCTTTGGCAACTGTATTCTGTAGGACACTAGTTCCCTAATATTTAATGAATCGTTGGAAAAAAAGATGTTTGAATTTCCGTAAGTTTGGTTAATACTACCTACTATATCACTGTCTTTTTTTCTGAGACAGAATCTCACTCTGTCACCCAGGCTGGAGTGCAGTGGCGCGATCTCAGCTCACTGCAACCTCTGCCTCCAGAGTTCAAGTGATTCTCCTGCCTCAGCCTCCCGAGTAGCTGGGACTACAGGTGTGTGCCACCATGCCCAGCTAATTTTTTGTATTTTTAGTAGAGATGGAGTTTCACCGTGTTAGCCAGGATAGTCTTGATCTCCTGACCTTGTGATCCACCCGCCTCGGCCTCCCAAAGTGCTGGGATTACAGGCGTGAGCCACCGCGCCCGGCCGTCACTGTCTTAAAAATGTGTAATGCATACTAGTTTTGTGCCCTGAGAAGCTGTTTAGCCAGCATTTTAACCTTCCAAACTATTCAACTACTGTGATCGTCTTTGTCTGTTCAGCTTATAATTTCCTTGCCACCCCTGCCACCCCCAGCAACAGTTGATTAGACTAGAGATGGGTATCTCACCCAAACTGGGCCAGTCAGCTGTAGCGGTGGTCCTTCAATCTACAATGTTCAGTGAAGCAGCAGAGAACGTCAATCTGAAGAACAGAGCAGATAAGCAAAGAGGAACGAAGGTGAAAGAGTATCTGCATGGCATCCCCGGTCCAGTTCATTCCTCAGGTCGGCTGCCTGTGTGTTCCTGAGATACTTCTGTATCCTTATAATAAGTTCTTTTCTGCCCAAGCCACTGAGTCATTTCTGTAACTTACAATGGAAAAAATATTATTTCCTTCTTTCCTTCCTTCCTTCCTTCCTTCCTTCCTTCCTTCCTTTCTTCTTCTTTTTTTTTTTTTTTCTTTTTCTTTCTTTTTTTTTTTTTGAGGCAGAATCTTGCTCTGTCACCCAGGCTGGAGTACAATGGTGCAATCTTGGCTCACTGCAACCTCCACCTCCCGGGTTCAAGTGATTCTTCTGCCTCAGCCTCCCAAGTAGCTGGGATTACAGGCGTGTGCCACCACGCCAGGCTAATTTTTGTATTTTTTAGTAGAGATGGGGTTTCCCATGTTGGCCAGGCTGGTCTTGAACTCCTGACCTCAGGTGATCCACCCACCTTGCCCTCCCAAATTCCTGGGATTACAGGCGTGAGCCACTGCACCCGGCTCTTTCTTTCTTTTTTGGCATGCTTAATAGTATTTCCTTGAGCTTGCAGGATAGTTAACAATAATTTATTCTAGCATCTCCTGGGAGCTGGGACAGGCTAAGCTGGGGAGTGCTCTAGCACTAAGACCGGAATTGTGGCAGAACTGTGGCAATTAGCTTGGTGGTTTTTGGAAAGCAGGTAAGGGTGGTTTAGGAACAAGTCATCTCTCAGGGCAAGTGGAAGAAACCTAAATAAGCAGAATTGTGTCCAGAACAAGGGAGTGGCCACTGTGACATGCAAGTTGTTACTCTTTGGAAAGACAAGAGTGGCTCAAAAGTGTACTAATTGTGCTTTTTTATTTTACGATGCTTGACATCTTGGGGGCCTTGCTGACTGTGGAGAAGCTGTCCTGCCCAGGGTTAGTTCATTCCTGGAAATCGTAAATGGCTTATCTCTGAGCCTGCCTTTCAAATGCTGACCCACTGATCCATAGCCACACCCCAGTCACCTTCTTCACTGAACACTCACGTACCAAGGCAATATTCCCCTGCCCTACATCAACTCAGGGCCAGGGACCAGATACCTAGGGGCAGCTTTATGTCACCAAAGCCTGTTGGGCTTATTCAAACTAGCCAATCCGAAGCTGTTTACCCTGCCCTGAGTTTCCCACAGAAACCCCAGTAACAGCTGTGGCCATGCCTTCCCCTGCCTCCTCCCTCCTCAGTGACTCTGATGTTTCCCCACGTGACCTTGCACAATGTGCTATGCCTCATTTCTAGGGAAGCTGTGAGTAACACTCAACTTCTCCTTCAGAGGCGTTGACCGCTCCGTGTTGCCACTCACTTTATAAATTAAGTCCCAAGCACATATTAAAAAGCATCAGAGGGAAGGAGACAACCTATGGGCTATTTCATTCATCATTTCATTAAAATCTTAAAGAATAGGAAAATAGGCTTTTTAAAACCAAGGAAATCAAAGCTCAGAAAAGTCAGATGATGTGCCTTCAGGTCAAATAGATGGCCCCAGTGGAGGCAGATTCGAAATCGTGCCATCTGATGCTGAAGCACATACTCTTAATTACAGCTAAGACATGGAGTCCTGGGTCCATGCTGTGCTAGGGGCTGAGCACACAGGAGTGGCTATGGCAGGTATCGTTTCTGTCTTTATGGAGTTTACATTTATTTTAGTTGGGAGACAGATGTGGATAAAATGATTCTACAAATAAATGTACACTTTGAAACCAAGGAAATGCTAAAAGTACAGAGTAGCCAAGGAGTTAATTAAGAGATTATTTTCAATTTGCAAATAGCCTGAGGTTGGAGGAAGGTGGCAAATGTTATCAAGTGAATGAATGGAGATCACTGGGGCTGATTTTAAAAGTAAAAAAAACAAAAATGGGTGAACTTAATAATATATTTTATGTAATCCAATATGTCCAAAATGTCACCATTTTGACATGTAATCAATATAAAATATTGTTAACAAGATATTTCACATTCTTTTCACAATAAGCCTTTGAAATCCAGAGTATATTTTATACTTACAGCACATCTCGATTCAGACTAACTACATTTCAAGGGCTCAATAGCCACATTTGACCAGTGACTACAATACTCCATATTGAACAACATAGGCATGGATGATTTAGGTTCAAAATACTAGCTTGATAGCTAGATTCCCACTGCCCTTTGGAGATACAATGCTGGCATCTGTTGTTGCTAATATGAAATATGATGTCAGTGTGATTGTCATTCCTTTATAGGTAGCTTTTTCCCCCTTTGGCTGCTTTTAAGATTTTTTTGGTCTTTGATATTTTGCACTTTCAGTATAATGTTGCTGGAGTTAACTTATATTTTTCTGCCGATGATTCTGTGTGTCGTTCAAAGACCTATGTCGTTCTTGAGAACAGTTTTGACCATTTTTGTTGAATAATGCTTCTCCCTTTTTTTTTCAATGTCTACTTCCAGAACTGGTATCAGATCTATGTTTGATTTTGTCATTTTATTCTCCATGTTTTTTAAGAGCTCTTTTATAATTTCTATTTATTTCTCACTACTGTATTTAGAGCATTAGTGCTTTCTTCTGGTTTACTTAATTTCTCACCTGCTGTCTAATGTGCTTACGGAATGTGCATTGGGTTTTTAATTTCAATGATTAAGTTTTTCATTTCTAAATCTCCTCTTAATTCTCTTTAAAATGCGTCTTTTATAAAATTCTGATCCATTCTTTCACTATAGTTCTGATTGCTTCTCCCATCTCCTTCATTCTCTTGTTTATTTTATAGTCTTTTTCAGATTGTCCTGTTAGCTCCACTTCTCCATTTGATGCCCTTGCAAACTCACCCTTATTGTATTTCATGTTCACATTGGATTTATACTTTTTATTGTTAATTCATCTCCAGTCGGGTTTGTTTCATAGTGGGTGGTGGAGATGTGTCTGCAGTGGGATTTTGGTTTTGCATTCGCAAGTGTTCTAAGAGTATTACTCGTCTGGACTAGCTAGGTATTCCTTTCTTAGCAGGAAGTTTTCTTTATCAAGTGGGTGGAATAATTTCTGACTATGCATCTCTAGTTTCTGATTTTCCATTTCTTTTTGTTTCCCATCCATGACCCCAGAAGGACAAGTTTTCTTGCTCTTTTTCCCTTCATAGGAACAAAGTTTTGTGGCTTTGATTGGAGAATGGAGTAGCTCTTCATAGCTCCAGGCCTTGCAGGGGCTTATACCTAGCTTCCAACTCCTAGGTGTGACACCTCACTCGAGTGTCAGAACCCTAACTCCAGATCTGATGTTTGGGCAAAGTACCGACAGGAGGATAGTCAACGAACTCCCATTTACTGCATCACTTGGCTTTGAGATCTTTTCCTATTTCTGGACTCTTGGGGTTTCTCTGTCTTGTTTTCTTTCCAAGCTCGGTTTTACAATTTGTTGTTACCCTTTGCCCATAATTTCTGTTTGTCATGGAAAGGAGGGAAGCTGTGTCTTCTCAATCTGCCCTACTCCTAGAAGCCTTTCTTTTTTTTTTAAATTTTATTTTATTATTATACTTTAGGCTTTAGGGTACATGTGCACAATGTGCAGGTTTGTTACATATGTATCCATGTGCCGTGTTGGTTTGCTGCACCCATTAACTCATCATTTAGCATTAGGTATATCTCCTAATGCTGTCCCTCCCCCCTCCCTCCACCCCACAACAGTCCCCGGAGTGTGATGTTCCCCTTCCTGTGTCCATGAATTCTCATTGTTCAATTCCCACCTATGAGTGAGAACATGCGGTGTTTGGTTTTTTGTCCTTGCGATAGTTTACTGAGAATGATGTTTTCCAGTTTCATCCATGTCCCTACAAAGGACATGAACTCATTATTTTTTATGGCTGCATAGTATTCCATGGTGTATATGTGCCACATTTTCTTAATCCAGTCTATCGTTGTTTGACATTTGGGTTGGTTCCAAGTCTTTGCTATTGTGAATAGTGCCACAATAAACATATGTGTGCATGTGTCTTTATAGCAGCATGATTTATAGTCCTTTGGGTATATACCCAGTAATGGGATGGCTGGGTGGAATGGTATTTCTAGTTCTAGATCCCTGAGGAATCGCCACACTGACTTCTACAATGGTTGAACTAGTTTACAGTCCCACCAACAGTGCAAAAGTGTTCCTATTTCTCCACATCTTCTTCAGCACCTGTTGTTTCCTGACTTTTTAATGATGGCCATTCTAACTGGTGTGAGATGGTATCTCATTGTGGTTTTGATTTGCATTTCTTTGATGTCCAGTGATGATGAGCATTTTTTCATGTGTCTTTTGGCTGCATAAATGTCTTCTTTTGAGAAGTGTCTGTTCATGTCCTTCACCCACTTTTTGATGTGGTTGTTTGTTTTTTTCTTGTAAATTTGTTTGAGTTCATTGTAGATTCTGGATATTAGCCCTTTGTCAGATGAGTAGGTTGCAAAAATTTTCTCCCATTCTATAGGTTGCCTGTTCACTCTGATGGTAGTTTCTTTTGCTGTGCAGAAGCTCTTTTGTTTAATGAGATCCCATTTGTCAATTTTGGCTTTTGTTGCCATTGCTTTTGGTGTTTTAGACATGAAGTCCTTGCCCACGCCTATGTCCTGAATGGTATTGCCTAGGTTTTCTTCTAGGGTTTTTATGGTTTTAGGTCTGACATGTAAGTCTTTAATCCATCTTGAATTAATTTTTGTAAAAGGTGTAAGGAAGGGATCCAGTTTCAGCTTTCTACATATGGCTAGCCAGTTTTCCCAGCACCATTTATTAAATAGGGAATCCTTTCCCCATTTCTTGTTTTTGTCAGGTTTGTCAAAGATCAATGGAACAGAACAGAGCCCTCA
>NW_026652314.1:1168679-1175627 GCF_009828535.3 Hylobates moloch
AGGACTTGCTTTATGAATCTGGGTGCTCCTGTGTTGGGTGCATATATATTTAGGATAGTTAGCTCTTCTTGTTGAATTGATCCCTTTACCATTATGTAATGGCCTTCTTTGTCTCTTTTGATCTTTGTTGGTTTAAAGTCTATTTTATCAGAGACTAGGATTGCAACCCCTGCCTTTTTTTGTTTTCCATTTGCTTGATAGATCTTCCTCCATCCCTTTATTTTGAGTCTATGTGTGTCTCTGCACGTGAGATGGGTTTCCTGAATACAGCACACTGATGGGTCTTGACTCCTTATCCAGTTTGCCAGTCTGTGTCTTTTAATTGGAGCATTTAGCCCATTTACATTTAAAGTTAATATTGTTATGTGTGAATTTGATCCTGTCATTATGATGTTAGTTGGTTATTTTGCTCGTTAGTTGCTATAGTTTCTTCCTAGCCTCGATGGTCTTTACAATTTGGCATGTTTTTGCAGTGGCTGGTACTGGTTGTGCCTTTCCATGTTTAGTGCTTCCTTCAGGAGCTCTTTTAGGGCAAGCCTGGTGGCGACAAAATCCCTCAGCATTTGCTTGTCTGTAAAGTATTTTATTTCTCCTTCACTTATGAAGCTTAGTTTGGCTAGATATGAAATTCTGGGTTGAAAATTTTTTTCTTTAAGAATGTTGAATATCGGCCCCCAGTTTGATCACAGACTGCTGTGCTAGCAATCAGCGAGACTCCGTGGTCATAGGACCCTCTGAGCCAGGTGCAGGACACAATCTCCTGGTGTGCCGTTTTCCAAGCCCATTGGAAAAGTGCAGTATTAGGGTGGGACTGACCCGATTTTCCAGGTGCCGTCTGTTACCCCTTTCTTTGACTAGGAAAGGGAACTCCCTGACCCCTTGCACTTCCCGAGTGAGGCAATGCCTCGCCCTGCTTTGGCTCGTGCACAGTGCGCTGCACCGACTGTCCTGCACCCTTTGTTTGGCACTCCCTAGTGAGATGAACCCAGTACCTCAAACGGAAATGCAGAAATCACCCGTCTTCTGTGTCGCTAACGCTGGGAGCTGTAGACCGGAGCTGTTCCTATTTGGCCATCTTGGCTCCACCCCCTCCTAGAAGCCTTTCATGCCTTGCTTTTGTAATTTAAATAAGAGGTAAGAAAAGTCTTCCATTGTTTGCACACACTTCCTGTGGTGGTTAAATAGTCTTTTCAATTGAAGTGTTTTTGAGACAAAATATTTTTATAACCATGTTGTTATCGTGTTTATGACAGGTTTAAAAAGAAAACCATCTGTAGGCTTTCCTTGTAAAGGTAGAAGAGAAAAGAGGCTACATGTGTGGTTTAGAACCAGACAGGGTCCAAACCTTAGCCAGACTCTCCAGCTCTATGACATAACCTCCGTGACAGTGGACAGTGCTGCCTTGACCCCTATTTAACAGCCTGTGCCTGGCACCAAAGCAAGCCAACACTAAATGTTCGTTGAATGGATGAGTAAGCAAATAACTTTGATTTTCTGAGCCTTTATGTATTCATTGGTAAAATACAAGCGACACTGCAACATTGTGTTAAGTTGTTGTGCAGCTTGGACGTGGTGTGTGTAAAGTGCTATGCATGTTGCAGGTGCTAAAAACACTGTCCATGGTTCCAGGCAAAAGAGGAGCCTGGTTTGATTCAGAGAGTGGTCAGTATGGATCATGAGAGATTCTATAACTGGACTTTTTAGGACTCCTTTTATGCTTTGTGAATTTCCCAATCAATGGGATCGTTTTGTTCACCTCTACTTATCTACTAATTTATCTGCATCTCTTGGCTATGCAGGCTGTCAGAATGGAATGTTGTTCTCACCGCCCTGTGCATGGAGTTCTTATCCTCTGTCCCTCATGAAATGCTCTCCCATATATTCCTTCTCTCACAATTAGTGCTTGTTTTTCTTGCCATCCTTCCACTTTGGAAGGTAGCGCCTCGCTTGTTATCTGCTCTCATCCTTAGCTTTCCCTCAATATCCTTTGAATATATCATAAAGGTCAATTTGGAATCAAATCTTGCCCTCCCTCCCTCCCTCCCTTGTTCCTGTAACTACATTGTCTCTGCAACTTGAGGTTATTGCTGAAATAATTTTTATCCTTCAGTGACTTACCTCTGTCATTTGCCTACTTTTTATAATTTTAGATCTATGTGTAATTTAGAAGACTTTAATGAAAGGAGTTTATTTGGCTTAGCCTTCTTAATGTATGCACTGATTTGCAACTTGGGAACAATCCAATTAGTCTTTTATTGACTGTCTACCATGTGTCCATGGCTCTGCCAGCAACAGTGGGGGTACAAAGAAGTAAAAGTTTCAGTCTCTGACTTTGAGCAGAGTACAGTTTTATTGGGAGACAAACCAACAAATTATCCTGTAATTCTACCTGGAATTATAGGATAGTATCAAATAATGTGTAATCAAGTAGCAAGTTGTATGACTCAGACTCTGGGTGACGTATGACTCAGAGATCGGTGTGGGCTGAAGTCATCTGTAAAGCTTCACAGGGAAGAAGGGTCTTCACCTGGGCCTTAAAGGACAGGGGATATTTGAACAGGCAGGAGGGAATTACAGATGGTGGGGCACAAGGAGGCTCAGCATGGTGTTTCTGTAGGGTAGAGAGGAGAATCAGTATTATAGAACAGAATTCAGGCTGGGTGCTTAAGGTGGGCCAATTATTGGAAGCCTTAGTAGGACAAGAGGCACTCTTCCCAAAAGAAAGCATATAAAGAAACAGATTGCAGAGGAAGTATTTCTGTGCCAAGTTAGATCACCTTTGGTCTTCTAGGTCTTATAGCATCCACCAACCCACATAAATTTCTTACCTACACCGCTGTTCTGTACTGGCCAGTGCCAATTGGAGAGAATTCTCTCTCCATCCAAAACTGCTCAGCACTATAAATAGAAACCCTCACCAACTGAATTTTTGAAAGGGTTTACACCATCAACTTTAGTTTGTTTTGGCTGTGGCTGTTGGTTACGCACAGCAGTGACAACTGTCCTGAGTGGACCTCCTGCCCTTGTGCCATGTTCTGAGTCTCTCAAACCAGTTGTGACAGTGGGAGGAATTTGAGCTACTTGCAATAGAGAAGAACCTCTGCTATCGTGCAGAAACCATGTGCCCATGGCATTCCCTGTGAACCGTCCTCAGACATGCCCTGCACTGCAGCAGCTTGAGGGTCACTGTCCACTGTCACATGGCCTACTTGAGCCCTAGGAGTCAACAAGTACAAGCCAGCCATTGGTTAAGAGTAGAGTAGAGAAGAAAGCCATGCTTCTTGTTAGGTAATAGCTAATCATTATAGGAAATATAGTTATCAGTTTCTTGATTATTTCTTGCTGCTTTTATTGCCTTCACTTTCTTGATCTTTTCTTCCCCTTTTTCTCAGGAAGAGCAAACTCAAGTATTATTTGCTCTTAAGAACTGTTAAGGAACAAAAGATAGTTCCTGCCTCTCCATATAAAGATATTTCAAGTGATTTTCATGGGCAAATCTGTCAGTTTAGATAGGAACAGGCTAAGATGAATCCAGAACATTTTACCTTTGGAAAGAATTTGATTTGCTAGATTTTGCTAAACTGTTACAATATCTTCAGTGAGAAGCAATGCTTCACCCAGACTGAGACTCCATGGGGTGTGAAGTAGCTCAAAGAGCTTTTCATGAAATCTTTTGGTTTTCTGTCATGATAATGTTTTAAGAGACTGACATTGACAGCAGGGAGTAATATGCTGGAATGGGAGTCGCTCTTGTTTGAGCTGGAGGACTTAGGAAAGAGGCTGACCCATGTTTTATTTGCATGGTCTACATGGTATGATATGAATTATTAACATACCCCCACGTGCACAAAATTGACCTCACCTTGCCCTAGTAACCAAGAAAATGGCCTTATACTCAGCTGAAAGGGATACTGGAAATATAACCCAATAAAAATCAATCACTTAATGAATTAACAACAGCAATAATAATAAAGAAAGATGTGGCTTTTCCAGACCTTCCTGACTCCTGTATTATATTTGCAATCTCGGTTCCTTTGTCTTCCTCTGCCCATTGTGACACCATAAACGTTGCAGATGATGGCCAACATTAGACTCTTGCCATTGTCTAAATCTTGACATTGACTAAATTTATTACCCCTTCCTTAGCTGTAAGTGATCGCAAGTGGAAAGGCAAATATATCACAAGAAAAAAACCAATGAATAGGTGCCTGTGGCCATTTTTGAGAGTCCTCCATTTGTTCTAAGTTATGCAGAAGTTATAAACTGGCCACACTCAAAGAGACTCCTTGGACTACAGGGAACATCACTGGAGTATCGCTTCTAAGTTTCTAGTCATTAATGTGGTCCAGGGCTGGAGGCCTGACAGTTGATGCCAGTGCATGAGTAGCATAAAAAGGGTGTTCAAGTAGACCTAGAGTTGTTCCTTCTTTTGCTGCCCCTGGGATCTTTGCTACATGGGACAAATGGCAAATATCAGCAATAGCAAGTTGCTTTTTGGTTGAAAGTATAATTCTCATTTTTATGCAACAGATGGTTATGGTTCTTACTTTTGCTTGAAGTAAATCCGTAAGAGAGAAAATAAGCCCACAAGGTCTAGAGGGGAGAGAAAAAGTTGAATATTAAGAGCTGAATCTAATCCCTTAGAAGCTGAGCAAGAATTAGGAGAGGTGACCTATTTTTTTAATGGCTGTTGGTTTTTGTTTTGTTTCAGTTTTGTTTTTGTTCTACATAAAGATCACTCTGGGGATCTTTAACAGGTATTTGAGCAACAATTGTTTCATTTTTGGTTTTTGTATTCCTGACTATAACGCCTACTGCTTACAAGCCTCTGATTTAAGAATGGATTGCTCATGCTGTGCTGCTTCTTTAAACAAGTCCACCTCTTCATCTAATAGGTCCTAATTACATTTGAAGGCTGGTTGGGTGAATAAATTAAAAGGCCCTTCATTAGGTGGTGTAGTGTTGATCAGAAGAACAAAAATCTATTCTTAATGGAGGAAAGAAATGTATCGGGTTAAATCAAACGTATAAGACGTAGCAGGTTAAAGGGTTTAAGGAGGTTTGACCATGCAGTTCCGTGTGCTTCATTTATTCATTTATTTATTGAACGAGCATATATTAATCTCTGTATTAGCACTGTTTCAAGTGCTTGGCATCTACATAAGCAAAAAAGCAAAATCCTTCTTCTGGAATTTAACTTGTAGTGCAAGAGAGAGACTCCAGGTGTGAATATAATAAATAAATACATTAATTGCGTGTTTGAAGGGATATGCACAGCAGAAGAAAGAAACTTACAGAGCATGGTAGGAAGGATCAGATCCCCAGGGTGGGAGTGGGGAGGAGTTTCAAGATTGCCCAGAATGGTGAGGCTGAGAATTGTGTAGAAGGTGAGGTCTGAACAGAGACTTGAAGTAGGAGAGGGCATTGAATAGGGAGATATCTGGGAAGAATGTACCAGGCAGAAGGAATAGCCAGTGAAAGACCCCAATGGTGGAGCATGCTTGGCACCATCCCGGGAGTGGCAGGAGGCCATTGTGGCTGGAGTCGGTAGACCAGGGGGCAAGTGAGGTCCAGAGGAAATGAGGGGAGCCAGACCACACAGAGCCTTGTAGGCTACTGAACATCATATTTCACTCTGAGAGAAATGAGGAGACACATAGAGTTCTGGGCAGAGGATTGATGTCGTTTGACTTAACATTTTAAAAGAATTAGTTAAGTTGCTCTGTTACAAATAGAATGTTGCAGGGTCAAAGGCAGAAACCAGAACCAGTTAGAAGGCTATCGTAGTAACCTGAGCCAGGGGAGCAGCCAGGAGGCAGTGGGAAGTGATCGGGTCCTGGGTATATCTTGAAGGTAGAATCAGCTTGGTTTCCTGATGAATTGACTACTGGGTATGAGCAAAGGAGAGAGAAGAGGATGACACAATTTTTGGCCTGAGTACCTGGAAGATGGAGCTGCTATCATGAAAATACGGGAAGTTGAGGTTAAAACAGGCTTTGAGGGAAGGACCAGGAATTTGGTTGTAGACATGTTGTGTGTAATATATCTATTAGATGTGCAAGTTAATATCTGATAGTAAGGGTTGGATCTATAAGTCTGGACTTTGGGGGAGAGGTTGAACTGGAGATGGAATTTTGATAGTTATAAGCAAGAGGGTGGTATTAAGTCCTTGGAACTGGATGGGAAGGAGAAAGGACAAGGTCCAAGAACGGAGCCTTGGGGCACTGCAACATTGAGATAGCCAGGAAAAGGGGTAAACTACAAACGAGACCGAGAAAGCACTGTGAGGGAAACAGGGAAGTGGGAAGAAAGTCAAGACTTTGGTGTATAGGAAGCTGTATTATGGAGGAAACAGTGATCAATGTGCTACACTGAGTATTGCAGACGCAGCAAGCAAGATGAACACCAAGGGCTGACCACAGAATATTGAACCAGAAACAACAAACATAGGCATCTTTATTTTTATTTTTAACTTTATTAAAATACTGAGTTTTATTTCACATGTATAATTTTATCTCCCCACCATTTCCATGTCTGACCACCGCTACTACTATGTCCTATCATAACATTCCATACATACTTAAAAAACCAAGCAAAGAGTGGAGTTCCGTCTTTAAAAACTAAACAGACATTTTGGACAACACATTCTTGGCAATGGAACCTAGACAACGTTTATCAAACACGGTAGGGAAAGTTCTCACTCTGCATTATAAAAAGGACAGCCAGACATCAACTGTTACAGAAATGAAATAAGATGGAAAATTTTTGACAAATTGTTTAAACTGTTTTCTTTTATTATTATTATTATTATACTTTAAGTTTTAGGGTACATGTGCACAACGTGCAGGTTTGTTACATATGTATACATATGCCATGATGCTGTGCTGCACCCATTAACTCGTCATTTAGCATTAGGTATATCTCCTAATGCTATCCCTCCCCCCTCCC
>NW_026652314.1:1175727-1229993 GCF_009828535.3 Hylobates moloch
TTAAACTATTTTCTTAAAGAGACTTCCTCCACTGCCAGAGATCTTGAATAGCCTCCTGGTAAATCCTCCGGAAGAAATTCTTTACATAATTGAAGAACTTGGCTTCCACTTTGGGAAAAGAAACACCTTTTTCTACATTTGCTTACATTTTTGCTTTAATGTCTTCTACAGAACTAGGTCCTTTTGGTGTTTTAGGAGTTTTTTCCTGTTTTTTGAAAAATTCTTGTCCTTTTGTTCTTGGTGTTGATGATGGTTTTGTCTTTTCTATTCTGATTTGATTTTGTGCATTTTTTGGCTGGAGTATCTTGTATAGATTTCTTCACTGGTGCTTTTTCTTCAGTTTCCTTATCATCAAAATCATCATCACCATCATCGTCTTTATCATCACCATCTTCATCAGCAGCAAGTTTTACTTGTTTCTGTGGAACCTTGCTACCACCTCCAGTGGCAGACCGCTTTCCAGATATACTTGAGTCTCACATCCTCCTCCTCTTCATCTTCTGACTCTGCATCTTCCTCCACAGCTACTAAGTGCTGTCCACTAATATGCACTGGCCCTGAACCACACTTCAACCGTAAGATCACTGGTGGTGTTATTTCAAAGTCCCCAAGGGAAACCGTTGGCTGTACAGACATTTTCAAAGTTGCCAGTGTTACTTTAATTGGACTGCCTTCGTAATTCATTGCCTCTGCTTCAACAATGTCCAATTCATCCTTTGCACTAGCCCTTAAACTGACCGTTCTTAAAAATAACTGGTGCTCATTTTCATCATTATCCACCTTAAAGTGGTAATCTTTGTCGGCCTTAAGTTCACAACCGGAAAGATAGTTCTGGGGCCTCAGGGGGCTCATGTCCACGTACATGTCCATCGAATCTTCCATCAGGTGGCGGCACGCACTTAGGTGGGAGAGAAGGTGGATGGATATAAATAACCACTGCTCAAGAGAACAGCTGCGCAGGACAGAATCACACAGGGGGCGGCATCTTTATTTTTTTGAGGATTTTTTTTTTTTTTTTTTTTGCCTAGAGGAGAGCAAAGAAACAGGACAGCAGCTAAAAGAAGAGGAAGTTGGGTATACATATATGTATGTGCATATATACACATATATAGAATATATACATATATACACACATATATAATATATATACATATATAGAATACATATACATATATATACACATATATATAGAATATATATACGTATATATATAGAGAGAGAGAGAGAGAGAGACGGAGTCTTGCTCTGTCACCCAGACTGGAATTCAGTGGCACAATCTCGGCTCACTGTGACCTCCACTTCCTGGGGTTCAAGTGATTCTCCTGCCTCAGCCTCCTGAGTAGCTGGGATTACAGGTATGCACCACCACACCCGGCTAATTTTCATATTTATAGTTGAGGCAGGGTTTTGCCATGTTGGCTGCACTGGTCTCAAACTCCTGACCTCAGGTGATCCTCCTGCTTCAACCTCCCAAAGTGCTGAGATTACAGGCGTGAGCCACGATGCCTGGCCAAGAGAAGAATCTTTTTCAGATGAGAAAAATAACTACAGTTTTGTACACTGATGACAGCAATCCAGTAGAGAGAGAAATAATGATGAGGCAGGAGAGACAGGAAAGAATTGCTTGGATGCTGTGAGTGTCTTGCTGGCTGCAGAGTGGAATAGTTGCTGAGAGATCCAGCTATGAGGTGGCACGCTAAGGAAAGTAGAAGAAAACGGAAGGAGCCTGAATTCCTGGTCATCATGGAGTTGCCATCTAAGTCCAGGATTGCCTGCTTCTGGATCTTTATTTCTTGAAGGGAAATAAACTTCTCTTTTTTTTTCCAACATGTTATTAGGATAAATTTCAAACATATAGGAGACTGGAAATAACTGTATAGCAAACACCTGCCATCTGGTTTCTACAATTAACATCTCCCTACACTTATTCTGATATACCTATCCATCTCTCTATCTATCCATTAATTTCTCTTATTTTTAGTGCATTTCAAAGTGAGATTCAGACATCAACATATTTCACCCCTAAACACTTCACCATGTATACTGCTACCTAGAGTTTAATATCTGGTTATAGTTCTTTTTTCTTTAAGATAAAATTTACCTAAAATGAAATGATCTAATTTTACTGTACTATTTGATGAACTCGAAAGATGCATACACCTGTATAACCCAACCTCCATTAACACATGGAACAATACCCTTACCCCAGAAAGTTCCTTCATTCCTGTTTCCAGTAAGCCCCGGCCTCTACCCTATCCCCAGAGGCAACTGCTATTCTGATTTCCTTTTTCATCATTGATTAGTTTTCCCTGTTCTTTAGATAAATGGAATCACATTGTAAATACTCTTTTGTGTAAGGCTTTTTCACTCAGATAAAATGTTTCTGCGATTAAGCCATGTTGTATTTATCAGTAGTTCACGGCTTTCTGCTGTGAAGCAGTATTCCACTGTATGAATATAATACGGTTTGTTTATCCATTCTGCTATCAGTGGTCACCTGATCTGTTTCCAGTTTCTGCCTATTGTGAATAAAACCATATGAACAGTCTTGTACAATTAGTTTTATGGACATTTGACTTCATTTTCTTGTGTAGAATTGCTGGGTCAAGTAATAATGTATTTGTCAGGGTTTTCTAAAGACAGAATCAATAGTGTGTGTGTGTGAGAGAGTGTATGTGTGAGGAAAGAGAGAGAGAGAGTGTGTGTGTTTATTTTAAGGAACTGCTTCACATGACTGTGGGGTTGGCAAGTTTAATATCTGCAGGGTAGACCAGCAGGGTTGGCCAGGGAAATATTAATGGTGTAGCCAAAATCCAAAGACAATCTGGAGGCTTTCCTCTGTTTGGGGGAACATCAGTCGTTTCTCTTAAGGCCTTCAACAGATTGAATGAGGCCCATCCACATTACAGAGGGTCATCTGCCTTACTCACAGTCTACTGATGGAAATGTTAATCTCCTCTAAAAAATAACTTCACAGCAATATCTAAATTAGTGTTTGACCACATAGCTGGGTACCATGGCCTAGCCAACTTCACACATACATGCTTAGTTATTAAAGAAACGATCAGGCCAGGCACAGTCGTTCACACCTGTAATCCCAGCATCACCTGAGGTCAGGAGCTGAAGACCAGCATGGCCAACATGGTGAAACCCTGTCTCTACTAAAATTACAAAAATTAGCAGGGCGTGGTGGCGCATGCCTGTAATCCCAGCTACTTGGGAGACTGAGGAGGGAGAATCGCTTGAACCTGAGAGGCGGAGGCTGCAGTGAGCCAAGATCTCTCCACTGCACTCCAGCCTGGGCGAAAAGAGCGAGACTCCATCTAAAAAATAAAAATAAAAAATAAAAAAATAAAGAAATGAGCAGATATTTTTCAGAGTGGTCACACCATTTTATGTTTCTACTGACAACGTATGCAGATTCCAGTTGCTCCACACCTTTCCCACCATTTGGTGTTACTCGTTTTAATTTTGTCCATGCTAGTGAGTATTAATTGGTGTCCTATTGTGGTTTTAATTTGCATTTTCAATAGCAAATGATTTTCAGAACCTTTTTCCATGTTTATTGGCCATGCACGTATCTTCTTGTTCACAAGGTTTTTTTTTCCTCCAGTTATTGATTCAGTTGTTTGGCTTTTATTATTGAGTTTGTATTGAGTTGTTTTTAGTAAATATTGTTTTCTTATCTGTAGTCTATTATATATTTTCTTCATGATGTCTTTTAATCAAAAGTATTTAATTTTGATAGTCTAATTTATAAAAATTTTCTCATTTATGGTCACTGCTTTCTGTAACCTGTCTAAAGAAACTCTGCCTACCCCCAGCTTGCAAAGATGTTCTGTGATTTCTCCAAGAAGCCCTATAATTTTACCTTTTATAATTAGGTCTCTGATATATCTTGAATTAGTGTTTGAGTGTGGTATGAGGTAAGGGGTCAAGGTTTATTGTTTTCCATATGGATTTTAGTTACTCCAACACTATTAGTTGAAAAGATTTGACACCTTTGTAAAAATCACGTTCTGTAACTATAGGCCTATTTCTGAACTCTAGTCTGTTCTATTGATCTATTTGTTGATCTTCATACCAGGACTAGTTTATTGATTACTATAGCGTCATAGTAAGTTTTGATTTAGATAGTTTGTCTTCTAACTTTTCTCTTCTTTTTCAAGATTGACTTTGATATTTAAGTCTTTTGAATTACCATATAAATTTTATTTTTATTTATTTATTTTGATTATTACTATGTTTATTTTCATTGTCTCAAGGTCCGCTGAACTCTGGATCCAGGCTGTGTCAATAGGGTAGTGTGGTGCCTCCTATACCTGTCTCTGCCTCCTGCAGTCCTTTTTATTTATTTTATTTCATTTTTTATAATAGAGACAGGGTCTTGCTATGCTGCCCAGGCTGGTTTTGAACTCCTGGGCTCAGGCAGTCTTTCTGCCTCGGCATCCCAAAGTGCTAGGATTACAAGCATGAGCCACTGCACCTGGCGATGTCCTTTACCATCTTCAGAGGGCTTAGCTTGCAGCTTCAGCAAAAGGATAGACTCCCAGGAAGACTGTGAGAGAGATTTGGGGCCCAGGTTGATAATATCAAATACACTGAACTTGACTGTGTTCACCATGTTCTGGCTCTAGAGAAATGAGAATTGCTAGTGAGGTTGGTGCCATTTTATGTATCTGCTGTACCTTGACGTCCCTCAGAAATCTTGCCCCTGATCTTCTTGTTCTAAGGACACAACAGGTTCCCTGTTTTTCTGGAGATGAAATCTAGATCTTCAATTTTGGAACCAAATTGGGACTCTTGACTCTGGAATACCAATTTCTTCAGCAAGTTGCTCTCTGGAATCAATCCCAGGGTATGGGTTTTTCATAAATGCCTTGATGAGAGTGCTTAATTGAGAGGCGCTGTAGGTGGTACAACACCATCTGGCTTCTCTACTTTGAAACTCTGCATCAGGTCGATCTTGCTCGTGGCTCTGGCTTGATTCTAATGTCCCGGATTCTGGTCTTTTCTGGAATCTAGCTCTTCGATTCTGAAACCAAATCTGGATTCTGGACTCTTCTGTATTGATTTCTAAAGCAAGTTTTTGTTTGGTAGCATAACCTGGGTAAGGTTTTTGATTGAAGGTATTGATGAGGATTTTCAACTGATCTTCTGTGAATTTGGTGAGACTGCGCCTATGATTTGTTGTCACCATCTTATGTGAAGAGGTGTCTTCGGCCATGCTGGAAGAGAGTCCTGGAGGCTGAGCTACTGTCAGGGAGGCAAGAATTACCATATAAATTTTAGAGTCAACTTGTCAATTTCTATAAAAACCCAGGTAAGATTATGCTTGTGATTAGTTGAATCTATATATCAGTTTGGAGAGAACTGCTGTATTAAAAATGTTGAGTATTTGATCCATGAAAATGGTATGTTTTTAAATTTATTTAGCTGTTTTTATTTCTCTCAGCTATGTTTCATAATTTTCAATATAGAGATATTGCATGTATTTACAAATTAAATCCTAAAATTTTTATGTTTTTTATGATATTCTCTGTTTTTATTTAATTCCATTTTCAACTGTTTGCCACTAGTACATAAAATATAATTGATTTTTGCATACGTATTTTACATGGTCTGATCTTGTTAAATAAATCTATTAGTTTTACTCGTTTTGTAGATTCTCAAGAATTTTCCATGTAAACAATCATATCATCTTCAAATAAAAACATTATAGTTCTTAAACCTATGTTACACTAATATTTTGTTATTTGTAGCAGTATGTAATCATTTCTAATCATGTGAGTAGCACTAGTGAAATTTAGACAATGAATGAATGCCAAACACAATGGAGTTTGTTACAACATTATTTATAGTTTCGAAAACTGTTTTCAACCAAATGTTCAACAATAGAGTATTAGGTCAGTAAATTTAGGGTACATAAACTTATGATGAAATATTGTGGAGCCATTCAAAATCTCATTCTTGTGTCGTCTTTAAGGGTATAGGAAAATTCTGATGTATCATGTGGAAAAAAGCACTCAAGATACAAAATAATCAGAATACACTAAGTTATTCTGTGTTAAAAAAAAGAATTTCATAGTCTTGCTGTTTTAACACAGCAAAAGTTTATGATTCATAGGGATCAGCAGTCACTATGGATTCTCAACTAATCGTGCTCTACCATCTTGTGGCTCCAGCATTTGAGGTATGTGGCCCTTTTAGTTAATTCTACAAAGAAAGAGAGACTGAAGAATAACCAGGTTATTCTAAGACTCCAACGACATTCCTGGCTTGCTGTCCCTGGAAGGAAGTTTATCTTATGAGCTATCACTGCCAACACACAGAGCACCTACAAACCTACTATCATAGGAAACCAACATGTTAATCAAATAATGGCCTGAGTTCCCAGACAGGGTTCACATCATTTAAGTGTGCTGTGCACACTAGCCTGCTGATTCTCCATGTGGAGGAAGGAAGCATATCAGAATTATGTAGATAGATTAGGTTTTTTATTAATATCTTTACCTAGACACCTTTTACTGGAGATTGTTATACTTTTACCAGGAGTGGGGAAATAGGGCACTAGAAGAAAAAAAGGGAAACTGGGTATATATATTTTGAAAAAACATTTTCCAAGTGACTATGATATGTTACTCCTCAAACCACTGTTCTCAACTTTTCTTCCTAACAAAGAACAAAAATTGGCAGCTTGAAGAGGTGAATCAAGCAGAGTGCCAGAAAACAGGAATTCAAACACATTGAATTCATAGTTGCAGTGAGAATGGGAAAGATATCATGTTTATAAAACAGGAGCAGACAGCCATGGGAAAGGGCAATGCTAGAAAAAAACAGATCTTGGAAAAAACACATAATTTCCAAAAGAAAAAACAGCATGAATATCACAATGGATACTTCAGAAAAAGTCTTAGAAATCAGACCAACTAATGTTATTCTCTTGGAATGCAAAACCAAAAGTCAGAGATGAGAATTACAAATGAAAAGATAAATTAATCAAGCGATTAATAGAGATAAAAGATAAAAACAATCAATAGAGCCATAATAATCAAAAGATAAAGATAATCAAGAATAGAGCTAGGACTCAGTCAGTAGAATAGAAGTTCCAGGAGGAGAGACAGAAGAAGATGAAGAAGAGAGAATTAAAGAAATTATCTGAGCTAATATGACTTCAATAGCATCACCACATGAAACCTCGCCTGTTTTTTTTTTAATCTAAGTTCAGGCCCAAAAGGTGGAGGGCAGGAAACAATTTTGGAATGTAAGTCACAGCAGCTAATACAGTACTTGCTCCTGTAACTGGTCAAAAGCCTAAGTTGATCATCCTAGCTCTATTTTTCACCACCCTTTTTCTGTTCCCCTTACCTTCTGCCAGCAACTCTGATGAATGCGATTCCTTCCTGGTGGAATGATGCCAGCCTTCATTTCCACAGGATTCAAGCTCTTGGTGGTCCTGTCTTTACTGGATTTCTGCAATTTTCCACCAATACGGTGAACCTTTGTCTACCAGACAAAGTCTTACTTGCTTCTATTGCATGGCAGCAACCCAATTTCCCCGTAGCCTTTGGGATTAATTACCCCAGTCAGTAGAGTGACTCCTCCGCTTGTTAGTTTGGTGGTATGAGAAATAATGTGGTTGGGGTTCAGTGTCAAGCTATAATTTTATTGATATATCACTGTGATCTCTAGCGGGAGTTTTCTTACCTTAGGCACCAGGCACTCCAACCCCATCAAACTCAAGGTCATAACAAGGGAAAGCAATTCTTCAGTGAATTGTTTGGTAAAGTAGGGAGAGAGACAACTCCCACATCCGCACTTTACCTCCCAGACTCATGCACTCTGGTGATTATAGTGGCCCTGCATATTGGCTGCTGATTAAAGGCATCTGCTACGTCCTGTAGGGTAGTTCCCCAACCTTGCAGAATGTTGTTTTCCCCTGGTTCCTGTAATCAAACCTTTGCCATTTTATTAAGGCAGTTGCTCCTGGGTGATGGGGCGCATTGTAAATCTCAAGGCTATACTTCTTTTTTTTTTGATACAGAGTCTCGCTCTGTCGCCCAGGCTGGAGTTCAGTGGCACGATCTTGGCTCACTGCAAGCTCCACCTCCTGGGTTCATGCCATTCTCCTGCCTCAGCCTCCCGAGTAGCTGGGACTACAGGTGCCCGCCACCAGGCCCAGCTAATTTTTTTTGTATTTTTTTAGTAGAGACAGGGTTTCACCGTGTTAGCCAGGATGGTCTCGATCTCCTGACCTCGTGATCCGCCCACCTCAGCCTCCCAGAGTGCTGGGATTACAGGCGTGAGCCACCGCGCCCGGCCAAGGCTATACTTCTTTTGCTATAGAACAACTGCTTTGCTGGAGACTATGTTGTTTGGGGCACCGTGGCAGCCGATAAGGCACCAATCATGATGCTTGTGGAAGCACAATAGGCAAGAAAAGTAAGTCTATTAACAGAATAGGCATTTATCCTGGTGAGGCCAAATTTGTTGCCCCCTCCATGATGAAAGGAGCAATGGAATCAATGTGTCCTATGCGGCTGCTTGGTATACTCAGGGATTAGGGCCATACTATCCATTGGCACATAGAGAACTCAGTGCTGTCAGGAACCAAATAAGCCTCGCTGGGGAAAGTCCAGGCTTCTTGACCCCAGCCATGCCTTCAGGGCCACTTGGGATAAGAGCCTCAGCAAGCACTGGGGTGGCTGGGGAAAGAGGCTAACTGGCATCTACACTTAGTCATTATTGAGAGCTGGCACTGGAGTGGATACCCTCTGGTGGGCATTTTTGTAAGAAATGATTGTCTTCTCTGTGCTCATTCTGAGAGACCCACCCACACATCTCTAGCCCAGGCTTCCCTATCACCAATTTTCCAATATTGGTCTTTCCAAGTTTCTAGCCAGTCACTTACCTGTTAACCTCTGCCAATGACATAATGTTGAGCCTTACTCCTGCTCTTCTCTTCCAGGTGAAATAGGCAGCCATCTGACTGTACGACTCAAAGTCTGCCCAAATGAGGATTTCCCTTCACCACTCTCTGAAGGCCATTCCTTTGAAGGCCACTCCTTTGAAGGCCACTCCTAGTGGATTTTACACCCTGAAAACCCCTCCATAAACTGGAGACTGTTGAGCCGGAATTCTCTATGAGGCCATCAGTGTGAGTAGAGGGAGAAGTAGTGAAGCATAAGGAAGAGACACCTTGAGGGAGAGAGAGCTACATGCTCAAGCCATTTACTTGTACCTTCTGTACCTGTTTGAGTCAGTCTCATTTAGATCTTTTCCATGTAACTACAGGTTCTGTGCCCACCTCTATGATCTGGTGACTCAGATGCCACCCAGTTCATGATGGGAAGTTTCCCTTACCATGTGCAATGAGCACACTGTCACTGAGGGAGTGCCCACACGTGATGTTCTAGGGGATATCAAAATAATCAAGATCCCTGTGTATTATATTATGATAAAGAAGCAGGGGAGTTATCATGGTCTCAAGGGAAAACATGTAGAGACGAATCTCTTCCAGTTATCTTTTTCAATAGAAACTGAAGAAATGGCATTTGCTATGTCAATAGTTGCATACCTGTAGCCAGTGGCTGTACTGATTTTCTCAGTCAATTACCACATCTGGAACCAAAACTACAGTTCTCATCCTCACCTGATTAAGTATGTGATAATGCACAGTTATTCTCCAGACTTATCTGAGTTTTGTACAGGCCCAACAAGCTAATTAAATGGCCACCACGGTAAGACCCAGCACCCCTGTCTTTCTCAGATTTTTGATTATGGCCTTCTACATGCTGGAACTGGACAAATAAATCACGGTGGGTCCCACTAGACCCACTGAGAGATTAATTCAATTTCTAGGGCTTGACATCTGCTCAGAGATGACTCTTACAACCCTTGGAAAGTCTGGATATTTCTTTTTCCTTAGTGCATAGTCACCCTGTAAATAAATGCAGGGCCCTCTGGGGAAGGCCTGGAGGTAGATGCACACCATATACATGTGGTTGCACTATAGAGTTCTTCCTCAAAGAATCCAGCCTACTCTGGTTCTGTGAACTGGCCTAGGTCTGGAAAGTGGGCAAGAGGCCACGGAATCCCATTACAGTGATTCCATGTATTAGGATTCATTGTATTAGGATTCTGCTCACCAGAACCAGAAAGTTTCTTTCTACATGAGTCAAGTATACTTAAGTAAGTCTACCCATCGATTTCATTTCTAGGGACTCTACAATTCAATTAGTCATAGATGCTGCGGGTCAAAATACTTCCATTGCCACAAAAGACACCCCTGCTAATTTTAGAAATTGTGTCTATGTTGTTGCTTGTGGTTAAGGGTTTCCACTCTGCTCCTGGAGCTACTGCTGGTACCAATTACAATGTTAGTCTAATCTTGTCAAAAAATAGATGAAAATTTCAGAAGGGTGAATGGGGAGATTCTAACGAAGGAAACTTTTGCAGAGGTGCAGTTGGGTTAGGGGAACCCAGTAAGACATGGTGAAGCATCCCAGGCCCAGGAAAAGTAGAGAGCTGCCACCTGCACATCCCCTGATCCCCAAGGCCTGAAAGGCAAGGAGAGGGATGGTTTTCAGAAATGGCGGAGTGGGAACATCTAGTAGAATCTGTGGTCTTTGGTAGAGAAATGAAGCTACTGATGAGTTACTAAGGAGGATGCCAGGAGAGCGTGTTTGCTGAATTTCTCCCTCTTCCCCCACCCATACCCCTTTAGATTTCCTAAAGTTCCTTCCCAGTGGCTGACCCCAACCAATAGCCAGAGGGCAAAGAAGCCACCCTTCTCACACAGAGCGGGTTAGAAAAGGTGGACACTGTGGATCTGAGGGTTGAACCGAGAAGAGCATCCAGAGCAGGTGCTTTAACCGCCCTGGATAAAGCCCTAGATATGATTCAGCACCCATTCAAGAGCAAACTATTAACAAACTATGGATTTAAAAAAATTTCCCTGACTGGGGCCAAATAATCTACCAGAAAACAGCGGCAAAACTTATACCAATTGGTGGAACTTTAAGAGAATTCCCATTTAGAAGTATCAATTTGTATAAACTCTTAACAGTGAATATGCCCATTTATGTCTTCCAATAATTTATTCTAAAATAATAATCATTCACAAAATTGATAGTACATTTATGTTCATTGCAGGATTCTTCATGAATGAAAAAAATGCTGGATGTGTTCAATAATTAAAGGTTAATTTAATAAAGTATAGCCTAAACATACAATGGAATGCTGTGTTAAAAAAATTCTTTGTTGTTTTTTGTTTTCAATTAGCCTTTCCTGTGCACCTAACTATACATCAGGCATGATCAGTCACTTTTTTAAAGTTCCATTCATTCTTCATTATTCTGTTTGGTTTAACAGCAGCCATTTGTTTTTCAATTTAAACACTTTTACGAAAGAGCTAGCCTTCTTAAGACTTCATCATTGAGGCTGTAGGATGTTCAAGATTATTAAGATATAATCTCTTCCCACAAGGAACTCCCAGCTGAAGAGGACAAATAAGATACCTATATAACACACAATGTGAGAACTGCTATAGAAAATGATAAAGGAGAGGACTCCAGAAACATGCAATGGAGAGGGCTTTCTTTTGTCTGAGGTTGTAAGGAAGGCTTCCTGGAGGAGGAGGTACCTGATCTGTGTCTCCATAATTAGGTATGATTTGACAGGTATACATAAGCAAAGGGCACCCAGATGGGGGAGCAGAATGTATTGGAGAATAGGAAGTGGTATGGCTTGGCAATATTGTTCTTCATTATAATTGTGGATTAACAGAATTTTATTGAATAGCCTGGGACCTTCACCATCATTGTTTCTATGAAGAAGAAATGTTCTAATTTTTTAGACAATGCACTTTCAAGTGAAAACGTCTTTAGCAGTGAAGGCCTTTTTATATCATCTTTGAGTCTTTTGTGAGCACAGTTTAAATCTGCCAATGATAATCATGCTGACTTTCTTTAACGCACCACTTGCTGTTGGATTTCATGAGGTAATTTTTAAAGCAGGTGCCTCCTTATTGCTTATGTTGAAGATTTGGTCACGGAATTTTTTTGTTTGTTTGTTTGTTTTTGAGACGGAGTCTTGCTCTGTCGCCCAGGCTGGAGTGCGGTGGTGTAATCTCAGCTCACTGAAAGCTCTGCCTCCCAGGTTCACGCCATTCTCCTGCCTCAGCTTCCCAAGTAGCTGGGACTACAGGTGCCCGCCAACACGCCCAGCTAATTTTTTGTGTTTTTAGTAGAGACGGGGTTTCACCGTGTTAGCCAGGAATGTATGTTTCTCCCTGGGATCATCCCTTTGGGGCCAATGGTTTTTTATCAGCAGCATGTCATTTTATTTGAGGTTTCTTATATGTATTTAACAAGGCATTCAGTTGGAGATATATCTTGTAATTTTAATTGTTGATCGCCACCCCTGGTAGGAGGGCCTTCCTCTTACCATATGGAATACAGATGTGAAGAGGATTGAAAGAGGGCAAATATGATGACCATCAATCAGGAATGTTCCAGGCTAAGGAAGAAGAGGAAATACCTGAGTCTTATCTAAATGGATGAATATGACTGCTGTTGGCCACAGGCTAGTTAGGACATAAGAGCAGCAAAAATTGAGATATGGAAACATGCTGGAATAAAAAGTCCTTTGGCAAGATTAATACGTGGAACGTGGCTTGTTCAAGGGAGGCACATATTTAGGTACTCTGTTGTCTTCTTGTAAAAGGCTGCTTGAGGGGCATGAAGAAGTTCTTGAAGCAAAGCAGGTGCTACTTTTGCACAGCTGCGACCCTGAGTCTGCCAAGCAGAGATCAGGGATGCAGCTGCCTCCTGCAGTTAATCATCCCAGGCGTGCTCTGCTGCAGGTCTGCTTACCGTTCTGTGTCCTGGGTCTTGATTGTGTCTTTTGACCACATTGCCTGGGACAGGTTGACCCTAGAGAGTGTGACAGCAGTTTTCTGGAATGTGATAATGGGAAAAGGGGCCAGGCAGGCAGCTATCAGAGCTGGGAATAGTGCAACTGCTCCTTCAATGCAGTTGGCAGGAAGAAGCTTGGCTTGGTGCTCCATCGTTATGCAGCAAACATGTGCAGAGCGGGTGGTCACAAGCATTTATCTTCAGCCATGTACATCCACTACATCCAGTCCTGCCACAGTATCCTTGGGGTGCTCCAGCCAGAGCAGGATGGATTCCTGGAGTAAGCATGAAGGCGGACCCTGTAGACCTGCTGCCGTCTGATCCCAATGGGACTTGCCAACCTGCCTTCCCCTGGTTCTGACATCTGGCATATCTCATGTGCTATAACAACTGAACTGCTTGCTCTTCCCTATGTTTCCTTCCTGCCTGACTTGACTCATTCTATTCCCTTTGCCCTGGAAGCCATTCCAGTGACACTATGCCCTAGAATCCAAATCCTACCTCTCCCTCCTCAAATGTCCCCTCCTCCACAGAGCCTTCCATACCTTTCCCAGCTGGGAGAGAGAGGATGCCTGTTCAAGTCATCCCATCTCTTGGCTCTTTATGTGCATAGATGTCAAATAATAATATCCTTTGTGTGGACTTGGCTCACCATAAGACCGATAGCTTCCCAAGGGCAAGCTACTCACCTGGTTCACAATCCCTTGCACAATGCCTGAGAAAGTGTAGGTCCTAAATGTATGTTTAGGGTGCAATGATCTGTTTTTTCTCCTAAAATATTTCCAACCTGTTATCCTCTTTAGGGCCCGTCTTGTGTCTTGTAACTGATTGTCACAGCTGACTTGTTAATTTGGCTAAGTTTCTGTGAACTTTAGAGCTCAGCTAGCCGTGAAGGGCAGGAAAGAAAGAATGCATTTACTGAGCACCTACTTTGTGCCAGATCCTAATATGATATCACTGTCATACCCACTCTCCAAGAAAGATCTAAGCAACCCCTCAACTTTTATACATTCAAATTCCATACAACCTGTCCTTTAGTATGTTGACACCCTTAGCTACCTCTTCTGTGTCCAGTTTATATGTTACCCAGTGAGCAGAAATTTGTGCTTATAATGTGAGATCATTGCCACCAGCCAAAAGATCGTAAGCAGAGACCAGGTAGATATAAGGCTCTGGAGGTTGCCTCCTTCTCCTTGGGCTCCAGTGCAGTTGCCACTTGGCATCCACAGGGTAGGGCCCATCTGGAATAAAAGACAGCTCTAAGCACCCCTTAGACACCAGATGCTCTGACAAGAAAGTGATAGAAGACAGCAAATTCCAAGGAAGAGGCCAATGAAGGGAACACAAATAGTCCAGCAAAGGGAATGCACCAACAGGCTGGAATTCTCAAGCTCATTGCATTTACAGGGGAAGCTCCATACCAATTATGCTGGCCCAATTTTGTCCTGGGCCTTGTCAACATCAGTTCCCTTTCTCCTCCCCAGTAGGTAGGGGAGGCAGGAAGCTTTGAAATGTGCTACCAGGACAACACAGCTTATTAAGTCTTTTATGAGTCATCTCTTGACACTGCTCTTGCACTCTACTTTTCTGCAATGCTGCAATGCTGAGCATCCATCATGTTCGCTTTCTTCTCAGGCTTTGACTCTGCTGCTCTTCCTCCTAGAAAATTCTTCCCCTCTTTACTACCCCACTCTTACTCTCTTTTGTCAGGTTAAAATCTATTTGGGCTTCCCCTCTCAGCTGAAGCACCACTTCCTCCAGCAAGCCCTCTGTCCTTCCTTAACTCTTATGTTGTCCTCATGGAAGGCCTTGTGACACTCCACTGAAACTACCTCTTCTGTCTCTGAATCTAGATCTTGCACTGCTTTAAGGTGGCTACTGTGTTTTAAGCACCACTTTATTTCTAGCACCGGGCGTCTGCACACAGAAGGGACTCAAGGAATATTTGATGGGTGAATGAATTAATTAATGAATTTCTGCATTGTCCTGCATATTTTCAGTGAATGGTTTGCTGTGTGGTAATGGGAACTATTAGAGGAAGTTATTTGTGGACTGGCATTAGCAGGTTTTCGCATCTCTATGGGCCTTGCAACGTGAACGAGTTCAATTTTCCTAAGTCTGCTTGCAAAATTCCTAGGGCCTCAATGCTCAGAATGAAACTTTTGTTTTTGAGTAAGGCCCTCCAAAGATTCACCATCAGCCTTGACTGATGAAGTATGTAACACTACTTTGGCTTAATTGTTTAAAACAATGATATATTCTGTTCTCTGCATGTACCTATCCTAAGCCCCAAATATGGGGTCACTCATGGTCCCATGAAGTTTGTATGTTACAGAGCTGATGGGCACAAAGACACATTAGCCAACAGCTATAGGAGTGGAGCATCTAGCGGACAAGATTCTGGTTCACAGCCATTATGACTATTCCTGAGGCTCTGAGGAGTGAGTCATACTCCTTGGCTGGGTTCACTTCCAAGTGAGAAAACCAGTGAACACCTGTTCATGCTACCTCATGTGGGAGCACAGGCTCCAGTACCGGGGTGGTTCAGAGAGGCAAGGATACAGCCTGAGAACACCTCAACAGGAGCAGTAAGCCAGAGTACAAGCTGTTGTGTATTTTATTTTAAATAAAGATTAATTCCCCAAATTTCAGGTGCATCTTTGAGGAATCTGTGCATACGAGCTGCAAATCTACTCATACATTCATATTTTGTATTTCGTTCTCAAACCACAGTGAATAAATTTGGTAACTAAAGGATCCTACCCCTCTCCCAATTGCCGAGTCCCAAAAAAAGCAATCAGTGTTAATGCATTTCTATTTTTTAAACATGTAGATGTTTTAGCATAATGGTAATTATAGAGTAATGATTTCTTATCTTCCTATTTCCTGTTAATGTTATCAGCGTGAAAATAACATTTTTAAAACCATGATCTTTAAAAAGGCTCATTTTTATTATCAATTTAATGCATAATTATTAAACAAAAATTTTGGATAAATGAGCAAAATTTGAAAGAGCTGCAAACATAACTAATGCCTACATTTTGCAATGTTTTCTTCCAGGTGTTCCTGGGTAGGAAGTTTTTAAAATACAGCTGTAATCAAGCTCTAGGTGCACTTTGTAGCCTTTGTTAAAAACTTAGCCTAGAAAATATTTTTGTTATAATACCATAATAATAGTTATTATTATTTTTTGAGATGGAGTCTAGCTCTGTTGCCCAGGCTGGATTGCAGTGGCGCAATCTCGGCTCACTGCAACCTCCGCCCCCCGGGTTCAAGCAATTCTCCTACCTCAGCCTCCCTAGTAGATGGGACTATAGGTGCCCACCACCACGCCCCCCTAATTTTTTGTATTTTTAGTAGAGACAGGGTCTCACCATGTTAGCCAGGATGGTCTCAATCTCCTGACCTTGTGATCCGCCCACCTCAGCCTCCCAAAGTGCTGGGATTACAGACATGAGCCACCACACCTGGCTAATACCATAATTATTCATTGGTCTTCACAGACATAATTTTTAATGGCCATGTAATATTCTATTGACTTAATGCTGGGTATTAAATTGTTGATAATCTGTCACTTTTCCAAGAATAACTACAATAAATATCTCTCTTCCTTGTTTTCTTGTAATGACTTCCAATACCAATATAGGTTGTTTTTAGTGATGATGATGGTTATTATCGTTTGCTTTTGTTTGGGCCCCCGATTCTGGGGCATCAGCTCTTTCTTCAGCGGATGGGATAGCTGCCCTTTAAGAACAGCAAACCTTTACTGAGCATCAACTGGATTGCAGTTACTGGGTGTTAGAGACTTTTGAAACCTGAGGGGAAGTTTGCATTGAAATGCTAGGGCCCTTGGGACTGGACATGAGCCAGGCCTTGTACAATCCATACTCAGTGGAGATGGCTGCCTCTTGGCAAAGGACAATGCCTGGCCCACAGCTACACTGCTAAGGGCAATGATGATGACTCTTAGTACTGCACATCCTGTGCCATGGAAACTTAATATTCAAAAGTTCACCAACTTGAGGTTGATAAAGCCAGGATGCATTTTTAAAACATTTGAAAACCTTTTCAGAATGCAATAGGACATAAATAGTAAAACAAGCAAACAAATTATCCCAGTGAATACTATGGACACATCCACCTTGTGGAATCTCTGATGATAAGCAGCCTTTCATAAGCTTACCCACTTGTTGATTTATGCCTACGGTTTTCATCATTGACTCTCTCATGCTTAATTTCCTCCCGTTTTCAATCTGAATCAACCTGTTTATGTCTAAAAGCCAGTAGCCTCATTGTATTACATAAGTGAGAAAGGTCAGAGCTCAGGAGAGCTGCTGCATCTGGAGCAATAGCGTATGAAGAAAGGAGTGGCTTGATAGAAAATGACCTTTTGCCTTCAATTAAATTTGGCAAATAGAATACCCTCAAATTCACGCATAGTTCCAATTCCATAAAACAATCTCCCTTGTACATTTCCTTCTAGATTTCTTAACAGGTAGATTATTTGTAACTAAAAATCATACTGTGCTGTTATCCTGTTTTTCCTTATGCTTTCATAGTTAATCTTGTTTTACTGTTTTCCACTCCAGTCTGTAGACTGATGATTCTCAAAATGTGGTCCCTGGGCCAGGAGCATCAGAATCACTTGGGAACTTGTTAGAAATTGCAAAACTGGTTCCCCTTCAGACCTACTGAACCAGAAGCTTTAGGGGCAGGGCCTATCCGTCTGTGTTTATCAAGCCCTCCAGGTGGTGTGATGAATCCAGTTTAAGAATCACAGCTGTAGGCTGTCGTATTAAGCACCTCCAATGTGCCAGAAATTCTTTTAACCCTTGCTACCCAAAGTGTGATCCTTGGATCAGCGGCATAGTATCACCTGGGAGCTTATTAAAACTTCAGAACCTCAGGCCCTTCCCAGACCTGCTGAACTAAAATCTGCATTTTTTTTTTTTTTTTTTTTGAGACAGAGTTTTGCTCTTGTTGCTCAGGCTGGAGTGCAATGGTGCCATCTCGGCTCACCACAACCTCTGCCTCCAAGGTTCAAGAGAGTCTTCTGCCTCAGCCTCTTGAGTAGCTGCGATTACAGGCATCTGCCACCATGCCCAGCTAATTTTTTTTTGTATTTTTAGTAGAGACGGGGTTTCACCATGTTGGCCAGGCTGGTCTCACGCTCCTGACCTCAGGTGATCTGCTCACCTCGGCTTCCCAAAGTGCTGAGATTACAGGCGTGAGCCACCACGACCAGCCCCAAATCTACATTTTAAGCGCAATATGAATCACCTGAATCTTCTTGTAATTCAGATTCTAAATAGGTGAGTTTGGAGTATGGCTTGAGATTCTGCTCATTTCTAATGAGTGCTTAGGCGATGCGGATGCTGGTTGGTTTGCGGACTACACTAGGAATAACAAGTATGTATTGGGTGTTTTTAATCCTTTTACAAAACGCATGAACCTGAGCTTTTAAAAAAGGACCAGGTACTACACATAAGCATCTTATAAGTTATGTGCTGGTCATAGCTTCCTTTCTGGATGAGAAAAATGGGTCAGAGAGATGTACAGTGACTTCCCTGAGGTTGCACAGCTATTCCTGCCGGAGCCACGCACACAGGTATGTGACTCTTCACTGCTACAACTCGACTTCTACTGCATGATTTTGAACGTTGATTGAATTTAAAACACATTCAAAGGTAATAACTTTTGGGTAACTAAAAAGCAAATCAAAATCCAATCTGCTGGTGCCACAATCTTCTATTCTCTTAACATGCTTAGCATTTTTATCTCTATTTTTTGAGGTTTGCTAATATTTTACCACACAATTACCACATTCTCTTTAAATATGTGAATCTAAAGCTATTAGCTGTCTTATGAAGTGTGACTTTATCTTGAACATAACATTTTTCCCGAAGATTACATTTCCAGCTTTGCCCAGCGCTGCCAATTCCTCTATTACTCCCCTCGAGGGGTAATAAACACACGTGAAACTGTTAATGGCTTAGGCATTTTTGATTAGAATCAGCTGCTATATTTCTGTGTGGATGTAAGCATATCATTTTCTAAAGGGGGTGGTCAGAGGAAAATGCATTTGCAGCTGCTTCTCAGTGTCTCATTCTGGAGTTAGCTTAATGTGCATGTGTTCGAAGGCTCCTGTCTGCTGTTGTGGTTTTGTGCAGAGCCTGGAGTAATGGATCCCGATCTGTTGGGAGGCGAGCTGGAGGAACAGCCAAAGTCCTGAAAGACCCATGTCATCACTGCTTTCTGTCCTGCTCTCTCAGCTGACACTCATTTTCTGAAAGGAATAGGTTTCATTCTCTACCTGTTACTGATGTGTCAGTCAGCTGCATGCAGCGTCTAAAGCTATTACCAAGGGAGGGGAGTGGGAAAAAAGCCCCATTGAACTTTTAAATTACATTTCATGTTAAACGATCTCATTACTTCCCAAGTAAGATGAAATACAATATAATTTTAGCATATGTCTTGGCAGCCTCTTCCTTTTTGATAGGGTGTGTTGGCGGTCGGGGGATGATGGATAAGTGGAGAGAAAGAGAGGCCCAGCTTGCTTCGTGTCATCAAGAGCTCAGTCGATATTCAGTGATAAACAGAAATAGATCACCTCGCCACCCCCAAGGCAGGCTGGTGCATTTATCCGGACTGATAACTGAGGGGGTTCACAATACAGGCAATTGCAACATCAGGCTGAAGGAATGCAGAGGAGGATTCTATCAGACACGGTTGCCATCAATAACTCACTGCTTGTCTGGGAAAGAGGCTGGTACATTCCTTCCTCAGAGCTTACTGCCCAGCAAAGGTCAGCCCCTCCTCTAATGGGCATCACGCTCTGACCCACACACCGTGTGTCTGTGCAAGTCTCAGTGGCCTGGACTTTTAAAAATAAGGTCTGTGGGACTCATGGACACAGATCCCGTTGTTATTCCTCAGAAAGGGGATGTGCGTTTCCTGAGAATCTGCAATGAACACTCTCCTAGCATTATACCACCTGATTATCACCCAATTCAATTTACAGTGTGCTGAGCAAGGCAGAAAGGTAGCATTTGCCTTTGTGCTCTAATTTGGACACTCTGGTTATTCACACTGATTCCTACCAAATAAGGCAAACACAATCTAAAGAACTGCTTCAGAGAAGTTGGGAAACTGTCCTGTCACTTTATCCTGCCCCCTAGATTATGTTCCCTAACTGCAACTGGATTCTGAGCCACTAGGGCAAGCACTGTGTCCTGAGGTCTTCTGGTTTGGGTTTGTTTCCCACCCCCCAACCTTATCCACAGTAAATACGTGAATACCTATTTAAATCTTCATAGAGAGTTCTGGTTTTGTCACTATTTATTCGACAATCTCGAATGGCTTCTCAGGTTCTACAGAATCAGGATCTAACTCCCTGACATGCCATGCCAATGCCTTGACGTGACCTCAATCCCATTTTCACCACCTATTCCTTTCCCCTGTGAACGAGTCAAACCAAAAGACTCTGTTTCAAAAGCTTTGCAGTTTTCTCTTGTGAAGACATTTCCCTCTGCAGGGAATTTTCTTTCTCCCATCTATCAAAATTCTTCCTGCTTTTCAAAGTTCAGGTCTGTTGCTGTCTTCTGCTTGAAGCCCTTCCCAACCCCCCGGTTTCCTCCAGAAGACTGTTGGCCACACAATTACTAACATAGGTGCTTTGAGCCATTCCGATCCTGCTGCCCAACACGACATTCTATCTGTGCTGTTTCAGCTGTTCTAAAGTCGCTAGAGAGCCACTCTTACCCCTCTGAGGATAGAATGGGCACATTTGTGAAAGAAAAGCAGGCAAACTGCAGATTAATTACTTTCTGCAGTGGTAGTGTTGAGGATTGGGGGGACTTGATGTGTTCTGAGCCTGTTATGAAAAGAGGGGTAGTAGAATTAAGTGGGGGCAGGAGGGTGAAGGTCTCATGTGACACAAGAGGACTTCTCCAGAGCCAGCTGTGTGGAGGGCTCCTAGAAGTTGCAGAGCACTCGAGAGCATGACCATGGAGTGTGTCTGTTTTCTTGGCTTCTATGAAGTTTACTATGCCAAAAAAAAAGTTATGTTATAAATTATAATAGACACTCATAACCCCACTAGCCAACTTAAAAAAATACAGCATTACAGAAACTATTACATTTTCTGCATGTTTTCTCAATTCTGTCTCCCTATCCACTCCGAAACCCTCCATCACCTGTCCTGCCCCGCCAAATAGAGTAACCAGTATTCTGAAATTTATTATTCCATTGCTCTCATTATAGTTTTATCACATAAGTATTTGTGTTTAATATCTTTATTTCTTTTTTTTTGTTTTGTACTTTATAAAATGGCATCATATGGCTTACATTTTTTTTTAACTCAGATCATACTCTATAGATTCATCCGTGTTCATGTGTGTAGTTATAATTCATTTATTTGTATCTCTACATAGTATTCTCTTTGAGTACACCACAATTATCTGCTCATTATCGATGGGTACCTGGGTTATTCCCACCTTGCCATTATGAAGACTGCTACTACTTAATATTCTTTGACATATCTACCTGGTCATAAGTGCAAGAGTCAATACCATACCTGGATTTTATATTTTTTATGTGGCATAATGCAGGGATAAATTCAATCTTTTTCTCAGATTGAAAATAAATCCTAACACTATGTATTAAATAATTCCTTCTTTCCCCAGAGATAAATGTGTGGGTCTGTTTCTTAGCTTTTAATTGGTCTATTTTCCATCCACTCACTAAAATCACTGTCATAATTATGGTTTATTTATGGTAAATCTTGATATCTAGTAGTGAAGTCTATTCAGTTCCTCAGGAGTATCTTGGTTACTCCTGGTCTTTTGCTTTTTTACATCCACTTAAAATTTGTCATGTTAGAGGAATGATGGAACAAAAGGAACTAGATTTACTCTTCCATCGTAATACTTGAACATGGGTCATAGTAAAAATGTAATGATAGTTCTCAGGTATTTGGAGAATAGAGATCATGGTACAGGGATCCCTGAGAGCAAGGAGAAAAACTAGGCGAGCCCTTAAAGTGCCACCATTTTCAGGCCAAAACACAAGGAAGGGTAATCCAGAGTCCATCAGCCTGGCTCAATTGATGTTCAGAAAAGCTAAGGTAGCTAGAATTTATGGAGGAAAATACTAGAAAGGCAACTGAAAAGAGAGAGTGCTCCAAAGCCCTTCTGATGTGTCCCTTGGAGTCTTTGAACACTGATCTGCAACATGTGAAGAACTACTGGGATTGGGGGAAAAAACACCAGAAAGAAGGAGGAAGAAAAATTTCCATAGCTCACATGAGGCCAAGGACAGTTTTCATTCCCATCAGTTAGAGTGGAAAGACTTCCTAATAGACGTGGCATTGGAGAGCATCATAAAAGAATAGTGCCTCAGGAGTGGGGTGGTATTAGCCCTAGCTGAAAAGCTGTTCTGGATCTGCCATAACAAAGCTTACAAACAAAATGTGAATGGATAAAACTGATTACAAATAATTTCACTGCATCCCCAAAATGGCCGAACAATATTTAAAAGAATGCCATAAAATCTAGTCCCCGACTAAAAAAGTCATAATGTCTGGTATCCAATAAAAAATTACCAAGCATGAAATATGACTTGTACCCAGAGGAGAATTCAGTCTCAGCAAATAGAAACAGACCCAGAATTGATACAGATGATAGAATCAGTAGACAAACATATTGAAACAGTTATTAGAAATATGGCCAGGCATGGTGGCTCACGCCTGTAATCCCAGCACTTTGGGAGGCCAAGGTGGGCGGATCACTTGAGGTCAGGAGTTCGAGACCAGCCTGGCCAACATAGTGAAACCCCGTGTCTACTAAAAATACAAAAAATTAGCCGAGCGTGGTGGTGGGTGCCTGTAATGGCAGCTACTCGTGAGGCGGAGGCAAGAGAATCGCTTGAACCCGGGAGGTGGAGGTTGCAGTGAGCCAAGACTGCACCATTGTACTCCAGCCTGGGCGACAGCGTGAGACTCTGTCTCAAAACAAAAAAACAAAACAAAACACTTCATAGGCTCAAGAAGATATGCCCGTATGCTAAGGAGAGAAATAGAAGATATAAAAAAGACCCAAATTGAACTTTTAAAGATAAATGCAACAACTGAAATAAAAAATATCCTGTATGGGATTAGCAGAAGATTAGATACAGAAGAGGAAAAGCTGGTGCATCTATAGCAATAAAAACTACCCCAAATAAAAGACAAAGACTAAAAACAATGAATGAAGAGCATCAGGGAACTATGGAACAATGTCGAGTAGCCTAAATGCATGTAATTTGAATACCAGAAAAGGAGTGGGGAGAAAAAAATGTTTGAAACAATAACTTCAGAATATTTTTCAAACGAATACTGGAAACAGACCAAAGTAGCTCAATGGAAGCCAAGCAGGAGACACATGAAGAAAACAAACGCCAGAGCATGTCATAACCCAATGGCCAAAAATAATCAAAAAGAGAATATCTTAAAAGCAGTCAGGAAAAAAGATATACACAGAGGAACACAACTAAGAATTGTAGCAGACTTATCAGAAACAATGAAACCCAGAATGTGGTGGAGTGACATTTTAGATTATTGAAAGAAAAACGGAAAACTCAACCTAGAATTCTATAGCCAGAAAAACAAAACATTCAGTAATTAAGGCAAAATTGAGATCTTTCAGACAGAAAAAAGCTACATGAATTAACTGCCAGCAGGATAGCAATACAAAAATGTTACATTATTCAGACTGTGAAACTTGAAAATCTGAGGCAGGTCTCAGTTAATTTAGAAAGTTTATTTTGCTGAAGTTGAGGACGCCCACCTGTAACACAGCCTCAGGAAGTCCTGATGACATGTGCCAAGGTAGTAGAGGCACAGTTTGGTTTTATACATTTTAGGGAGACATGAGACATCAATCAGTATATGTAAGAAGTACATTGGTTCCGTCCAGAAAGGCAGGGACAACTTGAAGCAGGGAGGGGGCTTCCAGGTCACAGGAAGGTGAAAGCCAAATAGTTGCATTCTTTTGAGTTTCTGATAAGCCTTTCCAAAGGAGGCCATCAGATATGCATCTATCTCAGTGAGCAGAGGGATGACTTTGAACAGAATGGGAGGCAGGTTTGCTCGGAGCAGTTCCCAGCTTCAGTTTTCCCTTTAGCTTAGTAATTTTGGGGCCCCAAGATTTTCCTTTCACAAGACAGAAGGAAAATGATGCTGGATGCATATTGGGATCTATACAAATAAGAGAACTAGAAATGATTAATATTTGTGAAAATATAACATTTTTTAACACAAAAAATTTAAAAAATTGTTTAAAGCAAGAATAATAATGTGTCTATAGCATGTATAAAATTAAAATGCACAATAGTAGCCACACAAATGCGAAGAGAAGGAAATGGGAGAATATTTTTGTAATATTTCATACTCTATGTGAAGTGACACGGTATTATTTGTAAGAAAACTTTTGTAAATTGAAGGATGTATATTATAAACGCTATGTGGACCAGTAAAAAAAATACAACTAATGGCTCTGTTATGGAAATAAAAAGGAATATAAAAATGTTCCTTTTGTATAAAAAGTCAGAGAAAGGGTGGGGGAGAAGAAACTATGGGGGTGCGAATAGAAAACAACTTTGAAGATGGTAGACTTAAGCAGTATTGATAACCACGGTACATGTAAATGGTCTAAGCAACCAAATTAAAGACAGGGGAATGGGAAGTTGTTGTTTAATATGGGTAGAGCTTCTGTTTATTATTATTATTATTAAATGGTGGTAAGATATGCACAATTTAAAATTTACCATCAGAACAATTTCTAATCGTGCACTTTAATGGTGTTAAGTACATTTACACTTCTGTACGGCCAATCATCAGAACTCAAACTGAAACTCTATGTTCTTAACTCCCCATTCCTTATCCCTCCTCCTCCAAGCCCTGGCAGCCACCATTCTACTTTCTGTCTCTGTGAATTTGACTACTCTAGGCACCTCACATAAATAGAATCATACAGCATTCGTCTTCTCATGACTTCTTATTTCATTTAGCAGAACCAAGGGTCATCCATGTTGTAGCATGTGTCAGAATTTCCTTTTTTTTTCTTTTTTTTGAGATGGAATCTCGCTCTGTCATTCAGGCTGGAATACAGTGGTGAGATCTCAGCTCACTGCAGCCCCTGCCTCCCGGGTTCAAGCATTTTCCCGCTTCAGCCTCTGTAGTACCTAGGACTACAGGCACCTGCCACTACATCTGGCTAATTTTTGTATTTTTAGTAGAGACGGGGTTTTACCATGTTGGCCAGGCTGGTCTCCAACCCCTGACCTCAGGTGATCTACCTGTCTCAGCCTCCCAAAGTACTGGTATTACAGGTGTGAGCTATGGCGCCCAGCCAACAATTTCATTCCTTTTCAAGGCTGGATAGTATTTCATTTCATGTATATACCACACTTTGTTTATCCATCTGTCAATGGACACTTGGGTTGCTTCCACGTTTGTCTATTGTAAATAACTCTGACATTGTCTGTTGTAAATCTGTCAAGCACACTCTGCTCTTAGCTTTAAAATGCTCTTTATTCTTTTGTGAGTTTAATTTGCTATTGTTTCTTAGAGTTTAGATCATTCAAGACTTTTCTTGTAAGCTTTTAATATTATAAATTTCCTTCTATTTTCTATTTTTTGGTGAACCCCACCAATTTTAATAACATGCTTTCATTTCTGTTAAAAATGTTTTCTGATTTCTGTGGTAATTTTCTCTTTGGCTTGTGAGTTATTTAGAGGTGAGTTCAAATTCTGAGTATCTGGAGATTTTTCCAAATACGTTTCTGTTATTGATCTCTAGCTTAATTTCTTTATGGTCAGAAAATATACAATGTGTTATTTCAGTGCTTTTCAATTTATTGGGGCTGGGCGCGGTGGCTCACGCCTGTAATCCCAGCACTTTGAGAGGCTGAGGCAAGTGGATCACTTGAGGTCAGGAGTTCGAGACCAGCCTGCCAAACATGGTGAAACCCCATCCCTACTAAAAATATGAAAATTAGAAGGGCGTGATGGCACGTGCCTGTAATCCCAGCTACTTGGGAGGCTGAGGCAAGAGGATCGCTTGAACCTGGGAGGTGGAGGTTACAGTGAGCCAAGATCTCACCACTGCACTCCAGCCTGGGTGACAGAGTGAGACTCTGTCACAATAAATAAATACATAATAGTAATGCATTTATTGGGAATTATTCTATGGCCCAGAAAAGGATCTGTGTTGGAAAATGTTCTGTGTGAATTTGAAAATATTATTTGCTGGGCTGTTATTAGGTAACTTGTTCTATAATAAATATGTGAAATATAATATTCTCTTTTTCTGACTTTAAAATTTTAGTCGAAATTATTCAAGTCTGCTTGAATAAGACACTCATATGCAAAGAATGCACTTCCAACCATACCTCACAGAATATGCAAAACTGAACTCAAAATGGATCATACACCTAAATATAAATCTAAAAATGTAAAAATTCTTTGTTGTTGTTTTTTTTTTTTTTTTTAATTGAGACTGAGTGGAGTGCAGTGGTGCAATCTCGGCTCCGTGCAACCTCCGCCTCCCAGGTTCAAGTGATTCTTCTGCCTTGGCCTCCTAAGTAGCTGAGATTATAGGCGCCCGCCACCATACCCAGCTAATTTTTGTATTTTTAGTAGAGACGGGGTTTTACCATGTTGGCCAGGTTAGTCTCGAACTCTGACCTCAGGTGATCTGCCTGCCTCGGGCTCCGAAAGTGCTGGGATTACAGGCGTGAGCCACTGCACCTGGCCTAAAAGTGTAAAAATTCTAAAAGAAAATTTTGTAAACTTGGAGTGGGCAAATATTTATTAGAGATAACCCCGAAAGACAATACATAGAAGGAATAAAAAGATTAAATTTTGTCAAAATTTAAAACTTTTGCTTTCAAAAATTCTATTAAGAGAATGAAAAGACAAGCCACAGACTGGGAGAAAACATTTGTAAATCACATATCTAATAAAGTAATTGTATCCAGAATATGTGAAAAACTTTTGAAACCCAGCAATGGGCAAACAACCCAACTAAATAAATGGGCAAATGATTTGAATAGACATTTCACCAAAGAAGATAGATGGATTGCAATAAGTACATGAGAAGATACTCGGCATCATTAATCGACCTTTATTTAGTTTTCTCGTTTAAGCTGTCTTAGTAGGGATTTACAAATTTAGATTCAGTGCATCTTCCTGGGGAACAAAATTTTATATGCTTACCTTTCTAATCTTGACTAATGATTTTCACCCTAAAATTTACTTTGCTATTAATACAGTTACACCAGATTTCTTTTTTTAGTAGGTACATGAAATATTTTTCAATCATTTCTCTCAATTTTAGGCATCCTTTACATAAATAGACAGTTCAATTATCTTTTAAATCATGTCAGAAATCATTGACTTAACAGGAGATTTCACTTTATTCCCATTTATTGTGATGAAATATTTGGCTTTATATCATTTTGTGTATCCTACTTCTCATACTTTTCCAGTTTCTTTTTGTATCTTCTTTGCCTTATTTTTAATTAGATTCTTTGTTCATTTTTTACTTTGCATTAGTTTGAAGATTTATTTTCAATTTTATTCTTTTAGTGATTATCCTTAAAATTATAACACCGATAATTAAGTCTAATATTTACCCTCCTCCTGACAAATACAAGAACTTTAGAATATGTTAACATCAATCTTCCTCTTCCAGCCTGGGTGTTATTGTTGTCCAGGTATTTAGCTTCATCTTGTTGCATTTTAACTCCATAAACTAGAAACAATTACTCTTTTATGCAGTTCGTTTCGATATCCACACGTTAACTATTTTCTTTTGTCTCCATTCCTTCTTGTATTTTCTTGAATATAAATCTTTAGATTGAGAAATGATAGCCCACAACTCCTTTTTTTCTTCATCTGAAAACATATTTCAACCTCATTTTTTATATATCCAATTTTTAAGTTCTGGGATACATGTGCAGAATGTGCAGGTTTGTTACATAGGTATACATGTGCCATGGTGGTTTGCTGCACCTATTGACCCATCCTCTAAGTTCCCTCCCCTCGGCCCCCACCCCCACAACAGGCCCTGGTGTGTGATGTTCCCCTCCCTGTGTCCACATGTTCTCATTGTTCAGCTCCAACTTATGAGTGAGAACATGCAGTGTTTGGTTTTCTGTTTCTGTATTAGTTTGCTGAGGATGATGCCTTCAGCTTCATCCATGTCCCTGCAAAGGACATGATCCCATTTCTTTTTATGGCTGCATGGTATTCCCTGGTGTGTATTACCACATTTTCTTTATCATCGATAGGCATTTGGGTTGATTCCATGACTTTGCTGTTGTAAATAGTGCTGCAATAAACATAGTGTGCATGTGTCTTTATAGTAGAATGATTTATAATCCTTTGGGTATATACCCAATAATGGGATTGCTGGGTCAAATTGTAATTCTGGTTCTAGATCCTTGAGGAATCTCCACACTGTCTTCCACAATGGTTGAATGAATTTACATTACCACCAACAGTGTAAAAGTGCTCCTATTTCTCCACAGCCTCACCAGCATCTGTTGTTTCTTGCCTTTTTAATAATTGCCATTCTGCCTGGCAAGAGATCGTATCTCATTGTGGTTTTGGTTTGCATTTATCTAATCAGTGATGTTGAGCCTTTTTTTCATATGTTTGTTGGCTACGTAAATGTCTTTTTTTGAGACAGTCTCGCTCTGTCACCCAGGCTGGAGTGCAGTGGCATGAACTTGGCTCACAGCAAGCTCCGCCTCCCTGGGTTCATGCCATTCTCCTGTCTCAGACTCCCGAGTAGCTGGGACTACAGGTGCCGGCCACCACACCCAGCTAATTTTTGTATTTTTAGTAGAGACGGGGGTTCACTGTGTTAGCCAGGATGGTCTCAAACTCCTGACCACGTGATCCACCCACCTCGCCCTCCCAAAGTGCTGGGATTACAGGCGTGATCACCGCACCCAGCTGTAAATGTCTTCTTTTGATAAGTGTCTGTTCATATCCTTTGCCTGCTTTTTGACGGGGTTGTTTGTTTTCTTGTAAATTTAAATTCCTTGTAAATTATGGATATTAGACCTTTGTCAGATGGATAGATCACAAACATTGTCTCCCATTCTGTAGGTTGCCTGTTCATTCTGATGATAGTTTCTATTGCTGTGCAGAAGCTCTTTAGTTTAATTAGATCCCATTTGTCAATTTTGGCTTTTGTTCAATTGCTTTTGGCATTTTCTTCATGAAGTCTTTGCCCATGCCTATGTCCCAAATAGCCTTGCCTAGGTTTTTTTCTAGGGTTTTTCTGTTTTTGGGTTTTACATTTAAGTCTTTAATCCATCCTGAGTTAACTTTTGTATGAGGTGTAAGGAAGGGGTCCAGTTTCTGTTTTCTGCATATGGCTAGCCAGTTTTCCCAGCACCACTTATTGAATAGGTGATCTTTTCTCCATTGCTTGTTTTTTGTCAGGTTTGTTGAAGATCAGATGGTTGTAGATGTGTGGTGTTATTTCTGAGGTTTCTGTTCTGTTCCATCGGTCTATATGTCTGTTTTGGTACCAGTACCATGCTGTTTTGGTTACTGTAGCCTTGTAGTATAGTTTGAAGTCAGGTAACATGATGCCTCCAGCTTCGTTCTTTTTGCCTAGGATTGTCTTGGCTGTTGTGGGGTCTTCTTTGATTCTATATGAAATTTATAGTAGTTTTTTTTTCTAATTCAGTGAAGAATGTCAATGGTAGTTTGATGGGAATAGCATTGAATCTATAAATTAGTTTTGTCAGTATGGCCATTTTCATGATACTGATTCTTCCTGCCCATGAGAATGGAACGTTTTTCCATTTGTTTTTGTCCTCTCTTATTTCTTTGAGCAGTGGTTATATGGAAATTGAACAACTTGCTCCTGAATGACTCCTGGGTAAATAATGAAATTAAGGCAGATCAAGAATTTCTTTGAAACCAATGAGAACAAAAGAGACAATGTACCAGAATCTCTGGGACACAGCTAAAGCAATGTTAAGCAGGAAATCTATAGCACTAAACGCCCACATCAGAAAGCTAGAAAGATCTCAAATCGACACCCTAACAACACAATTAAAAGAGCTACAGAGACAAGAGCAAACTAATCCAAAAGCTAGCAGAACATAAGAAATAACCAAGATCAGAGCATAATTGAAGGAGGTGGAGACATGAAAAACCCTCCAAAAAAATCAATCCAGGAGGTAGTTTTTTGAAAAACGTAACAAAATAGATAGACAGCTAGCTAGACTAATAAAGCAGAAAAGAAAGGAGAATCAAATAGACACAATAAAAAATTATAAGGGGGGATATCACCACTGACCCCACGGAAATACAAACTACAATCAGAATACTACAAACACCTCTATGCCAATAAACTAGAAAATCTAGAAGAAATGGTTAAATTCCTGGACACATACACCCTTTCAAAACTAAACCAGGAAGAAGTCGAATCCCTGAATAGACCAATAACAAGTCCTGAAACTGAGGCAGTAATTAATAGCCTACCAACCAAAAAAAGCCCAGAACCAGATGGATTCACAGCCAAATTCTACCAGAAGTACAAAGAGGAGGTGGTACCATTCCTTCTGAAATATCCAACTTTTTATTATGAAAATGTTTAAAATACTGATAAGAGAACACAAAGAAAAATAGTACATGTAGATTTTTTAAAATTAATTTTGTTTACTGAAATATCTGAAAGTAAGCTGCAAATGTTATGACATTTCATTCTTAAATATTTCAGCATGCATCTCTTAAAAATGACATTCTTCTATAAAACCACAATACCACTATCACACTGAAGAAACATTAATGATTCCATGATATGATCTCATGTCTGGCCCATATTCAGAATTTTTCCATTGCTTCCAACATAATAGCTTGTTTTTTTTCTAACTTTATTGCCTTGTAATCAGGTTCACGTATTTGGTTATTAAATCTCTTTTAACTTAAAACTGTCCTTTTACTTTTTAAAAATAAGTTGACATTTTTGAATGTAGTTTTCTTAAACACATTCTAGATTTGTCACATTCTGGGTTTGTCTGATTTTCTCATGACATTAGAGATGCTAAGTATAAGCATTTGATTAGGGCTCAGCCTAATTCCTGAAAGATATTGGCTCACAGTGGCCAGGCGTGGTGGCTCACGCCTGTAATCCCAGCACTTTGGGAGGCCAAGGTGGGCGGATCACAAGGTCAGGAGATCGAGACCATTCTGGCTAACAAGGTGAAACCCCATCTCTACTAAAAATACAAAAAATTAGCCGGGAGTGGTGGCGGGTGCCTGTAGTCCCAGCTATTTGGGAGGCTGAAGCAGGAGAATGGTGTGAACCTGAGAGGCAGAGCTTGCAGTGAGCCGAGATGGTGCCACTGTACTCCCGCCTGGGTGACAGAGCAAGACTCTGTCTCAAAAAACAAACAAATGAAAAAAAAAAAAAAACATATTGGCTCACAGTGACAAATTTCTTGGTAGGTATCATTTTCCCCAGTACTTTGAAAACATTATTTCAACGCTTTCTTGCTGATTTCAAGATCTTTTTCTTTGGTGTTCTATAACGTAACTATGTTGTATCTAGTTGTGGGGTTCTTTATTTTGTTTGCTATTCATTGGGTTTCTTGAATCTTAAAATTTATCTTTCCACCACTCTGGAAAATTGAAACCATTATCTTTTCAAATATTGCCTTTCCTCCACCTCTGACATCTAGTTGGATGGTTTATGCTCAGTCTTTCATGCCTGTAATCTCATATTTTCCAACTCTTAACCTAGATCCTAGATGCATGCTGAAAAATTTAACAGCAAAATGCTATGATATTTCCAGTTTACTTTCAAATGGCTCAGGGAAAAAATGTGTGTGTGTGTGTGTATACACATTGTTTTTTCTTACTTTTTGCTATTCTTTCAACCATTTTATATTTTAAAACTTTTCATAATAAAAAGTGGAAAATATAAAGAGTGAGAATGAAATAAGAATATTCTTGGAACTCCTAGCTAGAGTAATCAGATGAGAAAGAAATAAAGGGCATCCAAATTAGAAAGAAAGAAGTGAAACTACCTTATTTGCAGATATGATCTTATATTTGGCAAAACCTGAAGACTCCACCAAAAAACTATTAGAACTATTAGAACTGATAAAGAAATTCAGTAAAGTTGCAGGATACAAAATCAACATACAAAAATCAATAGCATTTCTGTATGCCAACAGTGAACAATCTAAAAAGAAATTTAAAAGTAACCCCATTTCCAGTAGCCACAAATAAAATCAAATACCTAGAAATTAACCAAAGAAGTGCAAGATCCCTGCAATGAAAACTATAAAACACTGAAAGAAATTGAAGAGAAGGTACATAATAATGGAGATTTCATGTTCATAAATTGGAAGAATCAATATTGTTAAAATGTTCATACTACCCAAAGCAATCTACAGATTCAGTACAATCCCTAACAAAATACCAATGACATTCTTCACAGAAATAGGAAAAAAAATTCTAAAACTCATATGAGACCACAGAAGACCCAGAGAGCCTAAGCTATCCTGACTAAAAACAAAACTGGAGGAATTAAATTATCTAACTTCAAAATTATACTACAGGGCTATAGTAACTACCCTACAGAGCTATAGTAACTAAAACAGAATGGTACTGGCTTAAAAATGGACCATAGACAAATGGAACAGAATAGAGAACCAGTAAACAAATCCATACACCTACAGTAAACTCATTATCAACAAAGATGCCAAGAACCCACACTGGGGGAAAAACAGTCTCTTCAATACATGGTGCTGGCAAACCAGGATATCTACATGCAAAAGAATGAAACTAGACCTCTATCTCTCCATATACAAAAATCGAAATGGATTAAAGACTTAAATCTGAGACCTCAAACTGTGAAACTATTACATGAAAATACAGGAAATTCTCCAGGACATTGGGCAAAAATTTCTCGAGTAATAACTCAAAAGCACAAATTTCTTGAGTAATAACCAAAGCAAAAGCGAACAAGTAGGATCACAACAAGTTAAAAAGCTTCTGTGTAGCAAGGGATACAACGAACAAAGTGAAGAGACAACTCACAGAACGGGAGAAAATATCCACACACTGCCCATCTGGAAAGGGATCAATAACCAAAATATGTATGGAGCTCAAACTATAGGAAAAAAACTAGCAATTTGATGGCAAAAATCAGCAAAAGATCTGAATAGACATTTTTCAAAAGACATACAAATGGCAAGCAGGCATATGAAAAGGTGCTCAACATCATTGATCATCAGAGAAATACAAATAAAAACTACAATGAGATACCATCTCCATCCAGTTAAAATTGTTTTTATTTAAAAAAAAAACAGGCAATAAGAAATGCTGGTGAGAATGTGAAGAAAAGGGAACCCTTGTACACTGTTAGTCAGAATATAAATTAGTACAACCACTATGGAGAACAGTTTGGATGGAGATTCCTCAAAAAACTGAAAGTAGAGGTATCATACAATCCAGCAACCCCTCTACTGGGTGTATACTCAGAAGAAAAGAAATCAATATATCTAAGAGATATCCACACTTCCACATCTGTTTGTAGCATTGTTCACAATAGCTAAGATTTGGAAGTAAACTAAGTGTCCATCAACAGATGAATGGGTAAGAAAAATGTGGTACATATACACAACAGAGTGCTGTTCGGCCATAAAAAAGAATGAGATCCTGTCATTTGCAAAAATATGGACTGAACTGGGGATCATTGTGTTAAGTGAAATAAGCCAGGCACAGAGACAAACTTCACATGTTCCCACTTATTTATGGGAACTAAAAAAATAATTGGACTCATGGACATAGTGGAATGATGGTTACCAGGGGTTGAAGGGGAATTAGGGATGGTTAATGGGTACAAAAACTGGTTAGAATGAATGAGACCTAGTATTTGATTGCACAAAAAGGTGACTATGGTTAATAATTAATTGTACATTTTAAATATAATAGGACGGTAACATAAAGGATAAATGCTTGAGGGGATAGATACCCCATTTACCATGATGTGATTATTTCATATTGCATGCCTGTATCAAAGTATCTCATGTACCCCACAAATACATACACCTATTATGTACCCATAAAAATTTAAGGGTTTATGTGCTTTAACTCCTCATGAAAGGAATGTCTAATAATTAATGTCTAAAGAGTCCCCAAAAGTACAGATCTACCTTTTAGTTCACAAATTGCATCTAATTTTATTATGTTCTTTAACCTTTCCACAGGATTTTAAAACTAAATTATTATATTTTTATTCTTAGAAATTTTTTTCAAATCTGCTTGTTAACTTCTAATAGACTTTGCTTTTACTCACCTCTTAATTCTTTTACTTCTTTAACCATGTTTAACATCCTTATTTATACATTATATCTGATAATTCTGTTATATGAAATCTTTATTAATGTCTGTCATTGCAGCCTTTTTTCTGCTTTATCTTAGGATAATTTATGTCTTGTGATTATTTGTGAGGTTGTACTTTTTGAGATTCATTCTAATTTCTCCAAACCAGGAATAAGGCTGCATTTGTCTAGGGAGTATTTGTTCCTCCCAGAGACTGGTAGTAACTTACAGACCAGGTCCGTGTTAAGTAGAATTCTCCGGGAGAGGTTTTGGGACACATGTGGATTATTTGGCTACTATATATGAGTTAGCTTATGGCTCAGGAGTGGCTTTATTTAAAAAAAAAAAAAAAAAAAAAAAAAACAACAAAACTATACCTAGAACCTAGACTAAGCAAGTAATCATGCACAGAGGCCTCCACGGCAATGCCTATGCTCACTTCCCTTCTGCCCCTACTTCCGTTTAACCTCCTTTTCAATCACTGCCTCGTGGAATTTATCTTCCCAATGTATTCATTTTAAAGTGTGTGTGTGTGTGTGTGTATGTGTGTGTGCGTGATGCAGAATTGTTACCTAATTTGCCATCAGAATTTCAAATCATATTGTCAGATATATATGTTCTAAGATTTGTGTTATGTGATATCTTTGGATTTGTATTATATGACACACAATTATAATTATTTTGTGACTATATTTCCTTGAGTGCAATGTTGCAGTGGACTGAGCCTCATGTATCCTAACAACCTATGGATTAGAGCCCAGCGAATGCTGCCTGTGTTCTGACTGTTGCTGCACTTGTCTTATTTCCCATCTAGGAAGCAAACACCTAAGGACTTAAAATGCATCTTGCTCATGACTATATTACCAGTGGATGCTGGTAAACTGGCTCCCTTAAATTAAAACCCCTGATCTGTAGTGTTTGCCAACTTCTGCCACGTAAATACTCCAATTGTGGCCAATTTCAAGCTACCGATGCTCTAACAATTGGCTCAAAAAAATTCCCCGGAATTTTAAGAGTGGACCCTTGCCAGCTGAAAGGGCTGGTCCGGCACACCACTGCCATGGCTCCTCATGTGGCATGTGACAGAAAGAGTGCTCAAGAAATACTTGTTCAAGTACAAAATGACTTTTCAGTACCTTGAGTAGTGCTAAAAACGGTCATAAATTCCTCCCATTTTTCGGATTTTTTGAAGGGATAACTCAAGCAGAATTTCCCCTCTGCATCTTCTCTCCTTCTCCCATCTTTCCAGTTCAGGCAGTGAAATGACTGAATACCTTGTTCTTTAACATCTTTCAATTTCCTACAAGACTGCAAAAATGAAATGACTAGAATGGAGATGATAGCTAAAACGTGACATTGAAAGCAAAGTGTGTCATAAGTACGTTTCAATGTATTCAGTGCCTCACACAATGAAGGGTTGCTGCAATGCAAAAAGTAAATTTTCTGCTTTGTGAAAATGGAAGAAAAACCCCAGTCCTTCCTTAGGAGTAAGATAATTGGTTTTATGGATATAGCATGTGCAATATTCCTAAGTGATTACCCTGGCCCAGTTAAATCAGCTATTGGTATCCAATAGTCTAAAAAGCATGCAAATTGAGAGAAAAAAGAGCTGCTTCCAGTTTAGTGGTTGTAACAGGCTTCATGAGAGAGATAACACTGAGTTGGACCTAAAAAGATGTGTAAAATTTTAGCTATACAATGTTGGGAACACTTAGGAATAGAGGAAACCTCTAAAAATCATACCACTTCTCTGTATTTTCTAAATGTAAATTCTTTCCTGGACAACTATAAATGATATAATAATCTACAGATTTATGTAGGTGAAGATGTCTTAGCTATTAAAGGATAGATAGCTTGCCCCTTGACAAGGGGGATAAGAATTAAACTGCTAAAGTCTTCATTTCTCTCCTTTTTCCAGTTAGCCTAAATCTTACTTTTAAAGGGACTAAGAATTCTAGAAAGGAATTCCGCCATGCAATTTTCATAGCACATTCAATTTTTAAGGAAAATAGCTAAAATAAATTTCCCTTGAAGTTAAAGTCTTTTATACTTCAAAGTGTTTGGGGATGTGATTTGATAAGTCTGATTTAAAAGTTTGCTTGAAATCTTATGGAGTTTATTACATGTTTTGTTGAGAGGGCGTGGTTGAAAGTTGAGTGAAGATTTGAGGGATTTTTCAGATTGTCTACGTTTCAATAGCAAACATCTTGAGAGTTTATTGTAAGCAGATGATGATTTATTACCTCCATTGTCTAAAACCGGAAAGTTGAAACTCAGATTCCCTCTCATCACCTGCCTCCAGTCAATCACCAGTCTTGTTCATCATACTTCATTAATGATTTCTCACATCTATCCACTCTTCTGTACCCCATTTACTGCTGAGTTGAGGCTACCGCTTGTCATCTTGCAGAAACCTGTGGATGCATCTCTTCTAGCTGTGCTTTCCTTCCTTATCGGTTATGATTAGTTTGCTGCTGCCTATAAAAGTAAGTACAAATCACAGCAATGTAAAATAAAGATAAATATATTTTTTTCCTCCAGTAGAGGAGGTCTGAAGCTAAAGAGACTCCTAGGGCTGGTACGCCATCTCCATGGATGAGAGGACTGTGTTTCCGCCTTGCCATTCTAAGCATGTGGCTTCCATCCTCAAGGCTGCCTCACGATAACAAGGTGGGCACTGTTGCTAAGGCCATCCCATTCACAGCAAGGAGGAAGAGAACAGGGGCGCAGAGTATGCCATGCCATCAGTCCCCCTCTAAGTTTTTCCAGAAGCCTTATCTCCACAAACTGTACTTGCAGCTCACAGAGCTCCCTATTTGCAATGGAAGCCAAGAAAAATAGTTTAATTGGAAATATTGCTGTTCCCAATAAATAGAGGTTCTATTGATAAAGAAGAGGAAAGGGGATATTGAGGAGGCAACCAGCAGTGCTTGACCATGTATCAATGTTTGGGTGACATTGCAACTCTTAGTAAAATGAAAATTGATCACATCAGTCACCCAAGTGAAATCCTCTCATTGTTCCTTGTTATTCTCTAAGTTTCCATACAAGGCCCTGCAGGATCTGCTTCTTCTGCTTTATCTCTTGACATTCCCCATCTCACTCTCTGTGCTCTACCCATGGACTCAAGCTCCTGCCTCCTCCCCAGACTCCCAGGACTTGGCACAAGTTATATCCTCACTCCCCGCTACCCTCCTTGGCTGTTTACTTCCTAATTTAGATCCGGTGTAGACTTTGTCAGAAGTCTTCTGTGACCACTCAAGGATGGGTTAGGCGCCCCATTTCTGTTTCTTTACCCCTTGTATGCATTTAGTATATTCTACTCTATCTTCTACTCATCTATCTCCCCAAATAGATGGTAAGCTCATGGAGAAATAGGAAATTGTTTCAGTCATCTTTGCATCTCCTGCACCTAGCACAGGAATAGCACATCAGAACTCTTAATGCATTTTGGTTGAATGAATAAACTAACTGACTAAAGCATGGATTGTGATGGGATCATTTGTCTTGATGACTCCAGCAATAGTTGCCAGCCCGGGAGTGGGAGCAGCTGGGAACATGGTGGGGAGTTAGGCACAGGAACAAGAATCAAACAGGCAGTGAAATGACCCATCGGAGTTGACAGCTTTTAGCTTCAGATTCAATAGTTCGCATGTGAAATTTATAGAAACCACAAAATCAACATGAAAAGATTCTTCTGCATGGCCATCAGAAGATGAATCCATATCACGGTTTTTAAGTAGAGTTTGAGATTAGTTGTGACTCGTAAAGACTGTCTGGGAGTCCTGTGGGCAGGTCTCTTGACCTGAACATACATGTGATACGTAAGATACAATTTTACTAATGATAAACTATTGGAATTTCTTCAGGGGCATCTCATAAAAGCAATGCCATTTTCCCTATTCTGCTAAATTATGTTATAGAATCTAGCCTGTGCTCAGGACTAAGGGATTAGTGGAAGGTGGGTTCCCACCACCCTCTGAGATCATGGGGCCAGTATCTGGACCAAGGCTAGAGAACAATGAATGTGAATAGCCCCCATGTGAGCTGTGTGGACATCACACCCCCGAGAACATCTGAGTAACAGAAGTATAGTGCTCCTTCCCCCCAGAGCCACTTAATATTTAAGTTTTAGAAATTTCTCCTGAATAATATCTAGTCATAAGAGGGAAAGAAACAGGTCTCATCGCTAAGCCATGTGAGGTTTAATAAAACCACTAATTTGACTGGCAGCCAAGCAACTGGATATCCCCTGCTTCAGAGCCAAGCCCTGTGTCTGACATGTAGTAAGTGTTCAAAAAATAATTATTAAATGGAGGAACGAATGGTTTGGTGGCACCGATCTAGATGTTTTTTTTTGTTTTGTTTTGTTTTTTTTTTTTTTTTTTTTTTTGAGACAGAGTCTCGCTCTGTCACCCAGGCTGGAGTGCAGTGGTGCAATCTCGGCTCACTGCAAGCTCCGCCTCTCGGGTTTTAATGAATGTATCACATAATCTTTCTCTGCTGAAGAGATCTTCAAACCAGGAAGTTTGGGAATTATGCATCACCTAACAAGATCCAACTGTGCTTGATTTCATACTTTCTTTCTCCTATAATAAAGAGATGGTTGAAATCCTAATTTTACCATAGTTCTCACAAATTTAACCTTAGTTCTTTAGTTCCTTTGTGTCATCTTAGATCTGAGAGGTTAAATTGAGTGTTTTGTAATGTGGCTTAATTTATTTCTCTTTTGCCAATGGAGAAATAATTTTATTTGGGTGGAAGGTTCATGGCTAAAGAACTCCTATAAGATAAACTGGAATAGAATGCACATATTCATCATGCTGTCTGAAAATGCATGTATTTAACTTTCGGTTACGTACTCTAATAAAGAGAAGGGCCGTCCATGTAATAAGGATTTGACATAATACAGAGAAAAATGTTTGAAATTAAAACTGAAGTCAGAGTTCAAAATGTAGAATTTCTGATCATTCAAATAGAGTAGATCTAAAATTTTATAGTCTACATGAAAGTTTCTAATATGCTATTTCAAATAGTCTTAAGTTTGTTAAAGCTATTCTGGTTGAATCTCCCTTGGGAACCACTTTGGAGTTGTTGGTAAAGTTATTGTTATACTCCAGAAAGCATAAAGCTACATTTCTTGAAACATGATCTCTAATTCTAAGGAAACTCTTTTATAATTACTCTGAATTAAAAAGGGCTTTTTTGTTAGAAAGCATTATAAGATATTCAGAGACAGCAGATTTATCCCCAGTTTTCTTTGGCATAGGCTAAATATTAAAATTACTCAACCTTCCTGGTGTGTTATGAAGTAACCTGGACAAGGGACCCTGATGGCCTCTCCATTGATAATTGTATCTTTCTTGGTTTTTAATTGTTCTTGGGCTCTGTGTAAGCACTAAGAGCAATGCCAAGTCACAATATTACTCACAAGAAAATCTATCGTTTTAACTGGCCAGCCTGCCTAATTAAGGAAAGGGAACTGGATCTTTTCTTAGGAGACTGAAATCATATTAAGAACCCTTCCAGAGTTCAGAGAAATCCTGTTTGATGTGGCTGAAATAGTGTGAGTTCAAAGCAGCTTTGTTCTTCTCAGCATGGCTCAGCTCTGGACACCTCAGAGCGTCAACCTCAACAGTTTCGAGTTCCCTAGACCTGACTGCCACGTGGGTTACTGAAGGCAAGGGCCTCAGAGGCCAGATGTGGCATCATTAGGCAGGGTTAGAAAGCTACTAGTTGGGGCATGAAGATAAGAACTCGGGCTTCCAGAATTCTAGAATGGTTTTTCTATAAATATGTGACTAGTTCTCTACCCCATAGCAATATTTGCAATCAGACAGGTCTGGCTTTGAACTGGGTAAAAGTTTAATCTCTCTAAGGCACTGGTTCATAACTGGGGTCAACTTTGCTCCCCCGGGGACAGTTGGCAACGTCTGGAGACACTACTGGCATCTAGTGCCAGGGATGCTGCTAAACATCCTACAATGCACAGCCCCATCATAAAGAATTATCTGGCCTCAAATGTCAAAAGCACTGAATAATTTTAATATTTAAAGGTTGAATAATTTTAATATTTAAAACCCTGCTCTAAGCCTTGGTTTCCTCCTCAGCAATATGGAAGTAACAATGCTTTCTTAATAGGGTCACTGAGAGGATTAAACATGATAATAAAAGCAATATTTTTATTAGTTACCTTGCCCACAATGGGCACTCAGTAATAGATGGCTACCAGGAAATTTAGTGGGGCATAAACAAATTTTCCTCTGTCACTAAAACTCCCGTGACCACTGCTTGGCTTCATGCAGCCCGGTGTTTCTTTACAGGTTCACATCCATTCTACGATGGTCTATGCCTGTTCTTATACAGACATTCCTCCATTTACGATGGGGCTATGTCCCAAGAAATCCACTGTAAATCAAAGATATCATAGGTAGAAATGCATTTAGTACATCTGTCCTACTGAACATCATAGCTTAGCCTAGCCTACCTCAAACGTGCTCAGATGACATTAGCCTACATTTGGGCAAAATCATCTAAGCCAAAGCCTATTTTATGTTAAAGTGGTGAGGATCTCACGTAATTGATTGAATACTATACTGGCAGTAAAAAACAGTATGGTTATATAATTATGTGTGCATAATTTAGTACTTGAAGCATGGTTTCTACTGAATGTGTATCACTTTCATACCATCGTAAAGTCGAAAAATTGTTAACTTGAACTATCCTAACTTGTACTGTGTGTATATGATATCTCTTCATTCTTTAGGATCTTTAGTTTTTTAAGTCCTTTATTTGGTAGGTAGGAGAATTTGTCAGTTATTGCTTCAGGCAGGAGTGTTTGGGTGAATGTGTTAAGTATCTGCTTGTGTAGAATATTTTCTGCTGTCCTCCCATGTGCGTAATAGCCTGAAACCCTGGAAACAAGGCTTATATAGCATTTTCTTCTGGTGTTTAGAATTAAGAAAGAGAACTGAGGCCAATCTAATTCTTCTTTCTAGATAATCTGGACTTACTGGATTTGTAAGATATTTGCTTTTTGCTTGACATAGTAGTAATTCAGAATATGTTTTTCTGTTTCATTAACAGTTTGGGAAATTGATGGAACCTTAAAGCTAGAGATGTTATTTGGCCAAGGCGACTTTTTAAATATTTTATTACTTTTTGAGACAGTCTCATTGCATCATCCAGGCTGGAGTACAGTGGCACAATCTTTGCTCACCAAAACGTCCGCCTCCCAGGTTCAAGCGATTCTCCTGCCTCAGCCTCCTGAGTAGCTGGGATTACAGGCACGCGCCACTATGCCTTGCTAATTTTTGTATTTTTAGTAGAGACAGGGTTTCACGATGTTGGGCAGGCTGGTTTTGAACTCCTGACCAGGTGATCCACCTGCCCCTGCCTCCCAAATTGCTGGGATTACATGCGCGAGCCACTGTGCCTGGCCTATATGTTATTTTATTTTTAAATTAACTATAATTGTACATATTTTTAGGGTGCATAGATCAGAGTAATTAGCATATCAGTCATCTCAAACATTTATTCTTTCTTTGTGTTGGGAACATTCAATATATTTCCTCTAGCTACTTGAATGTATGTCATATATGTTAACTACAGGCATCCTACAGTGCTAACTGAATAAAGAAAATGTATATATACACAATGGAATACTATTCAGCCATAAAAACAATGAAATCCTGTAATTTAAGGTAACTTTAAAAATGTTTTATTGAGATAAAAATTGCACACCAACAATCTATTAAAGTGTGCAATTCAATGGTTTTATTTTTTACTTATTTTTTAATATTTTATTTCACCAACTTTTGGGATACATGTGGTTTTTGTTTACATGGAAGAATTATATAGTGGAGAATTCTGAGATTTTATTGCACCCAAGTAATATACATCATACCCAATATGTAGTTGTTTCTTTTATCCCATCCTTTCCCTTCTACATTTCCAAAGTCCATTATACCATTTTGTACACCTTTGCATACTCATAGCTTAGCTCCCACTTATAAGTGAAAACATACAGCATTTGGTTTTCCATTCCTGAGTGACTTCACTTAGAATAATGGCCTCCAGCTTCATCCAAGCTGCTGCAAATGACATTATTTCATTTCTTTATATAGCTGAGTAGTGTTCCGTGGTGTATATATACCACATTTTCTTTATCCTTCTTACTCATTGGTCAATGAGCACTTAGGTTGGTTTCATATCTTTGCAATTGTGAATTGTGCTGCAATAAATGCACATGTGTGTCTTTTTCATATAATGACTCCTTCTCCATTGGGTAGCTACCCATTAGTGGGATTGCTGGATCAAATGGTAGATCTACTTTTAGCTCTTCAAGGGATTTCTATACTGTTTTCTGTAGAGTTCTATTAATTTGCATTCCTACCAGCAGTGTATAAGCATTCCCTTTTCGCCATATCTATGCCAACAGCCATTGTTTTTTGATGTTTTAGTAATGGCCATTCTTACAGAAGTAAGGTGGTATCACATTGTGGTTTTAATTTGCATTTCCCTGGTGATGGTGATGTTAAGCATTTTCCAAATATGTTTGGCCATTTGTATATCTTCTTTTGAGAAATGTCTGTTCATATTGTTTGCTCACTTTTAGATGGGATTTTTTTTTCATGCTGAATTGAGTTCCTTGTAGATTCTGGATACTGGTTTTTGTCAGGTGCATAGTTTGCAAATATTTTCTCCTATTCTGTGAATTGTCTGTACTGATGGTTATTTCTTTTGCTGTGCTGAAGCATTTTAGTTTCATCAGGTCCCATTTATTCTTGTTGCATTTGTCTTTGGGGTCTTAGCCATGAATTTTTTCCCTAGACCAATCTCCAGAATTTTTTTTTCAAGATTATCTTCCAAAATGTTTATGGTTTCAGGTCTTATACTTAAGTCTTTGATCTATCTTAACTTGATTTTTATATAAAGTGAGAGAGAGGGATCCAGTTCCATTCTTCTACATGTGGCTAGCCAGTTTTCTCAGCACCATTCATTAAATAGGGTGTCCTTTTCCCAGTTTATATTTCTGTATGTGTTGTTGAAGATCAGTTGGGTGTATGTATTTGGCTTTATTTCTGGGTTCTCTATTCTGTTCCATTGGTCTCTATGCCTATTTTTATACCAGTACCTCACTGTTTTGGTAACTATAGCCTTGTAGTGTAACTTGAAGTCTGGTAATGTGATGCCTACATATTTATTCTTTTTGCTTAGGGTTGCTTTGGCTATTTGCACTCTTCTTTGGTCTTTATATGAATTTTAGGATTTTTTTTTCTAATTCTGTGAAAAATGATATTGGTATTTTGCTGGGAATTGCATCAAATCTGTAGATTGTTTTGTTTAGTATGGTCATTTTCACAATGTTGGTTCCAATCCACCAGCATGGGATGTGTTTCCAGTTGTTTATGTCATCTATGATTTCTTTCAGCAGTGTTTTGTAGTTCTCCTCATAGAGATGTTTCACCTCCTCATTTAAGTGTATTCCTAGGTATTTTATTTTATTTTTGAAGCTGTTGTAAATGGGATTGAGTTCTTGGTTTGATTCTCAGCTTGGTTGTTGTTGGCATTTAGCAGTGCTACTGATTTGTGTACATTGATTTTGTAACCTGACACTTGATTGAATTTGTTTATTAAATCTAGTAGTTTTTAAAGTTTTCTAGGTATATGATCATATTAACAGAAAAGTGTGATAGTTTTGACTTCCTCTTTGGATGACCTTTATTTCTTTCTCTTGCCTGATTGCTCTGGCTAGTACCTCTAGTACTATGTTGAATAGAAGTGGTGAGAGTGGGCATCCTTGTCTTGTTCCAGTTTCAGGGGGGAATGCTTTGAACTTTTCCTCATTCAATATGATGTTGACTGTGGGTTTGTTATAGTGGCTTTTATTAATTGAGGTGAGTCCTTTCTTTACCTAGTTTGTTAGGGATTTTTATGACAAAGGGATGATGGATTTTGTTGAGTGCTTTTTCTGCATCTTTTGAGATGATCATATGTTTTTTGTTTTTAATTCTGTTTATGTGATGTATTGCATTTATTGACTTGCATATGTTAAATCACCCCTGCATCCCTCGGATGAAACCAACTTGATCATGGTGTATTATCTTTTTGATGTGCTGTTGGATTCAGTTATCTAGTATTTTGTTGACAATTTTTGCACCCATGTTCATCAGGGATATTGATTGTAGTTTCTTTTTTGTTATGTCCTTTCCTGGTTTTGGTATCAAGGTGATACTGGCTTCACAGAATAATTTAGGGAGGGTTTCTTTTTTCTCAATCTTTTGAAACAGTTTCAGTAGGATTGATACCAATTCTTCCTTGAATGTCTGGGAGAATTCAGCTGTAAATCCATCTGGCCATGGGCTTTTTTTCTGCTAGCATTTTTTTTTACTGATTCAATCTCTCTGCTTGTTACTGGTCTCTTCAGGGTTTCTATTTCTTCCTGATTTAATCTAGGAGGGTTGCATGTTTCAAGGAATTCATCCATTTCCTCTAGGTTTTCTAGTTTGTGTACCTACAGGTATTTATAGTAGTCTCAAAAGATCTTTTGTATTTCTGTGGTGTCAGTTGTAATGTGTCTGGTTTCATTTCTAATTGAGCTAATTTGGATCTCCTCTCTTCTTTTCTTGGTTAATCTAGCTAATGGTCTATCAATTTTATCTTTTCAAAGAACCAGCTTTTTGTTTCATTGATCTTTTGTATTACTTTTGTTTCAATTTTATTTAGTTCTGCTTTGATCTTTGTTATTTATTTTCTTCTGCTAGCTTTGGGTTTAGTTCTTGTTCCTCTAGTTCCTTGAGGTGTAACATCAGGTTGTCAATTTGCAATCTTTCAGAGTTTTTGATGTAGGCGTTTAGCACTATAAAATTTCTTAGCACTGTATCCCAGATATTTTGATAAGTTGTCATTTAACATTCACTTTAAAGAGTTTTTAATTTCCATCTTGATTTCATTATTAAGTCAAAAATCATCCAGGAGCAAATTGTTTAATTTCCATGTATTTGTATAGTTTGGGGGGTTCCTTTTGGAGTTGATTTTTAGTTTTATTCCACTGATGTCTGAGAGGATACTTGATATGATTTTGATTTTTTTTTTAAAGTTTATTGAACACTTATTTTGTGTCCTATCTTGGCAAATGTCCCATGGGCTGATGAGAAGAATATATTTTCTGCAGTTCTTAGGTAGAATGTTCTTTAAATATCTGTTAGGTTCCTTTGTTCTAGAGTGTAGTTTAAGTCCATTGTTTCTTTAACTTTCTATCTTGGTGATGTGTACAGTGCTGTCAGTGGAGTATTGAAGTCCCTCACTATTATTGTATTTCTGTCTATCTATTAGGTCTAGTAGTAATTGTTTTATGAATCTGGGAGCTCCAGTGCTAGGTGCGTATAAATTTAGGATTATAATAACTTCTTATGGGATTGATATTTTTATTATTATATAATGACCTTCTTTGTCTTTTTTTTCCCCAAAGGCTGAAGTTTTATTATTACTCAAATCAGTCTCCCCAAGAATTTGGGGATTGAAGTTTTTAAGAATAATTTGGTGGGTAGGGGGCCAGTAAGTTGGGAATGCTGATTGGTCAGGTCAGAGATGAAATCATAGGGAGGTGAAGCTGTCCTCTTGTGCTGAGTCACTTCCTGATCAGGGGCCCTAAGACCGTATGAGCCAGTTTACCAATCTGAGTGGTGCCAGCTGATCCATTGAGTACTTAAGATCCATCAAGTATCTTAAGTACTGATCTTAGATTTTACAATAGTGATGTTATCCTCAGGAGCAATTTGGGGAGGTTTAGTATCTTGCAGCCTCCAGCTGCAATACTCTTAAACCATAATTCCTAATCATTTGGATAATGTGTTAATCCTACAAAGTCAGTCTAGTCCCCAGGCAAAAAGAGCGTTTGTTTTGGGAAAGGGCTGTCTTTGTTTCAAACTATAAACTAAGTTCCTCTCAAAGTAAGTTTGGCCTACGCCCAGGAATGAACAAAGACAGCTTGGAGTTTAGGAGCAAGATGGAGCTGGTTAGGTTAGATCTCTTTTACTGTCTCAGTTATAATTTTGCAATGGCAGTTTCAGTCACTCCCTTTGGGATTTATAACACCTTAATCTTCAAGTGTGAGCTAATGAAGATGGAAAAAGCATGACCGCTCTAACTTCTTCCTGATGACAAAAGGGCATAGTGGGGGTAGGTGTTGACCCCATTTTGCAGCTGTCTGAGCTGTCTGAGAATACTCCTGAAGGTCAGGCTAGGGTTCCAAGGCTTTCATGACAAAGGTGTTAGTATTCTCATCTATAGTTTTAGTACAGCATTTAAGTTGTCAGTGTACTATAAGGTAAATAATGAGTTCTAGGATAAGGAGTATAATTCCTGGTTTAAAAAATAAAGATTTGAAATCATTAGTGTGGGGATTTTTAGCCAATAAAGAATTTAGGATTTGGTCTAACTTACAAGAAAAAATTTGCAAAAAGTCAGCATGAATAATTATTTGCCATATAGATTCGTTTTAAAAATTGCCTTTGCTGATAATTTATTCTATAAGGAATCCAAATTGAAAGCCTTGACCCCAACCCATACCTGGCTGCAAATACCTGTATTAATTTGATGAATTCCTCACCTTGAGGTCTTAAGATAACTTGGGGCTCCTGGGCCTGTCAAAAAGTGACACTCTTTACTTACCACAGGTCAGGAACCCTGTACAGTGACTGTATAGATAAGGTATGAGGCCAGCTTTCCTAACAGACTTTTACTGGCTCTATAAGTCAACATTGATTATTTAAAGCCTGTCATTCCAGTCAAAGCCTTGGTAAAATAACTAGTTTATCCAATTGTGTCCTGTTACAAAATAAAACAGATTCTTATTGTACTTATGCAAATAAATACACTGCCATAAGTTGTGAATACTTACAAATAGTTTTTAAATTTTGGAGAAATCAGGTAGGGAGAAAGCAATATGCTCCAAATTTTGCTCCTAGGAATATACATTTTACTCAATTGCTCAAAGTTGTAAGTAGCTCAAAAGAAATTTTTTGACTCTGAAAAATAAAGGGGTTAGCAATGTTTAGCAATGTTTAACACATCAATTCTCCACAAGAGTACTTAGAAGTTTTTTCCCCTCTATTCCAATGGCACAATTTCTAATGTTATCAGAGATCTGCATTCAAGAGTATCTGTCAGAGTCCTATATCTGATTATAAACTGCATTTTGAAAAGGGTCAAAACAAGACAGAAATTATCCATGGATGACAAAAGACTCAGGAAAGCCATAAAGGTGCAATCAATAAGGAAATTTGGCCATCTCTGTGATACCTAACAATTTAACATAATAATTATAATTATTACTGATGACATATACTAAGACATATCAGAATTATAGGAATCTTATATGATACTGCTGTTGCTTTAAAGTCTCTTTTATCTGATATAAGAATAGCTATTCCTGCTCACTTTTGGTTTCAATTTGCCTGGAATGTATTTTTCCACCCCTTTACCTTGAGTGTATATGAATCTTTATGTGTTCGATGAGTCTCTTGAAGACAGAAGATATTTGGTTTGTAATTCTTTTTTTAATCTGTTCTGTCAATCTGTATCTTTTTAAATGGAACACTTAGGCCATTTATATTCAACATTAATATTGAGATGCGAGGTACTGTTTCATTCATCATATTAATTCTTACCTAGGTACTTTTTTTCATTTTGTTATTTTATAGGCCCTGGGAGTTTTATGCTTTCAAGAAGTTCTATTTTGATGCACATTGAGCTTTTTGTTTCAAGATTTAGAACTTTTTTTTAGTATTTCTTGTAGGGCTTGTCTGATGGTAACATTCTCTCAGCATTTGTTTGTCTGACTTTATTTCTCCTTCATTTGTGGAATTTTGTTTTGCTGGATACAAAATTCTTGGCTGACAATTACTCTGTTTAAGGAGGCTAAAGATAAGACCCCAATCCCTTCTGGCTTGTAAGGTTTTCTCCTGAGAAGTCTGCTGTTAGTGGGATACATTTTTCTTTATAGGTTACCTGATGCTTTTGTCTCACAGCTCTTAGAATTCTTTCCTTCATTTTGAGTTTAGATAGGCAATGACTATATGCCTTGGTGATTACCTTTTTGCAATGAATCTGTCAGGAGTTATTTGAGCTTCTTGTATTTAGATATCTAAATCTCTAGCAAGGTCCCAGAATTTGTCTTTAATTATTCCCCCAGATAAGGTTTCCAAACTTTTTGCTTTCTCTTCTTCCTCAGGAACAACAATTATTCCTAGCTTTGGCCATTTTACATAACCCCCTATTTCTTGGGCAATTTGTTCATTTTTTATTCTTTTTTTCTTTATTTTTGTCCAATTGGGTTAATTCTAAAGCCTGCTCTTTGAGCTCTGAAATTCTTTCTTCTACTTGTTCTAGTCTGTTGTTGAAACTTTACACTGCATTTTGTAATTCCCCTAAAGTGTATCTTTCATTTCCAGAAGTTCTGATTGGTTTTTCTTTAAGATATCTCTTTAGATAATTTTTCATTCATATCCTGAATTGTTTTATAAATTTCTTTTTATTAGTTTTCATCTTTCTCTTGTATCTACTTGAGTAACTTAATAATAAACTTTTTGAATTCTTTATCTGTTATTCCAAACATTTCATCTTGGGTCTGAATCCATTGCTGGAAGGTTAGTATGATATTTGGGGGTGTTATAGAACCCTGTTTTGTCATATTACCAGAATTATTTTTCTGCTTTCTTCCTATTTATTCCTTCTAATTATTCTTGAATTTATTTTTTGACTGTGTGGCTTGTTTTAATGCCTTTTTTTTCCTCCCTTAAGGATGTGACCCTAATGTTTATAGTTTATTGTAGCCTAATTTGGCTCTTGGTGCTTTCAGGGGCGAAGATTCTTTATGAGTTCCTTGGTTGTAGACAGTCTTTGGATGATGGCTTTCTCAGATGCTGGTTTTAGTAGCAATGCGCTCAGTGTACAAGCAAGTTCACTGTCTCCTGTAGTGTTGGAATGGCAGAGATCTCTTAAAGCTTATCTCATTCCCCCATGGTGTATACTTTTAAAAAGAAATATTTTTTCCTCAGTATTTTATTTACTGGGTTGAATAGTTCAGGCTTCAGGCCAATAAGGGAGGTGTTCATGGGTAGAAAGTGGCTCTGGCTAAAGCACCTGTGTCAATGCAGTACCCAATGGTGGGTCCTTGACAGAGGTGGCTGGGGGAGCTCTTAGTAAAATGCATTGAGGTCTTATCAGAGGAAAGGACTGGAGCCACCTCAGCTCTCCTTCCAGGACAGCAAGAAAGCTATCCACTTCCCAGACAACTCCTGACCCGGTATTCTGGCTATTCAGATCACATAGGCACCTCTTTTAATCTGCAGGAATGTTCATATTCCAAGTAGAGAGGAACTGTGACCCTACCTCTCAGCAAGCCTGCACCTGAAAGGCATACTTCTGTGGGGATGCAGTTACCCTGAAGTGTCCAAAGAGGTTGTCTATAGGTACACCCCTGCTAAGCTCCTGTGGGAAAAACCCCAGCTGTGTCTTCAGTAGTGGATGAGGGGGCAAAGAAGTCCCCTTCTCCAAGACCCTTCATGAGAACCAGGACTGGCTGACTGTTGGGTAGAGCTGCAGACTTGCCCTGTTGTGCCCAGCACTGCAACTGTGCCTCAGCTGAAAGAAACTTCCCACTAGGAGAAAGATCTGGGATTCAAGACCTGCTGTCTGAGTTCTTTGGTCCCATAAGGCATTCCCTTCATGTGGTACACTTCCCCTTCCCCTAGGAATAGAAGTCCTTGAGAGCCAGACTGCTGTAAATGCTGCTGCTCCTCTGGGTCTAGCTGTCCAGTGGGGCTGCCATACTCCAGGATGGTGCTGGGGAATGTCTGCAAGGGATCCAGATATGTGACCTGTCCTCAAGTCGCCCAGCAGTGGGTACCAGCACAGCTACAGCTCTGATGGAGGTAGAAGCGGGGAGACATAAACTCTGAGACTCCTTGGTTATGATACCCTTAGCATGTTGGCTCTCTCAAATGCTGGTTGTAGTAGTAATGAACTGGTCACAGAGCATACTCAAAGCCTCCTGACTAGCCAGGGTGGTACAGGCAATGATGATAGCTGAGGTCACACACAAGTTTTCTCCTTCCCGGGTGCAGTGGTAATCTATCTGGGGATGAGTGGAGTTTTGTTGTTTTTCATCTGTCTCACAGTGTAGGCTGCAGCCTGTCACTTCTTTCAAAGGGTCTGTAGGTTTTAGTTTTCCCGGTAAGTTCCTGTATTGCTTCTGTTGCTGGTTTCTCCATCAGCGCCACCTTGACATGGCTCCTTCCTGGGGCATGAAAGCTCTGGCTTCATGGCCTGGGCACTCTCAGCAGAGCAGGTCAGGGACCTAGCTCCTGTGGCCACTGTCACCACAGCCAGATCTCAGCTGTGCCACCTTGTAGGCTGGTTTCAGGGTGCCTCCTGCAGCTAGGGGTAATGCCCTAAGTGTGAGCCCATGCTGGTGCTTAAAACCATGATGCAGTGTGGGTGGCAGGTTGCCTAGGAGCTGTCCACAGTGCTGTTGTCCCAACAGCTGACCGCCATGTTTCTGTTCCCTTTTTCTCCCCCTCCTTCTGTCCCTTTCCACAGAACAGCGCTTTCCTTTCTCTCTCCCACTCCTTCAGAGTAGTGCAACCATCATCATGGTCAATTTTAGTATAATTTCAGCCCCCCTCACAAAACCCCATGCCCATGAGCAATCACTCTGTGTTCCACACCCTCCTCCCTCCAGCCACAGACAACCACTAATATACCACAGTAGTGCCCCCTGCAACCCCGTATCTGCAGGGGATATATTCCAAGAGCCCCAGTGGATGCCTGAAACAGTGTGTAGTACCAACCCTATATACATTTCCCTCTCCATCCCCACCTATGGTAAAGTTTAATTCATAAATTAGACACAGTAGAAAATTAACAATAATAATAATAAAGTAGAACAATTACAGCAATATGCCAGCATCCCTACTCTTGCATTTTTGGAGCCATTATTAAGTAAAATAAGGGTTAGTTGAACATGGTACTGTGATACCATGAGGTTGATCTGATAACTGAGATGGCTACTAAATGACTAGCGGGTGGGTAGAGTAGACAGTGTGGATATGCTAGACAAAGGGAAGATTTGTGTCCCAGGCAGGATGGAGCCAGACTGAGAGATTTTATCATGTTACTCACAACAGCACACAATTTAAAACTTACGCATTATTTATTTCTGGGATTTTCCATTTAATATTTTTGGGCCATGGTTGTCTGTGGGTAGCTGAAACCTCAGGAAAACTGGATGAAGGGAGGCTATTGTATTTTTTCTCTATAGATCTATCCATTCTAGACATTTCATGCATAGAATCATACAACATGTGATCTTTTGTTACTGTCTCCTGCTTAGAATAATATTTTCAAGATTTATCCATATCGTGGTATATATTAGTACTTCCTTCTTATGACCAAATAATATTCCATTGTATGAATATAACACATTCACTCTTCAGATGAGGGACATTTGCATCATTTCCACTTTTCTGGCTACTTTTAAAAATGCTCCTATAAACATTCATGTACGGTATTTTTGTGTGGACATGTTTTTTTTTAATATCCCTTGGAATGGAATTACTAGGTCATAACTTTATTTAATCTTATAAGGAACTGTCAGACTATCTTCCAAACTGGCTGTATCATTCCCACCAGCAGTGTATGTGGGCTGCAGATTTTCTACATCCTCACCGACTTTGTTGTAATCTCTCATTTTGATTGTAGCCATCTTAGTGGGTATGAAATGGCAAGGGAACTTTTTTTTTTTTTTTTTGAGATGGAGTCTCGCTCTGTCGCCCAGGCTGGAGTGCAGTGGCGCAATCTCGGCTCGCTGCAAGCTCCGCCTCCCAGGTTCACGCCATTCTCCTGCCTCAGCCTCTCCGAGTAGCTGGGACTACAGGCGCCCGCCACCACGCCCGGCTAATTTTTTGTATTTTTAGTAGAGACAGGGTTTCACCGTGGTCTCGATCTCCTGACCTCGTGATCTGCCCGCCTCGGCCTCCCAAAGTGCTGGGATTACAAGCGTGAGCCACCGTGCCCGGCCAAGGGAACTTTTAAAATAGGTTTACTAATAATCTTAATCTTTATCCTTTACCTCTAAATCCTGCCATAACTTCTCAAACTGAGCCACCAAGTCATTTGATTTTTTTGACATATCTACTTAATTCTTCTCATTATATCCATTAGATCTATTTCTATCCATACCCAAGCCCCTTGACTCTTCAGTTTTTCATTGACAGGCTATCTATTTGGTCCATACAAAACTGCTAGTTTTGTTGGTCAAAATGATCAAACATCAACAATTTTATACAGTTTAGCCCAATGTTTTGATTTTGGAGTTCTCCCTCTCCACGGATATAATGTCTTCTTGAACAATTTTGTGAGAGTGATCTAGAGATTTCTTAAAAATTGTCTTCTGGTTCCTGGAGAAGACTTTTCATGAGTCATGTTTGTCTAATTCCTCAAAAGATCTATCTGGATTACTCAGTCTACTGAGATCTGGTTATTTTGTTTTCTTTGCTCATTCTTCAAGAGGTAGCTTTAAAAAAAAAATTTAGTATCACAACGTGTGATGGCTTTTTCCCAAAATTCCAGGGGCTCCTATTCAAACTACTTAATCTCTGGCAAAGAGAAACAGGGAAAACTCATTTTCCCTCGTTTTTGTTTTGCTTCCTTCTTGCTTTACCAAGAGTTGGGAGAGATGAAAGAGTGAGGCATGTTTATAGCTGTGCTCAGGACTTTCTTCCCCAAATCACCTTGTGCCCTGGTGGGTGTTGGCCACAAGAAGGCCCAGAAGTTCTTTACAAGGTTGAGCTTTGCCTCTTGCTTCCTATCTCTGATTCTCTGTCTTCTTTGACCACAGTCCCAGGAACATAGGAGTGTCCACATCTGGCCAGAGCTGTATCTTTAAAGGGAATTGTGAAAGAATCCTGAAGAAATGGTCAGTGAGCCTAGGGATCATAACTCTCTACTCCCCATGTCTCCCTATCTTAGCTTCTTCCTGTGAGAGCTTATAGACTCTCAAAATTTTCTGAGGAGTCCTGGCTCTTTGAGAGTCACTGTAATAGAGATAAGCAAGATTTCTTCTAATATTGCTGGTCCACCAATTGCATATCTTGGGGGGGTACATTATTATGATTAAAATCTTTCCAAGAAAGAAAGAAAAGACAGAGATGAAGGGGATCCACATGCTCATCCCACCCCATCAAGTCAACTTGAGCACCAAGCCATGTTTTCATTTGGCCATCCTCATTTTTCCTTTGTTTGGAACCCTGCACAGAGGCAGTGTGGTAGAGAGGGTGGAACTGGGGTGACCAGTGCTTTATATGCAGGGCTCCAGTGAGATTCCCAGAGTTCTCCCAACTATATTCCAGTGTGACCCTTTCATCCAGCCCCTGCTGGCAGGACTTAAGCATATTTCAGTGTCGGAAAAGAGCTTTACTAGGTAGTAAGACAAACACAGGATGTGGTGAGACAGTGCCCACTTAGTTGATACTCCCATATTTTCTTTTTAAATCATCTACATTAAGCAAACTTTGGGGACAGGCATGTGGCCAGAGCTGCTGACCTGTCATAGCCCATGACGCCCTTTTTCTGGGCCCTGCCAACTGCCCATGGCCTAGTCTGATACTGTCCTCAGCATCAAAACTCTAGGTTTCTTTGTTTTTTGTTTCAGGGTCTCTGGTGAGATGCTTCCTTGTAAACAGACCCCTATCCTCCAACCCAATTTTAGTTATAAAATTATGTGCTGGGCACCACTGATCCATATTTTCCTCTTAAAGATATCATCTGCTTTGTGATGATTAATTTTATTTTATTTTATTTTATTTTATTTTATTTTATTTTATTTTATTTTTTTTTCACCTTTAAACATACACATTTATTATCTCATAATTTCTGTGGGTCAA
>NW_026652314.1:1234993-1435391 GCF_009828535.3 Hylobates moloch
TTTGCCCATTCAGTATGATATTGGCTGTGGGTTTGTCATAGATAGCTCTTATTATTTTGAGATACGTCCCATCAATACCTAATTTATTGAGAGTTTTTAGCATGAAGAGATGTTGAATTTTGTCAAAGGCCTTTTCTGCATCTATTGAGATAATCATGTGGTTTTTGTCTTTGGTTCTGTTTATATGCTGGATTACATTTATTGATTTGCGTATGTTGAACCAGCCTTGCATCCCAGGGATGAAGCCCACTTGATCATGGTGGATAAGCTTTTTGATGTGCTGCTGGATTCGGTTTGCCAGTATTTTATTGAGGATTTTTGCATCAATGTTCATCAAGGATATTGGTCTGAAATTCTCTTTTTTGGTTATGTCTCTGCCAGGTTTTGGTATCAGGATGATGCTGGCTTCATAAAATGTGTTAGGGAGGATTCCCTCTTTTTCTATTGATTGGAATAGTTTCAGAAGGAATGGTACCAGTTCCTCCTTGTACCTCTGGTAGAATTCAGCTGTGAATCCATCAGGTCCTGGACTCTTTTTGGTTGGTAAGCTATTGATTATTGCCACAATTTCAGAAGCTGTTATTGGTCTATTCAGAGATTCAACTTCTTCCTGGTTTAGTCTTGGGAGGGTGTATTTGTCGAGGAATTTATCCATTTCTTCTAGATTTTCTAGCTTATTTGCATAGAGGTGTTTGTAGTATTCTCTGATGGTAGATTGTATTTCTGTGGGATCGGTGGTGATATCCCCTTTTTCGTTTTTTATTGCATCTATTTGATTCTTCTCTCTTTTCTTCTTTATTAGTCTTGCTAGCGGTCCATCAATTTTGTTGATCTTTTCAAAAAACCAGCTCCTGGATTCATTAATTTTTTGAAGGGTTTTTTGTGTCTCTATTTCCTTCAGTTCTGCTCTGATTTTAGTTATTTCTAGCCTTCTGCTAGCTTTTGAATGTGTTTGCTCTTGCTTTTCTAGTTCTTTTAATTGTGATGTTAGGGTGTCAATTTTGGATCTTTCCTGCTTTCTCTTGTGGGCATTTAGTGCTATAAATTTCCCTCTACACACTGCTTTGAATGTGTCCCAGAGATTCTGGTATGTTGTGTCTTTGTTCTCGTTGGTTTCAAAGAACATCTTTATTTCTGCCTTCATTTCATTATGTACCCAATAGTCATTCAGGAGCAGGTTGTTCAGTTTCCATGTAGTTGAGCGGTTTTGAGTGAGTTTCTTAATCCTGAGTTCTAGTTTGATTGCACTGTGGTCTGAGAGACAGTTTGTTATAATTTCTGTTGTTTTACATTTGCTGAGGAGAGCTTTACTTCCAACTATGTGGTCAATTTTGGAATAGGTGTGGTGTGGTGCTGAAAAAAATGTATATTCTGTTGACTTGGGGTGGAGAGTTCTGTAGATGTCTATTAGGTCTGCTTGGTGCAGAGCTGAGTTCAATTCCTGGATATCCTTGTTAACTTTCTGTCTCGTTGATCTGTCTAATGCTGACAGTGGGGTGTTAAAATCTCCCATTATTATTGTGTGGGAGTTTAAGTCCCTTTGTAGGTCACTGAGGACTTGCTTTATGAATCTGGGTGCTCCTGTGTTGGGTGCATATATATTTAGGATATTTAGCTCTTCTTGTTGAATTGATCCCTTTACCATTATGTAATGGCCTTCTTTGTCTCTTATGATCTTTGTTGGTTTAAAGTCTATTTTATCAGAGACTAGGATTGCAACCCCTGCCTTTTTTTGTTTTCCAGTTGCTTGATAGATCTTCCTCCATCCCTTTATTTTGAGTCTATGTGTGTCTCTGCACGTGAGATGGGTTTCCTGAATACAGCACACTGATGGGTCCTGACTCCTTATCCAGTTTGCCAGTCTGTGTCTTTTGATTGGAGCATTTAGCCCATTTACATTTAACGTTAATATTGTTATGTGTGAATCTGATCCTGTCATTATGATGTTAGTTGGTTATTTTGCTCGTTAGTTGCTATAGTTTCTTCCTAGCCTCGATGGTCTTTACAATTTGGCATGTTTTTGCAGTGGCTGGAACCGGTTGTTCCTTTCCATGTTTAGTGCTTCCTTCAGGAGCTCTTTTAGGGCAGGCCTGGTGGTGACAAAATCACTCAGCGTTTGCTTGTCTGTAAAGTATTTTATTTCTCCTTCACTTATGAAGCTTAGTTTGGCGGGATAGCAAATTCTGGGTTGAAAATTCTTTTCTTTAAGAATGTTGAATATCGGCCCCCACTCTCTTCTGGCTTGTAGAGTTTCTGCTGAGAGATCAGCTGTTAGTCTGATGGGCTTCCCTTTGTGGGTAACCCGACCTTTCTCTCTGGCTGCCCTTAACATTTTTTCCTTCATTTCAACTTTGGTGAATCTGACAATTATGTGTCTTGGAGTTGCCCTTCTCGAGGAGTATCTTTGTGGTGTTCTCTGTATTTCCTGAATCTGAATGCTGGCCTGCCTTGCTAGATTGGGGAAGTTCTCCTGGATAATATCTTGCAGAGTGTTTTCCAACTTGGTTCCATTCTCCCCATCATTTTCAGGTACACCAATCAGACGTAGGTTTGGTCTTTTCACATAGTCCCAAATTTCTTGGAGGCTTTGTTCATTTCTTTTTATTCTTTTTTCTCTAAACTTCCCTTCTCTCTTCATTTCATTCATTTCATCTTCCATCAGTGATACCCTTTCTTCCAGTTGATCGCATCTGCTACTGAGGCTTCTGCAATCTTCGCGTAGTTCTCGAAACTTGGCTTTCAGCTCCATCAGCTCCTTTAAGCCCTTCTCTCCATTGGTTATTCTAGTTATCCATCCTTCTAATTTTTTTTCAAAGTTTTTAACTTCTTTGCTATTGTTTTGAATTTCCTCTCGTAGCTCAGAGTAGTTTGATCGTCTGAAGCCTTCTTCTCTCAACTCATCAAAGTCATCCTCCATCCAGCTTTGTTCCGTTGCTGGTGAGGAACTGCGTTCCTTTGGAGGAGGAGAGGTGCTCTGTTGTTTAGAGTTTCCAGTTTTTCTGCTCTGTTTTTTCCCCATCTTTGTGGTTTTATCTACTTTTTGTCTTTGGTGATGGTGATGTACAGATGGGTTTTTGGTGTTGAAGTCCTTTCTGTTTGTTAGTTTTCCTTCTACCAGACAGGACCCTCAGCTGCAGGTCTGTTGGAGTTTACTAGAGGTCCACTCCAGACCCTGTTTGGCTGGGTGTCAGCAGCGGTGGCTGCAGAACAGCGGATTTTCGTGAGACCACAAATTCAGCTGTCTGATAGTTCCTCTGAAAGTTTTGTCTCAGGGGAGTACCCGGTTGAATGAGGTGTCAGTCTGACCCTACTGGGGGGGTGCCTCCCAGTTAGGCTGCTCAGGGGTGAGGGACCCACTTTAGGAGGCAGTCTGTCTGTTCTCAGATCTCCAGCTGCGTGCTGGGAGAACCACTACTCTCTTCAAAGCTGTCAGTCAGACAGGGGCATTTAAGTCTGTGGAGGTTCTTTGCTGAGTTTTTGTTTGTCTGTGCCCTGCCCCCAGAGGTGGAGCCTATAGAGGCAGGCAGGCCTCCTTGAGCTATGGTGGGCTCCACCCAGTTCAAGCTTCCTGGCTGCTTTGTTTACCTAAGCAAGCCTGGGCAATGGCGGGCGCCCCTCCCCCAGCCTCGCTGCCGCCTTGCAGCTTGATCTCAGACTGCTGTGCTAGCAATCAGTGAGACTCCGTGGGCATAGGACCCTCCGAGCCAGGTGCGGGACACAATCTCCTAGTGTGCCGTTTTCCAGGCCCGTTGGAGAAGCGCAGTATTAGGATGGGACTGACCCGATATTCCAGGTGCCGTCTGTTTCCCCTTTCTTTGACTAGGAAAGGGAACTCCCTGACCCCTTGCACTTCCCGAGTGAGGCAATGCCTCGCCCTGCTTCGGCTCGCGCACAGTGCGCTTCACCGTCTGTCCTGCACCCACTGTTAGGCACTCCCTAGTGAGATGAAACCGGTACCTCAAGCAGAAATGCAGAAATCACCAGTCTTCTGTGTCGCTGGGGCTGGGAGCTGGAGACCGGAGCTGTTCCTATTCGGCCATCTTGGCTCCACCCCGATGATTAATTTTATATGTCAACTTGACTGGGCTATGGAGTGCCTGGATATTTGGCCAAACATTATAGAGCGTGTCTGTAAGGGTTTTGCTTTCGTGGGGGGAGATGGATGAGGTTAACATTTAAATCAGTAGACTGAGTGAAGTAAATTGCCCTCCCCTAATGTGACTACATCTAGTCAGTTGAAGGCCAAAATACAGTTAAAAGACTGACTTTCCCCCGAATAGGAGAGAATTTCTCCTTCCTGTTTTCAGACTTGATCATTGGCTTGCTCCTGCCTTCTGATTCGAATGGAAGCATCAGCTGTTCCTGGGTCCTGTGCCTACTGGCCTTTGGACTGCAATTGCACCATTGGCTCTCTTGGATCTTTAGATTACTGACTCACCCTGAAGATCTTGGGACTTGTTAGTCTCCACAATTTTGTGAGCCAGTTCCTTATAATCATAAAACATATATCTCCATCCAGCTGTTTCTGTTTCTCTGGAGAGCCCTGACTGATACATGCTTTCTTACTGTCCAGTAGTCCCTTAATATTTCTTGTTCTGCGTCCCCCTTCTAATTTTTCAATGCTGCCATAGACATTCTTTTTATTTTGCATCATCTTGGTCACCCTAATGAGTTTCTAGGAGGAGGTGAGATAAACACGTGAGCTCATATCTCTGTCTTGAAACTTGAGGTCCATTAAAGTTTTCAAAGCAGTGAAGAAATCCTCCTTTTTTTCCCTGTAAGCTCATTCTTATTTTTCACGTTTTCACACCTTCTCCCAACCCCCTCATCCTTTTCTTCCAAGTCACGACACATTTTCTCTCTTCCTTCTCATTGCGGTCTATACTCTGTAGTTCTTTAAAATATACCTCCATTTTTGTGCTTTTTGGTAGTTAAATGCCAGCCATGTCTCTCTTCAAAGGCTGTCATTTTCCTTTTTATTCCACTCACTGACCCTGTAAATGGCATTTGATGTGCAAGAACTAGAACAGTCATTAGCTTAAAAAGGCTTTTTTTTTTTTTTAGAAAGAAAAAAAAAAAACTTATATTGTTTGGCGGAATTTTTTTTTTTTAAAAAAAAAAAAAAAAAAAAAGGCACCCTACAGTAAACTCTCTCAATGTCCATGCCTGGTCCTGCTGGGTTTTGATTGCACAGGAAAGCAGAAGAACACTGTGGAATGTGGTTGTGTGCATGGTGAGGTGAGTGGCTGAAAGTACCTGAAACCCTAAGGTAAGGCTCCTAGGATCAACTATTATTTTTCTTGTTCCTTTAGAGTAGATCATAATCTTCCCTCTGAAGGAAGTTATATTTATTTATTTTGCCTGTAAAACTTTTATCTTTTTCTTTCCAGCTTTTATTTCAGGGGTACATGTGCAGGTTTTTTACATGGGTAAATTGCATGTCTAAAGTTTTTAAACCAGTCTTATATATTATATCTTTCCTGTGAGGCAGAATCTTTGAAGGAATTGAACAAAAAGGAATGTCTAATTGAAGCCCCATGCTTACTAAAGTGAGTTGGATTGCATCTTGGACTTATCACTAACTGAATGCATTAAGAAAGTTTTTTCCAGCCTGGTGTCAGATACACCTAGTTAAAAGCCCAACTGGCATGATACAGAGGGGCAATAACAAGGTGACCAGGTATCTTAGTCCATTTGTATTGCTGTAACAGTATTCTAGATTAGGCAATTCATAAAGAACAGAACTTTATTACCCACAGTTCTAAAGGCTGGAAAGTCCACAACCAAGGTGCTGGCAGGACTGGCATCTGGTGAGGACCTTTCTCTGCTTCCATGATGTGGTCTTGTAGCTGCATCCTTTGGAGGGGAGGAATGCTGTGTCCTCTCAAGGCAAAAAGGACAGAAGGGTGGTCGAAAGAGGCTGAACTTCCCCATGAAGCCCTTTTATAAGACCACCTAATCTCATCCATGAGGGTGGAGCCCTTATGACTCAATCACCTCCTAAAGGCCGCATCTCTTAATACCATTGCCTTGGGGATGAAGTTTCAAAATGAATTTTGGAGGAGATACAATCATTCAAACCATAGCCTCAGGTAACTATTCTGTGTTTGGGGCTACTCTGGGTTACTTCAACTTGCACATTGTGTAGAACATGGCATCTGCATGTTAAAGTATCTGGAAAGAACCCCACCTGGAACAGGGACATCCAATCCCCTTTGTCATATTCAGAGTGTACTAACAGACTCCATTCCACTTGCAGGTTAGGAACCTTGAACCACCTTTTACCCCTTAAGAAACCCGAAAGGCCCTTAAAGCTTGTGTGTCCTGGGGCATTGTTCTCCAGAGGGTGAATGAGACAACCAAACTGTCATTAAGTTGCATGGTGGCACCCATGGTGCATGTGATGACAAACCGTAAAGGCAACTTAAAAGCAGGAAAGAACAGAGCACACGCCATCCCCTGAGACCCAACATTATTCCCTAGAGTGGTGTGCTTGAGGAGTGGAGCAGTGGAGCTGAAAGTGCACTCCAATTAAACATCTCCGTGCCACCAATTTGCATATTTATAGCCTAGATTAAGGTGGAGTAGGGAATGCCTGGTTTTCTATGAAATAAAGGGGATTCCTGATCCAGAAAGTAACCTTTATTACTCGGGTGCTCAGTGAGGGAGTTTGAATATCACTATTGCTAATAGAACTTGCTGTCCTTTCGTGAGCTTGTGCAGACAAGATGAACGAACTTTTCATTAGAAAGGGCCATCCCATTGCACGGCCACCAGAGACCAAGGGTTTGTCCTTTCTCGGTCTGCCTTCTGACCTTTAGGATACATTAACTATAAGCTTCCTCATTTGGAAAACCAGTCTTGAAACGGAGCCTTCAAAGCTTTCTGACAGCATCTGAGGAGTCACTGTATAATGAGAGAAGTCTCTAAACATATTGTAAAGCACATCATAGGGATTTGAAGAACTCTACTGAGCCAACCCACCACGGAGCCCAGGGCTAAGAGGTGAAAACCTCATGGTGTTGACTGAGAAAGAACCTGTAGCCACCCAGCCTGCTCCTGAGATAGTTGAATGTTGAGAGCAGGAGATACTTTCTATAACATGGACTCCATCCAAGGCTATCCACATGACCTGGCAGGAGAGCCAAGCCTATTCTTTTCAGGATTGAGGTTCCAGTTGGTTCTGAGCAATGTGCTTTAGGGTAGCCACTAGGTGGCAGATAATGTCTTGGCCTCATGAAGTGCTTATCCGTGTCCAGAATTGTCACATACAATGGTGAAACTCTGTTTCCTTAATACCACAAGCGAGACCCCAGTGCTGGTCCCAAGAACCTTAATGACCGGTACTCCAGTGGATTTCTGAGTCACTATAAAGACTACAGAATTATTCCCAGAGTGAGAGACAGATTATTACTAGGAGGAGGCATTGCACAGCTGGATATCCATACAAAGAAACAAGTCCCAAGATGGATACCACACAGATTCAAGATAACGTTCCACCTCCACTTGGCAATGACAGTTTTTCATCGGATAAAATAACTTGCGTGCATTTAGGTTCTAGTGTTGGGGTGGAGCAAACCTCATTGCTGTACTAGCATGCAGAAGAACACCACCAGGTCTCTTAGGGCATTTACAAGACTGCTGGGAGATGAGATGGCAGAATGGGAGTATCACTACCTACGTGAAAGGATGAAGAAAGTTGAACATGATGAGTGTGGCTGTGAAAGCACTTAAGAGGATACAGCAAATGGGGACTCTGGACCTTGCTAGCTATTAGCAATATTCTCAGTGTCACTGGGAATAGGATGCCAGTAAGATCATCAAACCTCGATTAGATTGGGGATGACAAATTCAGTGTCAAAGGAAGTTTTCACAGTGAGCCACTGCCTGGGAGAGTTCATAAAACTATTCAGGGATCTCTGTCTATGTAGTCAATACACCATTTGTTTTTTCCTTATTGCTTCTGGATATACTTTGACTTTCATATGGATCTGTCGCGTTTCCTGATATATTTTCTATTATTTGCAGTTTGGCACCTATTCAATTTCTGGATTTTATATTTTTCAGTTCCTCTACTCATAATTCTATACCTTCCTCAATGGCTCCTAGTACCATCTAGTATTTACACGCTTGTGTAGTTCCCTCCTACACTGAATCTAGGCATCTTAAAAAATAGAATTCAGAGAAAATGATATGTGACTTCAGGGCTAGGTCATAAAGTCATGATGGCTTCTACCTTATGCTCTCTGATTACTTGCTCTGTGGAGAGCCAAAACATCCAAGCATTCCGTGGAAAGGCCCACATAAAGAAAGATGGAGGCATCTGACCATTGACCAATACCAACTTGCTGGCCATATGAGTCACTGTGTATTTAGGGCACAGTGATAAGCACATAAGTTACCTTCCATGATGATGAAGAACTGTCATTGCCAAGTGGTTGTGGAATGTTACCTTGAATCTGTGTGAGATAGCTTTGTGTATTTTGAGCCGACTTAGGAGTAAATTCTGCAGCCCAATTAAGCCTTCAGATGATTACATCCCTGGCCAAGATTTGACTGCAACCTTATAAAAGACCCTGAGCCAGAACCCTCCTACCAAGCTGCTCCTGAATTTCTGACCTTGAGGAATAGTGAAAGAGAATAATTATTGTTTAAAGCCACCGAGTTGTAGAATTATTTATTATATAGTGATATGATTTGGCTCTGTGTCCTCATCCAAATCTTGTCTTGAATTGTAATCCCCACATGTCAAGGAAGAAATCTGGTGGGAAGTGACTGGATCATGGAGGCAGTTTCCCCACTGCTGCTTTTGTGATAATGAGGGAGTTCTCATGAAATCTGATGATTTAAATGTGCCAGTTTCCCCTGCACTCTTTCTCTCCTGCCACCCTGTAAGACGTGCCTTGCTTCCCCTTCACCTTTTGCCATGATTGTAAGCTTCCTGAGGCCTCCCCAGCCATGCAGAACTGGGAGTCAATAAACCTTTTCTTTATAAATTATCCAGTCTCAGGTATTCTTTATAGCAGTGTGAAAATGAACTAATGCATATAGCAATAGCTAACTAATAGGGAAGATGACATGAGCATAGAGCTATGGGATAAAGCCAAGGTCATTCACTTCAAGAAATTCACAGGACTGAGACCTAATTAAGGAACTGGGAACATGTGCTTGGCTAGATTTCAAAATTGCTATGAACCAGTGACTCCTGTGTACTTCTGTTTTCCCTGTTAGTGCAAAAGTGATTATCTTCTGCCTCATTCACCATTATATGTTGGATGAGTTGGGGTAGAAAATTGTCTTTTCAGTTCATAGGTGTTCAGCCTGAGAGAAACTCTCCCTGAGGAGCTTCATCCACACCTATGCCTGGTAAGGAGGGATGATGAGCCTGAGCCTGATGCTGGCATGAATCAAACTATGGGGGAATCTTTGGAGGGTTTTAGTGTATTTTGCATGTGGAAGGAATGTGGATAATTTGTAGCCAGTGGACAGATGGTGTTGGTTTAAAAACATATTTACAAATGTTTCCCAAAAAAGTGGAGTCTAATTCTCCCACTTTTTGAATATGTCAGCTTTAGGCAATTGCTTCTAATTACTAGAATGCAGTAGAAATGATTCTATGTGGTTACAAAACCAGGATAGAAAAGATGATAGCATTACTGTCTGGCTCTCACTCTGTACTTTAGCCCTTGGAACCCAGACACCATGCTGTGGGGATGCCGAGACCATATAGAGAAGTCACATGTGAGTTTTCTGGCAAATAGCCCTAGCTGAGGTTCTAGTCAATGGCAGCAACAGCTTCCGGACATGAGTGAGGGAGCTTTCAGATGATTCTAGCCTCTGTACTTTAGTTCTCAGAGTTGATGCCAGGTGGAGTATGGACTGTACTATCTCAGCCATATTTTGCTCAAATTGTAGATTTACGAGCAAAATAATTGTTGAAATTCTTGTAAAACACCAAGTTTAGGGGTCATTTGTTACACAGCCAAACTAATTGAAATAGGGTACTCTGTCCTTTCTTTCTTGGTTCCCTTTTTTTTTTCCTTTCTACATAGAATCCTGAGACATTCTGGGGCCCCTTTTCATTATTTTCTCCTATGAGATAGGGTAATATCAGCTTCCCTCAGTGAAGAAAGCAAATGCAAACCACTGCCCATTTGAGAAGGGCATGCCCATATGAAATCATCCTGCATTCTCTGCATCAAGGCATATTATCAGCTATTCTCTTTGATGCCCAAGTTCTCATATAGCTATGTTAACAGAGCAACCATCTCAAAGTGGCAACTGCCTCAGTGAGGTACTCCAATTTATAATCTCAGAAATATCTCCTAAAGGGGATATATACAGTCCTGAGTCACTTACTGATGAGGACACATTCTGAGCAATGTATCATTAGGCCGTTTCATTGTGCAAATCTCAGAGTGTACTTATACAAACCTAAATGGCGGCCGGGTGCGGTTGCTCATGCCCATGATCCCAACACTTTGGGAGGCTGATGCGGGTGGGTCACATGAGGTCAGGAGTTCAAGACCAACCTGGCCAACATGGTGACACTCCATCTCTACTAAAAATACAAAAATTAGCCAAGCATGATGGTGAGTGCCTGTGGTCCCAGCTACTTGGGAAACTGAGGCAGGAGAATCGCATGAACCCAGGAGGTGGAGGTTGCAGTGAGCTGAGATCGCACCACTGTACTCTAGCCTGGGCGACAGAGTGAGACTCCGTCTTGGGGGTGGGTGGTGGGGGTGGGGAAAAACCTAAATGGCATAACCTAATACACATTGAAGTTATATTTTATAGCCTATTGCTCCTAGGCTACAAACCTGAACAGCATGTTATTGTACTAAATACTATAGGCAAAGATAACATAATAAGTATTTGTCTATCTCAACGTATCTAAGCATAAAGAAGATAAAATGTTATAGTTGTATAGGGCATTTACCATGAATAGAGCTTGCAGGACTGGAAGTGGCTCTGGGTTGAGTCAGCGAGTGAGTAGTGAGTAAATGTGAAGGCCTAGGACATTACTACCCTCCTTTAGACTTCATAAACACTGCATGCGTAGGCTACACTAAACTTATTTTTAAAACTTTTCTGTTTTCCATAGCAAATTAACCTTAGCTTGCTGTAACTTTTTTTACTTTATAAACTCTTTAAATTTTTAAAACTTGACTATTTTGCAATAATGCTTAGTAAAACACAAACACATTGTACAAATGTACCAAAATATTTTCTCTATATCCTTATTTTATAAGCTTTCTTCTATTTTTAAAATTCTATTTGTTTTTTACTTTTTAAACTTTTTGTTAAAACTAAGACAGAAACACTCATTAGCTTAGGGCCTGCACAAGGTCAGGATCATCAATATCACTGTCTTCTACCTCCACATCTTGTCCCACTGGAAGGTCTTTAGGGGCAATAATGACATGCATGGAGCTGTCATCTTCTATAATAACAACACCGTCTTCTGAAATGCTTCCTGAAAGACCTGCCTTAGCTATTTTAGAGTTATTTGGAAAAAAAAGTACACTTTTAAAATGACAAAATACAGTATAATAAAATCAGTAACAGTCATTATCAAGTATTATGTACTAGACATAATTGTATATATTTTTATATAATTGACAGTAGGTTTATTTATGCCAACATAATCACAAACATACGAGTAATGCATTGCACTAAAATGTAATGATGGCTACAACATCACTAGGCAATAGGGATATTTCAGCTCCATTGTAATCTTAAGGCCACCATTGTATATGCAGTTCATCATTAGCTGCATATACAATGTCATGAAGTGCATGACTTCCCAAATCCACCAAGTTCTTGATCAAGAATTGGACAGAAATAGCCTTCCCCCGCATTAACAAACCTAGGCAATCAGTTCTCTATTCTTTTGACAAGGGTCATATGTTATTTTACCTATTGCTTATTATGCAGCATCATTCAGTAAAACTAATGCCATCACTTCTTCATTCAAAATAACATCCCAAGCCCTTAAACACCCGTCTGCAGGCTGCTGATAGCCCTCCTGGAAAGACTCAGTTTTCATATGGAATCTGGTACCTCCTCCAAGTGATGGTTCCCCTCACTCCCTGTACAATATGCCTTATGATAACTGGTTTCAAACTACCTCCATGGCTGCAATAACAGTCATTCTTTTTTCCCTCATGGAAGAACTCCCTCTGTGTCTGAGGTGGCCAAGTGACTGTCCTACTGGCAACACTGAAGATGGTGGATACAGAACCATGCCCATCCATCCCATCTCCAGGTCAAGTGATTGACTTTAGTAGCTGCCCTAGATGCAACAACAGTATTTTTCCTGTTTTCCTTTCCTCCTCCTCTTGAGGGCTCAAAAACACATCCAAATGCAAAGGAATCAAGGGGGAAGTTCATTAGCAATGCTATCTCCCTTCATGGCCCTCTCACAGCACTTCTACCCTTCTTCCATGATCCGCAGCACCATCCAGCCACCTCAGCGAAGTGAGCTTGCCCCTACTCCAAGGTCAAGGAGTAGGGCATATCTCCCACCTTGGCCCAGCTAAACTCTTTCCCTGATTGCAAAATATCAGGTAGACTGACACTGGCAAGTATCCCACAGTGTGTATAAAACATAATGTATGATACATGGCGACCTACACCATGATGCATCCATGGTGTAAACAATGATAGTATTTATTGGGAAACAACTTTATGAGCATAGATGAAATACAGTGCATAAGAGTAAGGTATGTTTGGGCCGGGCACAGTGGCTCATGCCTGTAATCCCAGCACTTTGGGACGCCGAGGTGGGCGGATCATGAGGTCAGGAGATCGAGACCATCCTGGCTAACACCGTCTCTACTGAAAATACAAAAAAAAAAAATAGCCAGGCGTGATGGTGGGGCACCTGTGATCCCAGCTACTCAGGAGGCTGAGGCAGGAGAAGCATGAACCTGGGAGGCGGAGCTTGCAGTGAGCCGAGTTGACGCCACTGCACTCCAGCCTGGGTGACAGAGTGAGACTCCGTCTCAAAAAAAAAAAAAAAACCACAGTAAGGTATGTTTAAGCCAGTAGAAGTATAAGTGCTAAAAATAGCACCCCAGTAGAGAAAACTTGCCCCACACTGCTTTATCTATATTGGCTAGGCTGAGAGTGGTAAGAGACACCTATATATCTATATAACAAAGGCGTTTACTGTTAGGAACCTAAAGCTGAGCTATGGAGTGTCTATTATCAATGCCACAGGTATCAGCTGGAAGCCTTGCTGCAGGAAGAAAGAAAGGATAGGGGTCTGCATGGATGGAGGGACCAAAGGTTAGTCTCTTCTCACAGGCAGATGATGAGAGCACCAGCATTGCTCATGTTGGGACTAAATGAAAAGGGGCAAAGGACTGCTCAGAGTATAGGGTTTGTGAGGATTTTGTTTACATTGAGTAGGTTTCCCCATTAAGCCAACCCAGGACATCTCCCAGGAGCTCTCAAACTCCTGAGAACCCTTCTTTCCCTCTCCACTCACCAACACAGGGCCTCAGTGTCCTCAACCTCTTTGTGTTTCAGTTTTGCTGATTCCCATGATCCTGTCTTCAAGTTTACTAATTCTTGTCTTCACTGTGTTGAGTCTGTTGATGAGCATGAAAAGGAATTTTAAATTTCCTATTGTGTTTGTCATTTCTTGTATTTTCACTTAATTATTTCTTTGCTTCCATAGCTCTACTGAAATTAACATCTGATTATGTGCCTTGTCCACCTTTTCCACTAGATCACTTGCCATTAGTCATGGTTATTTTAAATTCCCTAATAGTTCTAACATCTGTGCCATATCTGAATCTACTGGTGGTTGATTTGTCTCTTGATAGTGTGGTTGCTGTTTTTTGTAAGCCACACAACTTTTTGCTGAAAGTCAGATACCTTGCATAAGAAAGTAGAGACTATGCCTTAATCCCAGCTGCTCAGGAGGCTGATGCAGGAGAATTCACTTGAACCCAGGAGGCGGAGGTTGCAGTGAGCTGAGATCATGCCATTGCACTCCAGCCTGGGCAACAAGAGTGAAACTCCATCTTAAAAAAAAAAAAAAAAGTCATGCCTGGAAATGAGCCTACTTTTCCTTCTGCTGGGCATTTACCAAGTGGGGGTTGAGCCAATCTACTCAGGAGTAGATGGTTAACTCCTACTCAGGAGTTACTGTGACCGGCCCCTATTTATAGATCTGCCCCCACCCACCTCCTCAATCCCCCAACACATATTCTTACTCATCCCTGTGGATAGAGGTCTTGTTCAGTTTCTGTTCTTCAGCTGTGATGGTTTTTCCGCCAGTTCCCTAAAAGCACATAATTTGCTGTTCTTAGGTAGCTTATGCTTTTTGTTTGATGAGGGAAATAGAGGAGAAGATCCAAGAATAGATGCTTCATATCCTTTCCCCCAGTGGCCACTGTTCCCACAAGGGATGCTTTATTAAGACTCTTGCTCTGCCTCCAATATTTTTTGTGCATGTGAGCTCAAGGTAGGTGGCAATGCCCTGCAGGGGATTGTAAATTGCCTTTATGTCTTTGTCTCACAGGGACTCTCTGCCTAGCTCATATGTGATCTTTAGCAATTGGTTAATATTAGCTGGATTCTTCTTGCTGATGTCTGGCAATATCTACCCCAGTTAAGAAGTGCTCATGACCGTCTCTCCTTAAACATGTCCATATTCCTTAGATTTTATTGTCTGAAACTTCAGCTCTCCCATGGGTTCAAGATGAGTTGTAAATTTGACAATGGTCTGGCATTTTATTGTTCTTGCTGTTGTAAGGATTAGAATGATGTCCTCTCCATCTTTTTATATCCTAAGAAGAAACCAGAAATACCTCTTATTTCCTTTAAATGAATCAATACAAGCTACTGATCTTTCCACAGTAAACAAACAAAAGTGAGTCACTTAATGAATTAAGTCTTTAATAGTGTATGATGCCTCATATTATTAATTATATAATACTTCAGATAAAAGTATTTAAGGTATATTTCTTGGCCCTTAGTAGGTAGTTGAATCAGTTATCTGCCATTATTTTTTCAAGGCAAATGTTCCTGAATTACCCAAGGTGAATGTTATTTTTAGCCTGTATTCTTCTTGTCCAGGTAATTGTTCATTTCATTTATTTTTCTTATTTCCCAGTTAATTGCTTTAAACAGCATTCTTTAATCTTGCATTTTTCTCATCTATAACATTTTATGATATTCCTGCACAGGAATCTGATTGGTAAAATTCAGGCAACTTGGCATATACAAAAGCATAACATCTAGGCACCAAGAAGTCTAGAATGATTGACAGCTTTGACATAATTGCCTCATTGTACTAATGAGATAACACTCCAATTCTGTCTTTTGCTGTGTTCATTACGGAACGTGAGTTACACAGTGATGAAAAAAATAGAAGATATTGATAAGATATTTTAGTATTGTAACCTATGATTTACAAAATTTTCTGAGTCAGGTTTGGATAAAACAAGACCTATTCTTGTGATATTGATGGATATTATGGGGTCAATAAAACCCTAAGATGATGTGAACTGAAATCTTCTTTGTCACTAAGAGATCATGGCTATCTAGGGAGTGGTGAAGCTTCTTGTATCATATAATCCTGAAGAAAACTATATTCTTGGCATTTTCCCTTTAGACAAAATAATCTTATGAAAAAGCGTGGGTCTCCAGCTGAAGCAGACATAAAAACCAGGTCTTATCATATGCCATAAAAGAAAACATTATTTTAAAAATTATTTTTTTATTATACTAGTAGTATAATTTTTAAAATATAAAACATCTATCAGAGTTGAGAAAGAAATTTTAGATCTTTTAAAAATAGAATAAGAAAATCTAGCCTGGTAGCCTTAATGGTTATATTTCTTTGTAGACACACACACTTATATATCCATATATAAGCAATCTTAACCTTAAAAATCATATATATGCATATTTATATATATAATCAGTGTCATACACAGTTTTTTATCCTGTTTTTTTCAAACTTATTACATCAGAAATATTTTCCCATGTCATCAAAAACTCTTCATAAATATTTTTTAATAGCTGAATCCTATTCTGTTTTATAGTTGTGCCACAATTGGTTATAAGCCTTTTGTGTATTAAGGTTGTTTCCAGTGTTCCAGTATTGAAAATAATACCATGATGAGCTTATTTATATATAAATCTTTATCTTCATTTTTGATTACTTCTTAGAATCCATTCATGGAAGTAAAATTACTGATTCTAAGAGAATGAAATTTTTTATAGCTCATGACAGATATTTACAAATCATGTTCTGAAAAGTTTTAACAAATAACATTGCTACCAGTATTTTGAGAATATGTCTTACTGAACCCTCAAAAATACTGAATACTGTTATTTTAAGAATCCTTGTCAGTGGTGAATCATGAAGAATAGTATCTAATATTTTACTTTTCATTTATTTGCTTAACACTGGGTCTGTAATTTTTTCCACTTTTTTGTGCCATTTGCGTTTCATTTTTAATGAAGTGCTTATTGATGTTGTCTCTTTTTTATTAATATTGTTAGTGTTTCTCACTGATCTGTAGGATTCATAATGAATAAATAAATATTTGACAATATATTTTCTTATTTCTACTTTTTGGTTTTCCCATGTGACTACCATTTTGCATTCCCAACAAAAATGTACAAGCACTCCAGTTGGTTTATATCCTTGCTGGTGATTTGGTATTTTCAGCTTTTTAAAATTTTTAGACATTCTGAAAGGTGTTTAGTGGTATCTCATTGTCGTTTTACTTTGGATTTTCCTAATGGTTAATGATGTTGAGAGTATTTTTCAGGGGTTTATTTCCCATGTGTATCTTCTTTGTCGAAGTGTCTGTTGAAATCTTTTGTCCGTTTTTATAAGTTTGATTATTTGCTTATTACTGAGTTTTGAGGGTTATCTGCTCTAGATATAAGTCTTTTTCAGATATATGACTTGCAAATATTTTCTTGAAGTTCGTGGCTTGCATTTTTATTCTGTAGACAGTATGTTTTGCAGAGCAGATGTTTTTAATGTTGGAGAAGTATAATTCATTGTGTTGTTATTTAATAGACCATGCATGCCTTTGGGATTATATCTAGAACTCTGGTACAATATCACAATGATTGCCCCATTTGTTTTCATTTAAAAGTTTTATAGCCTTAGATTGTCTAAGATTCATTTTGAATAACTTTTTATGAGATGTGAAGTATATTTGAGGATTTTTTTATATGAATATTCACTTGTTCCAGAAACATATGAAAATATTATTCTTTCTCCAGTGAATTGCCTTCGTGACTTTGTCAAAAGTGAATTGACCATATGTATGTGGGTCTATTTCTGGACTCTATTCTGTTTCTTAATCTATGTATATAATCTTTCAGCAATATCACAGTGACTTGATTTTTGTAGGTTTAAAGTAGTCTTAAAACCAGGTAATATGGGTATTCTGACTTCATTTTCAAGATAGTTTTATCTCTTCTACTTTCTTTGCCTTTCCATATAAGTAATAGAACCAATTTGCAATATCTATAGGAGATTCTGCTGGGATTTTTTATAGCATTGAATCTATAATCAATTTGGAGAAAACTGATGTCATAAACAACACTGTGTCTTTAATCCATGAACATAGTATATATCTCCATCTATTTGGTTCTTTGTTTTCATCAGTATAGCTTTCCAAATACAGATTCTATACATATTTTGTTACATTTATACTTAACGTATTTCTTGAATTTTGGTACTAATGTATTTTGTTTTAAATTTTGATTTCCAGTTGTTCATTTCTAGTATAAAGAAATGTGACTAATTTTTGTGTTGATCTTACATCCTAGGGTCTTGCTAAACTCACCTATTAGTTCTAGGAGCTTTTTTGCATATTCTTTAAAGTTTTCTACATAGACTATTATGCTGTCTGTGAATAGAAACAGTTATATTTCTTTCTTTCCAATCTATATCCCCTCAATTTCTTTTTCTTGCTTTATTTACTGACTAGAAATTTCAGCAAAATGTTGAATAGAAATGCTGAGTATGAACATCTTTTTTTTCCCTGACATTAGGAGAGAAAGCATTAAATTGTCTGCTATTAAGTAGGATGTTTGCTGCAGGTATTTTGTAGATGTACTTTATCAGGTTAAAGCAGTTCCTTTCTTCTAGTCTCAGTTTGCTGAGTTTTTTTTTTAAATCAAAAATGGCTTTTAAGTTTTGTCATTCTTTCACTGCATCTATTGGTAGGACTATATGATTTTTTAAATATATGAATACAGTAAATTACATTGATTATTTTTTAATGTTGAATTGATCTTGCATTACCAGAATAAGCTAGATTTGGTTGTGAGGTATTATAATTTTTATATATTGTTAGATTTGATTTGTCAATACTTTATTGAACAGTTTTCTGTATTTATGTTCTCAGGAGATATTGGTTTGAAGTTTATTTCCCTGTGTGTCCAGAGTTGGTTACTTCTGGTGAGTTCTTGGTCTTGCTGACTTCAAGAATGAAGCCAGGGACCTTCGCAGTGAGTGTTACAGCTCTTAAAGGTGGCATGGACCCAAAGAGTGAGCAGCAACAAGATTTATTGTGAAGAGCGAAACAGCAAAGCTTCCACAGTGTGGAAGGGGACCCAAGCGGGTTGCAACTGCTGGCTGGGGTGACCAGCTTTTATTCCCTTATTTGTCCCTGCCCATGTCCTGCTGATTGGTCCATTTTACAGAGTGCTGATTGGTCCATTTTACAGAGTGCTGATTGGTCCATTTTTACAGAGTGCTGATTGGTGTGTTTACAATCCTTTAGCTAGACACAGTGCATTGATTGGTGCATTTTTAGAGTGCTGATGGGTGCATATTTAGAGTGCTGACTGGTGCATTTACAATCCTTTAGCTAGACACAGGGGACTGATTGCTGCATTTACAATCCTCTAGCTAGACAGAAAAGTTCTCCAAGTCCCCACCGGACCCAGGAAGTCCAGCTGGCTTCACCTCTCAATCCCCCCTCTAAATAGGACACCCCAAATGCTGTCGGGAATTGGGTGATGACCACTCTAGCTAGTTCCTGCTGGATAGGGGCAAAGAAGGGGCCCTGCAGTTGTAGTTTCCTCCAGAGGGGAACTCTTTAGGCCAGCCAAAGGGCCAGTGGGTTGATCCAGAGGTCCTTGGTAGAAGTTGTTAGTTGAGCTCAACTAACAACTTACAAACGGGTTTCCATTTGTAAGACCTTCTGTGGCTTGATGGCCTCCATCCTAGGGGAAACAAATTTGACAAGGAGGTTAAAAATGCAGGGCCCAAAGGCGAGTAATAGCAAGATGGCTGTCACAGGACCTAGAAAGGGGAGAAGCCATGTTGTCCAACTCCAGAAGTTGGTGTAAGAGTTTGAAAGGCATTGTCTGATTTCAGAAGCCTTTTCCTGTAAATGCCGGGTGGCATCTTGTACTATCCTTGACGGGTTAGTGTGAACAAAACACTCTTCCCCTAAGAAGGTGCAGAGTCCTCCTTTCTCAGCAGCAAGGAAGTCTAGGCCTCAGTGGTTTTGGAGAGTCACTGCTGCCAAAGAGTCTATTTGGGATTGTAGAGTAAGGATAGATTTCATTATTTCTTGCAAACTGTCTGAGAAATCCTTTGAGAGTGTGTGGTAGTAGGATAATGAAGTAGATAAACTGGCTATTCTGGTTCCTGTAACAGTAGCCATTCCTAATCCTAAAAGTAGGGGTATTAGTTGTATGGCTCTGCGCTGATGGACTGGAGATTTGAGGGGTACTGATAGGGTCTGATTTCCTGGGGCGATGTTAATGTTAGGACTTAGGAAGACTAAGGTGCAGGTGCCTGTCCAGTTAGTGGGGAGGCAGATATAGGTTGATGTTCCACATTAGAAGAATATACCTTGGCTGGGTAGACAGAACTGGTTGTGTATGTTAAAAAGGTATGTGAGTTTGTTGTTTTTATTTTCCCATACTCCTAGAGTACTTGCCAAGGTAGCTCCAGTGAGCGGCTGGAAAGGGGTGTTGAGAGCAAACTGAGTGGCGCCCTGTGTTCTGTTTTCTCAATGGAGAAAAAAAACCGTTTTGTATCTACTAGGAACCATTCAAGAGAATGATTGAAAGAGGGGATGAGAAGGCATTCACTAGTGGTGGGCTCGCTGCTGCAAGGGGTCCAGGGGTGAATGGTCATGCACGGAGTACGTTTGCCATTACAAAACCTGGACTGTTTGTTAAGCAGGGAGCAGGTAATGATTTTTGGAGGCCCTGAGAAGCAGACAAGCCATCTGAATGGAGCTGTTTGGGTGAATTGGAAGTTACTATGATCAGTTGGGGCTTGAAGTTGTAGGGTGTAATTACACTGATGGGGTAGTAGGTGCCCCAGGGGCAGGCCTGGTAACAGGTTGTGTTAGATGCATAAAGGGGCTTGGAAAGTTAAGATGTATTCATAGTTACAGGGCTATGTATGGGCTTTTCATTGCTTGTGTAATAGGTGAGATTGGAAATACAAGAACGTAAAAGTTGGATTGCACGTCCTGTTAGGGTATTCTTGGTCCCATCAAGATGGGGAAGTTGGTTAATGATTGCATATTTAGAAGTCAGAAAGGGTCTTTTCCTTCATAAGGAGGATGGTAGGTTAAGTTGGTAAAGACCCAGTTTTTTGCAGGAACAGGAATGGCAACAGAAGCCTAGGTTGATAGAGAGATACAAGACCAACAGTCATTTGCCATGGAAGGATTGAACTGGTTTAACAGAGAGTGGGTTAAGTTGAGAGTCTTGTAGAGGTAATTAGGAGCTAGTGGAGGAGTAGCAGTGATTGTATGGGTTATCCAAGGAAGCAGGAGGGATAGATAGGCAAAGAGTAAATAGGAAAATAAAGAGAGTGCTCTGGCAGATGAGATCATTTTATCCAGTTTGAGTTAAAGGTAGGAGTAGATTGCTGTCAGAAGGAAGGAAGATAGAAAGAAAGTTGATGTGATTAGGATTTTCATCCCGGCAGGAGCTACAGTATATAGACCTGTTGCAAAGAGTATGGTTAGTATGCTGCTTAATAATATGATGAAACAGTAAAAGGATTTCATTAAAGGGGCGAGGAGAGGTGTTAAAGATTATGTAGGTTTTCACTTATCTTTTTTAAGGAGGAAGGGGTTTTTCCTCAGGATCAGTGGTAGGAGCCTTTTTAGTCTGGGATGTTTCCTTTCAAAATAGGAGATACAAGTCCTCCAACAGTTCGCAGGTGTATCGAGGCTGGTCTGGCTGATCTTGGGACTCCTGAGCTGATGGTCCCACAGGGGATGTCCAAAGTTTAACTCCGGTGTGGTGAATCCAAGATTCCACTCCTGCCACCTTAACTGCAGTGGGGGTAAAGAGGATTACCAAATATGATCCTTCCCACAAAGAATCCATAAATTGGGAGGTAGAGGGGAGAGATTTGACCAACACTAGATCTCCTGGTTGAAACAACCTTGTTCCCTTTTCTCTGTGACTTTCTTCAGGTAAGTTTTTAAGGTTTCGTTGATATTTTGCCAAAGAAGTTATATCTGACCAAGTTGGCCATTTCCTCATCAAGTAGGAGGTTGTTTTTGAGAAAAGATCATCCATATAGCATTTCATATGTACCAAGCCTCATTTTATGAGGAGAATTTTGGATTTTCAACAAGGCCATGGGCAAAAGAGTAGGCCATGGGAGATGAGTTTCTTGTGTTAGTTTCCTTAAGTGCCTCCTGAGTGTTTCATTTGCCTTCTCCACCTTCCCTGAGGATTGTGGCCTCCAGGTGCAGTGAAGGTGATGTATCCCTAGCACCCTGGAAATTCCCTGAGTTATCATGGCTTTAAGAGCCAGACCACTGTCACTCTGTAAGCTTTGGGGAAGCCCAAATCTAGGAATTATTTCATGAATTAGGACTTTAGCCACTTCCTGAGCCTTCTCTGTCTTATAGGGGAAGGCTTCTATCCAATTTGTAAATGTATCAAAGGACCAACAAGTATTGAAATCCCTTTGATTTAGGCATATGGGTGAAGTCTAACTGCCAGTCCTCTCCTGGATAGTGACCTATTATTTGTTCCCCTAGAGAAGCCTTACGATGGACCAAGGGATTATTCCTTTGGCACACCTCACGAGCTTTGACCACCTGTCAGATGGTCTGGAGGAGATTTGGCCCTTAAATAGGGATTTGGCCATTTGATGAGTGTTCTCAATACCCATATGAGAAGTTTGGTGAAGGGTTTTAAGTATGTTCCACTGGCTGACTTTGGTTATGAGTACCTTTCCTTCTTCTGTTGTTAACCACCCTGAGAGGAGAAAACTATGCCCCCATGAAAGTCCCCATTCTGTTTCAATCAGGGAATACTGGGGCTTGATCTCTTGGAGGGGGTTGTTCCATACCAAGGATCCTTCCATAGGTATTTCTAATGGGAGGTTCCACCTGGCAGCAATTTTGGCCTCAGGATCTGCCTAACAGTTTCCTTCTGCCTTTTCTCCTTCATCTTTTTGATGGCTTTGGCAGTGTAAGACTGCCACCTCCTTGGGTTTTTGCACTGCGTGCAATAACTCCATGATTTCCTTGTGGTATTTAATGGGGGTTCCCCCCAGAAGTTAGGAACTCCCTATCTTTCCATATTGCAGCATGGGCATGTAGAATTAGATAAGCATACTTACTATCTGTAGCAAAGTCTCCTAATTACAACTGAGGAGGTGGGAGAAATACCTGGTTACAGGCTGTCCCAGGATTCCTTGGATGGTAACAGACCTTGAGGACAGTCGTCCAAGACAGGAGATTAACACTGAGAAGGCCGCGCCAGTGTCCAGAAGGAAGTCAGTTTCCTGGCCCTTAATAGTTAAACGTACCCGGGCTCAGTGAGGGTGATGACATGAGCTGGCCCTTGCCTCGGGAACCCTCAGTCCTGTTGTTGGATCATCTGGTTGGGGGCTTCTGGCCCAGAGAACCTTTGTCCTCTGGGGCAGTGCACCTTCCAGTGATTGCCTTGGCATAGTGGACATGGGCGAGGGGGCAGCTTGTTTCTTGTTGGACAATCTTTTGTAAGGTGTCCTTGCAAACCATGCTGGTAACAAGCCCTACTGGGTGATTGGCCTGCTCCATTTTCTGTCCTTTCTGAACCACCAAGGTTTGTTTGTCTGAGGGCCATGACTAAGGCTGCAGCCTTTCTCTGATCTCACTTTACCTTTTCTGCCTGTTCCTCTTGGTCCCTATTATAGAACACCAAGGTTGCCAGGTTTAATAATGCCTCCAGATTTTGTTCAGGGCCCAGGACTCACTTTCGGAGGTTTCTCCTGATATCTGTGACTAACTGGGTGATAAACTTATCTTTTGGGATCAATTGACCCTCGAGTGAGTCAGGTGACAGGTATATTTTCTTAAGGCCTCCTGTAGCCGCTCGAGGAAGGCAGGATTTTCTTCCTTTCTCTGACTTATGGTGGACATCATTGAATAATTCATGGACTTTTTCCTAATTATTCTTAGTCTTTCTAGAACACAGGTCAGCAGATGTTTGTGACTCCAGTCCCCATGATCTCAGTTGAGGTCCCAGTGGGGATCCATACTGGGGATGGCTTGCTGACCAGCAGGGAATTTGTCCTTTTCTTCGGCTGTCATTCTATCATTTACTTAGCTAAGATACTAGGTATCTCCAAACTCTCGGGCTACAGCTAAAGCTGCATTCTTTTCATTAAAGGCCAGGGTTTGATCTAACAATAGCATGACATCTCTCCAGGTGAGATAGAAGGTTTGCCCTAGATCCTGTAGGACATCTATATATCTATCAGGATCATCTGAAAACTTCCCCAGGTCTGCCTTGATCTGCTTTAAATCAGAGAGGGAGAAGGGGACATGCAGCCAGGTTGGGCCAAATTCCCCTCCCCCTACAGCTTGAAGGGGACATAACTGATAGCGGGGGGGGTTTTGTGGTCCCTTGGAGATTTCTTTGCTTCTTTCTTTCTGGGCAGGGGAGATTAGAAGAGGCTTATCATTAATTGGAAGGGGAGCTACGGGGAGGCTAGGATATGGAGGTAAGCTGAGAGGTCCTCTTGTGGGATGTAAATTGCACACTTTGCATAGTTGTGGATTCTCCTTCAATGAAAAGAAAGCTTGGACATAAGGTATTTAACTCCATTTGCCTTCCCTCTTATAGAAAAGGTTAAGCTGCAGGATAGTATTGTAATTTATACTTCCCTCAGGTGGCCATTTTTCCCCATCAGAGAGAGAATACTGGAGCTGGGCTGTAGTGTGGAAAAAAATGAGCCACCTCTTTTTCAGGGTTTGAGGGTCAAATTGGTCCCAATGGCTTAGGATGCATTTCAAGGGTAAGCCTGTTGATGCCTGAGTGTTTCCCAACTGAAAGAAAAAAACGCCCATGGTTTTGGTTTGTGCCCCCCCCCACCCCCACCACTGCCCAAGAACCCACAATGGTGCCTGGACCCTGCTGATTGGAATAGTCATACTCACTGACGCAGCAGCAGAAACCCCTCTTGCCCAAGAACCCGCAGTGGTCCCTGGACCCTGCTGATCAGAATAGTTGTGCCCACCAATGCAGCAGCAGAAACCCCTCTTGCCCAAGAACCTGCAACGGTCTCTGGACCCTGCTGATGGGAATAGTTACGCTCACTGGCACAGCAGCAGAAACACTAGTTTTCCTCCTAGACCACAAGGAGGACTGAGGAAGGTTGGATTTAGTGGCCCTTACTGACACATTCTCGAAAACCTGCACCCTTGCCTGTCCTCTTAGACCATAAAGAGGACCGAGAAAAATCAGATTTAGTGGTGCTTACTGATGCATTCTCGAAAACCTGTTAGAGTCCTAAGCATTCTCCTGTTAGTATTGAGACCTTACCCCTGTCCTATAAAGATGTTATGCCCCCAAAATGAAGTGGAGGGCCATACCCTGAGGGAGGGAAGAGATCTCCAGGGTTGGAAGAGTGACGCCTTTGTCCTCACTTCTCATCATATGAATAGGAAGTGTATCATTTCTGAGGCTCCCCATATCTTGGCTTCAGGAATAGCCTTTGTTAGGCCTGCTAGTCTGAGGAGGGATCCTAAAATTCCAGATAGTTCCCCACCCCCGACAGGTCTTTGGGCAAAAATTATGTCTTTCTGATTGGTGAGCCTGGATGCCTAAAGAAAGGAACCAAGTCCCAAACTTTCTACTAGAAATTATCTTATAGGAGAAACTAGAAAAGCACCAAAGACAGGGAGTGGTTTTTAGAAGCAGGACTAGCCTCGGAGAAGAGAGGCAGGAGGAAGTTTGTCTAGCAGGCATTAGGATCCAGGAGGCAAGGGTCAGGATAGATAGGATAGATGGGGAGTCTCACTTGGGCGACATGATGTTGAGAGTTCCGCTGATGGCTACAGGGTCAACCAACTTTTTGTCAGGCCCCCAGAGCTGAATGGCTTTCCTCTCTGTTGACCCTCAGCTCAGCCCAGAAGTACAGGAAAAGTGGAAGCTAGTTCCAGGCAAACCAATGCTTCCAACTCTGGAGAGTCTGGGGTTGCTAGCCCTTTCCCAGAAAGCCTGACACCCGTGTCTTTAGTCCAGCAGCCATGCTAGTCACTTTTAACTGGTCGACAGATGCCTGGTATCTAGCCCCCAAATTCTAAGGAAAAATAGGACAGAATAGCAAGTGAAAGGGGTCTGATGGTACTCACCACTTGGCGATGGTCCCATCCTGGCCACCAAGATGTGTCCCATCTGGATTGCCAAGATGTGTCCAGAGTTGGTTCCTTCTGGTGGGTTTTTGGTCTCACTGACTTCAAGAATGAAGCTGTGGACCTTCACGGTGAGTGTTACAGCTCTTAAAGGTGGCACTGACCCAAAGAGTGAGCAGCAACAAGATTTATTGTGAAGAGCGAAAGAACAAAACTTCCATGGTGTGGAAGGGACCCGAGTGAGTTGCTGCTGCTGGCTGGGGTGGCCAGCTTTTATTCCCTATTTGTCCCTGCCCACGTCCTGCTGATTGGTCCATTTTACAGAGCGCTCATTTTGTCCATTTTACAGAGCGCTGATTGGTCCATTTTACAGAGCACTGATTGGTCCATTTTACAGATTGCCGATTGGTGCATTTTTACAGAGTGCTGATTGGTGCATTTACAATCCTTTAGCTAGACACAGAGTGCTGATTGGTGCATTTTTACAGAGTGCTGATTGGTGCATTTACAATCCTTTAGCTAGACATAGAGTGATGATTAGTGTGTTTTTACAGAGTGCTCATTGGTGTGTTTACAATCCTCTAGCTAGACAGAAAAGTTCTCCAAGTCCCCACTCGACCCAGGAAGTCCAGCTGGCTTCATCTCTCACTTGTGCTTTCTCTGTCTGGTTTTCATATCAGGGTAATGCTGACTTCATAAAATGCATTAGAAACTAATCTTTTCTATGTTCTGTACTAGACTGTGTAGTATCAGTTTTATTTTCTTTCTTACCTATTTGTTAGAACTTGCCAGTGAAGTAATTTGTGCCTAAAGTTTGTTTTGTTGGAATGTTCTAAATTACAAATTCACTTCCTATAATAGGTACAGTACTATTTAAATTATCTATTTTTTTTTCTTGAACATTTTGGTAGTTTGTGTCTTCCAAGAAATTGGTTAGTTTTCTGAAAGTGAAAAAAATGGAAAAAGATGTTCCATGCAAATTGAATAATAAAAGAGCAAGGGTAGCTGTGCTTATATGAAACAAAATAGACTTTAAGTCAAAAAACTGTACAAGGAGAAAAAGTCATATAGTGATAAAGGAGTCAATTCATCAAAAGGATAGAACAATTTTTAATGTATATGTACCCAATATCTAAAATAAAAGTTGAAATTAAGCCAGGCACAGTGGCTTACGCCTGTAATCCCAACACTTTGGGAGGCCGAGGTGGGGAAATCACCTGAGGTCAGGAGTTCAAGACCAGCCTGGCCAACATGGTGAAGCCCTGTCTCTACTAAAAAATACAAAAATCAGTTGGGTTTGGTGGCAGGTTCCTGTAATCCCAGCTACTCAGGAGGCTGAGGAAGGAGAATCACTTGAATCCAGGAGGCGGAGATTGCAGTGAGCCAAGATCACACCACTGCACTCTAGCCTGGCAACAGAATGAGACTCTGTCTCAAAAAAAAACAAAAACAAAAAAACCCACCAGTGTGTTAGTTCATTTTGCATTGCCATAAAGGAATACCTGGGGCTGGGCAGTGTATAAAGAAAAGAAGTTTATTTGGGTCACCATTTTGCAGACCATATAAGAAGCACAGTGCGAGCATCTTCTATTTGTGGTGGAAGGTAAAGGGCGAGCAGGTGTGTCACATGGTGTGAGAGAGGGAGCAAGAGGGAAGGGAGGAGGTCCAGGCTCTTTAAACAACCAGCTATCACATGAACTAATGGAGTGAGAACTCACTCATTACTATGAGGAGGTCACCAAGCCATTCATGGAGGATTCACCCCCATGACCCAAACACCTCCCACGAGGCCCCACCTCCAACATGAGGGATCAGATTTCAACATGTGATTTGGAGGGGACAAAAATCCAACCTATATTCCATTCCTGGTCCCCCAAATTCATGTCCTTCTCACATTGGAAAATACAGTCTTCCCTCCCCAATAGTCTTCAAAAGTTCTAACTCATTCCAGCATCAACTGAAATGTCCAAAGTCTCATCTGAGTCTCAAGGCAAATTCCTCCCACCCATGAGCCTATAAGATCAAAAACAAATTGTTTATTCCCAATATATTAATACAATGGTGACACAGATATTGAGTGAATATTCCCATCCCAAAAGAGAGAAATTGGCCACAAGAAAGAGGCAACAAGCCCCATGCAAGTCTGAAACCCAGCAGGGAAGACAATACATCTTAAAGCTTCAATATAATCTCCCTTGATTCCATGTCCCACATCCTGAGTACACGGTTGCGTGGGATGGGCTTGCAAGGGCTTATGCAGCCCTGCCTCTGCGCCTGCTTTGCAAGGTACAGCTGCTGTTCTTGCTCTCATGGGTTGGAGTTGAGTAACTGGCTTTTCTAGGCTAAGGTGCAAGTTGCTAGTGGTTCTACCATTCTGGAGTCTGGAGGGCAGTGGCCTCATTCCCACTGCTCCACTAGGTAGTGCCCTGGTCGGGGCTCTCTGTGGGGACTCAAACCCCACATTTTCCCTTGGAACTAGCCTAGAAAAGGCTAACCATGGGGGCGCTGCCCCTGCAGCAGACTTCTGTCTGGGCACCCAGGCTTTCTGATATATCCTCTGAAATCTAGGTGGAAACTGCCAAGCCTCTACCACTCTTGCATTCTGCACACTTACAGACTTAATGCCATGTGGAAACTCCCAGGGCTTGCAGTTTGCACGCTCTGAAGTGGAGGCCTGAGCTCCTATTTGGGGCCCTTTGAGTGGAGGCTGGACTTGAGATGGCTGGGATATGGGAAGCAGCACCCCAAGGCAGCACTGAGTAGCAGTGCCCCTGGCCTTGTCCCTGAAACCAGTCTGTCTTCTTAGGCCTCTGAGCTTGCGGATGGGAGGAGTAGCCTTTTTCTCATTGTCTTGACTAGTAGCACCTGCCTCCCTTTCAGTCATGCTAATCTCTCTAGCAAATGGTTGTTCCTCATGCCTCTTGGATTCTTATCCTTTGGGTTCCTCTCCTGAAAATGTTCTTTCCTTCTCCACCGTGAGCCAGGCTGCAGATTTTCCAAATTTTTACACTCTACTTCCCTTTAAATTGTAAGTCCCAACTTTAGGTAATTGCTTTGCCCCATATCTGATCTCAGATTGGTAAAAGCAGCCTTGCCACTTCTTGGATACTCGGCTGCATAGAAATTTTTTTCCCTCCGGATACCCTAAGTCATCACTCTGCAGCTCAGTCTTCCACGAAACCCCAGGACATTGGCACAATGCAGCCAAATTCTTTGCTAAGGTGTAACAAGGTTGACCTGTGCTCCAGCTCCCAATAAGTTCCTTATTTTCATCTGAGACCTCATCAACCTGGCCTTCACTGCCCATATTTCTATCAGCATTTTGGTCATAATCATTTAACCAGTCTCCAATATGTTCTGAGAAATAAAAATGAAATCCTAAGCCCTTCCCCCCACCCAGACTACTGAATTGACCCCCCCTTCTGGCCAAGGGGACCCCAAAGAAACCTTAAAACTGAGTCCCAGCCCTGATGCAATGGGAGGTCAAACATGCCTCGTTAGAGCCCGTCCCTTGCTCACCACCACTAGGCTTTCTTCTCTAAAGGCTAAGCAGGAACCAGCCCTTTCTCTTTTTTAAGATTATTTTATTTTAAGTTCTGGGATGCATGTGCTGAATGTGCAGGTTTGTTACATAGGTATACATGTGCCATGGTGGTTTGCTGCACCTATCAACCTGACATCTAGGTTTTCAGGCATTTGTCCTTATGCTCTCCCTCCCTCACCCCACAACAGGCCCCAGTGTGTTATGTTCCTCTCCCTGTGTCCATGTGTCCTCATTGTTCAACTCCCACTTTTGAGAACATGTGGTGTTTGGTTTTCTGTTCCTGTGTTAGTTTGCTGAGGATGATGGTTTCCAGCTTCATCCACGTCCCTGCAAAGGACATGAACTCATTCTTTTTTATGGCTGCATAGTATGGTATATATGTGCCACATTTTCTTTATCCAGTCTATCATTGATGAGCATTTGGGTTGGAACCAGCCCTTTCAAAAGAGTCGCCTCACCACTGATTTCAACCAACCACCTGATGCTGTCCCTCCCTTTTGCAGTTTCAACAGAACAACCAACCAGCATTCCTTCCTGATAAGAGACCACCAACCACTGAGAGGTTCTGGTCAGTCTAGGAAGGCTGTGCACTGACTGAGGGGTTTCGTGTCCTCTGCTTCATCTTTTGTAGTCAGAGGCCCAAAAACTCCCCCCACACATCTTGCTAACACTACCATTTTTTGAACATGGACCCCATGAAGGGGCTTGGAGGTCGACTGAGCATGTGCGTGTTTATTCTTTCGTAAATATTCATGGCTCCTCCTATAGCTTGCTGAATATATATTTGGCCACCTCCCTCAGCACAAATCCTTGTTTTATTCTTACACTCCAAGTGCCTGTTTCTAGCTTCTGGCCAGAGGCTATGCTTCCCAGTCATTCTGAATGGCCACCCTGCAGGCTGCAACCATTTATGAGAAATACAGCTCTCCTTTCCACATTTATGAACCTCATTATCCTTCTGTTGACAGTTCTAAATTTTCCCTCATCTTCCTGTCTTCTAAGCCCTCCAAATTCTTCCAATATCTGCCAATTTACTCATTTCCAAAGCTGCTTCCACATCTTCAGCTATCTTTATAGAAAAGCCCCACTCCTCAGTACCAATTTTCTGTGTTTGTCCACTTTGCATTGTTACAAATGAATACCTGAGGCTGGGTAATTTACAAAGAAAAGAGGTTTATTTTGGCTGATGGTATGGCAGGCTGTACAGGAAGCATAGTGTTGGCATCTGCTTCAGGTGAAGGCTTCAAGAAGCTTCCACTCATGATGGATGGCAAAAGGGAGCAGGTATATCACAGTGAGAAAGGGGAACAAGAGAGAAAGTGGGGGAGATGCCAGGCTCTTTAAACAACCAGCTCTCCAGTGAACTAGTAGAGTGAGAGCTCATTCATTCTTGTAAGCAGGGCACCAAGCCATTTATGAGGGGTCCCCTATCATGACCCAAACTCTTCCCACTAGACCCCATCCCCAAAACTGGGGATCAAATTCTCACATGAGATTTGGAGGGGAGAAATGTCCTAACCATATTAGCCAGCATCTCAGCTCCAGATAATACCAGACTACTAGAGGGAGGAACACTGGGGAGTCTTCACGCTAGCTGCTTTCCACTGACATTTTCCTGGCCTCTGGATCTAGAAACAACCAAAAATAACTTGATGAATGTACTGAAGTTATTTATCAACCATTTACTGAGACCGCAACATTGTAAAAAAGACAGGGCTTAACACTAGGTGTAGGTTAAAGATACTGGAAGGTTTTGTTTCAACGTACTATATTTCTAACATCTTTCCAGAATCATCTGTCCCAAAACAGAAACCATCTTGTTTCTTGGGCATGCTATCAGAACAGGAAAAGAACTAAATTTTTTTTCAAAAAATAATTTCAAAATCCACATGAATGAAATACATTTTTAAGAACTGAACTTTTCTTAATATCAACCTTCGACAGGAAGCATCCTGCCAGCTGTGAATTAATGAGTTGCCATGCCTCCAAGAGACTGCATAATCCTCCTCCCATTTGAACTGGTGGCTCCTCCTACAACCTTCTTTCACTTTCCTTTGCTTCCCAATTACAATTGTTGGTTAAAGACAAGCAATCTTGCAGAATGATTGCTTGCAGGCAGAAAAAGGGCTTCTGCAGGCCACTCACTTCCCCTGCTCCCTTCTCTAGCTCTCCTGTTTCTGCCCTGAAGCACAGGGTCCATATTCCCAACACAGCAGGAGCCCAGGGTTGATTTAGTTTGGCTTCCGCACTTACTGGGACCTCAAATGCCATCACCAAATGAGGTTGTGCACAGACTCCCCCAGAGACTGACTGGAGAGAATGAAGAGATTAACACACAACCTTCCAATTGTTCTCTGTAACCACACCCCACTGCCTTCGTGTGCTTTGAATTAATTTTTTCTAGGAAAGCTCTAATTATCTTGTGAATAGAACGATTGTATAGCATTCTCTTCTGTCAAAAGCCTTAATTCTAAAAATGTAAACAATTTAAATAGTTCTTGATATTTTAATCCCATTTTTGGCATTTCTATCTTGATTGTGAGCGTCAAAAAATGGCCATGCTCTCTGGCTTTCCTCAACCTCTGGGAAGCCCTGGAATCTGTATGCTGTGCTAGGAAGAGCAAAGGCAATGTGAAGAGATGGGTTCTGCAAACTTTCTGAGCCTCTACTGCTGCTTCTAGAGCAGGGGTCTCCAAAAGCAATCCACTGGGTTACAGGCAGAAAATATGAAAACTTCTATTGATTTTTTATCTCAGCCTAAAAGAGTCTAGTTTCTGTATTTGTGGTATAGTGTACATAATATGTTAATGCGATGGTACATATGTGTGCATATATATATATATAATTTTAAACTTAATAAATATTTATGGACATTTTATCCTGTAATCTTTTAAACAGCTTTAATTCATATACCATACAATTCATCCACTTAAAGTAGTATATAATTCAGTGAGATTTTGTATGTTCACAGAGTTGCGCATCCATCACCAAAATAAGTTTTAGAACATTTTCATTATCCCCAAAAGAAATCCCATACCATTCAGCTGTCCTCCCACCCCCAGGCCATGGCAAACACTTTTTTTGGTCTCTATAGATTTGCCTGTTCTGGATATTTTATATAAATGGAATTATACAAACATGGCCCTTTACATCTGGCTTCTTTCATGTAGCCTAATTTTTTGAGGTTCATCCATGTTGTAGCATGCATCAGTACTTCATTCCTTTTCATGGCCAGATAATATTCCATTATGGATTCAATTCCATCACATTTATTTATCCATTCATCATTACTCCCATAGGTAAACAACTAAACTTTATTGTAGACCCCTGACCTATGTAATTATATATTCTATGCACTGTGCATAAAATATGACATTTAAAATATTCAATGAAAGCAAAGCACTAACAATAACAGATGCTGTCAGCACTGGAGTTGGCTTCTGGAAGCCCCACTTCCTGCTCAGGTACATCTTTTACTTGCTGGGGCCAAGAAAGTAAAAGGGCACTCAGGCTTTGGGGTAGAGGCTATTTGCCAGCTGTCGCAGAAGTATTTTGATTTTTTTTTTTTTTTTTTTTTTTTGAGACGGAGTCTCGCTCTGTCGCCCAGGCTGGAGTGCGGTGGCGCAATCTCGGCTCACTGCAAGCTCCGCCTCCCGGGTTCACGCCATTCTCCTGCCTCAGCCTCTCCGAGTAGCTGGGACTACAGGCGCCCGCCACTACGCCCGGCTAATTTTTTTGTATTTTTAGTAGAGACGGGGTTTCACCGTGGTCTCGATCTCCTGACTTCGTGATCTGCCCGCCTCGGCCTCCCAAAGTGCTGGGATTACAAGCGTGAGCCACCGCGCCCGGCCTGTATTTTGATATTTTTACAACTGGTGTGGTCATATGCGTGCATGCAAGTTGAATGCTCTGCTCGTGACATCTCCCTGGCAGATTTGCCTTGAGGGTTAAATAAGGCCAAGCACACAGAAGGGCCTGGTGAATGTTGTCTAGAAACATGTGGTACCTTGCCACGTATAGCACACACAGCGGTCATCTTAAAGTCACTGCTTCTCATTCCATTCTATCTAGGACTGCTCCCTGCAGCTGAGAGTTCCTTCCCTGGAAGCCTATTTTATTATGCATGTGAGGGGAGTCATAGATCTATAGCATGTGCCAGCGCACCACTGAGATATCAAAGGGAAAATCTCTTGCATGGGCCCCATGTTCCCTCCCTGGAAAAGCAGGAAGACAAACCTGGCTGGAGTCTGATGAAGCAGCCTGAATGTGGAGCCACTAAGAGACAAGAAGGAAAAATGTTCAAACAAAATCCTACCCTTTCAAATCACTGCTTGCCTTGCCTTGGTCTGTGACCCTAGAATATTCTCTGATTCAGTCTGTGGGCTGCTGATCACTTCATTTTTGCCATTAGGTCACGGAATTTTGGTGGAAACGGAGAGAGGCTTAGGTCAGGAATGTTACTTGCTCAAGATCACACACAGCGAGCTAGCTAGTGGCAGAGCTGAGCTGAGAGCAGAGGCTCAGCTCCTAATTAGAGGCTATGGCTTTTCTAATACACCAGCCCTGCAAGAGCAGCCAGTTTAACAAGAGTGGCTGAAATGATAGTTCAGTTCAGCGGAAAAAAGTGGTGAGCATAATTGAACTCGTTCTCTCTTCAGTCATGGTACCTTACACTTGTGCCTCGCTCAGTTTATACTCACAAAGTGTAGTTTCCCAAATCCAGTCTCTTTCAGGCCTTATTATAGCCCATATGTACTAGAAGGAGTTTTAACTATAGAGGATCTTGGCCACTGTCTGATCTGAACTGGAGTCAAATAATAATTTAAAAGTTAGAAATAATACTTATAAGAATGTACTAAAAGGACTAGTCTGAAGAGAAAAACGAGGAGGCAGATTGATGATATTTTTAGAGGTTTTAGGTGACAAAGATTAATGCAAAGGGATGAGAGGGCAACTGTTCATTGCCCCAAGGTGGTGGAACAAGATAGCAGGGCCAGGAGGGGTGTCAGTGTTCCACTTTCAATTTCATATGATGTTTCATGCAGGCCTGAGGCCAGTATTGGTGGATTAGGACCTAGAATCCCAGGAAAATGCATCATCATCCCTTTGGGTTATTTGAATGTACCACCTGTTTGCACTGCTGTCTTGAAGGGAGAGTCAGAAATTGGAAGCCAAATGGCATAAATTCCTACTGAAAGGTGTGAAGAAAGCCACACATCACCTGAGCCAGGGTTATAGATTCATCTGCTTGACTCCTCTCACCTCTGTGTCATTAACTGGAATCAGGAAGGGTATCCAGCTCCTTTGGGACTCCTCAAAAAGTTAAGGATTAGTAGGGGCTTTGAGCTGTGTATAACTTAGTCCATTTGGACTGCTGTAACAAAATATCGTAAACTGGGTAGCTTATAAACAACAGAAACTTATTTCTCACAGTTCGGGAGGCTCGGAAATCCAAGATCAGGGCACCAGCAGATTCAATGTCTTGCAAACCATTTTTTTTGGTGCATAAATGGTACCATGTGCAGGCACTGCAAGAAGGTAGAAGGGGTAAGGCATTTCTCTGAGATCTGTTTTAAAAGGGCACTAATCCCATTTGGGACAGCTCTACCCTCATAATCTAGTCACCTCCCAAATGCCCTACTTCCTAATGCTATTACATTTGTGGTTAGGGTTCAACCTATAAATTTGGGGGAGTACACAAACACATGGACCATAGCAGTAACAGAAAACCCCAGCTCAGGCTGACTTAATGAGGGAAGATTATCTCCTGTAATTGGTAGTGGAGAAGTAGGTCAGGACCTAAGCACAGAATGAGAAACTTCTCAGCTATGCCATCAAGGTTCCATCCTCTTCATCTTGCCATGCTGGTGTCTTCATCTTTGCCTTCAGCCCACAATCCTTTCTTTGATGGTTATAAAGTGACAGCCATGAGAAATTGGAGTGACAGGCTTTCTTATTCACAGAAGAGAAAGGGAAAGCGCACTTTCCCAAGCATGGTATAAAATCCCTTCCTGTTCACCTGATTGGACTAAATTAGATCACACTTGCCTCCTCTTAGGCCAAAATCAATCACCAGGGAAATGCTATAAGCCAACTGACTTTCTGCTCTTAGACTAAAATGATGTGGGATGGAATTTTGGGAGTTAACTGCAATGCCCACTACGCTTCATTCCATCAGGACAAACTCACTGCATGCAGCACCTGCCTGGATAGGAAGGGAGACTAGGCCCGCTGGCTCTTGCAGTCACTGCCTGAGGATGAGGGTGTTTCTGAATCCCAGTTCCATCTTCTTTTGACTACCATTTATGTCACACTGTCAAACACCTGTCACTCAAGTAACACCATCACATGTTTTGCAATATCAGTATGTCACGTGTATTCTTTTCTTATAATTTTTATTTAAATGAGCTCACTTCTTTTTCATAATTCTTTAAAAAATGAAATGTTATCACCATTGAAATTAGAAAAGCTGTATGTATCTCTTGCCAGATAAGGTTGCCATAAAAATATGATATTAATCAATTTTTTCTAGATACTGTTGCCTGCAAAGATAGTGATTCTATAGAGCTTTTTAATTTAAAACAGGCAATTAGTAGTATTTTAAAATGTTAAAGACACACCAATACCAAATAGATTTCCTCTTTAACCTAAGTAGTGAATAGAAAAAAATTGAGAGTAGAATAGTTTCCTCACTGTATTGAATCAATGCTATCTAATGACATATCTGTGTACCACATATTCAGTAACCAAAGGGATTAACCAATAACCAAATTAATTAGTTTTATTTTGCCATTTTATATGGGCAACGCTAGACCTAACCACATCTTGTGTACCATTAGTGATCTATGCCTACTCTTTGGGAAAATGTCTGCAACGCGATGCTGCCATTCTCCAGTTTTCATATTTCTTTTTTAGCACTAAGGTAGAGAGAGCAATTGTGAGAATATTGACATTGTTTGCTAGTAGAGAAAAGTAGAGAAAAGAAAATGTTATTAAGAAAGTAATAAGAAGAGAAAATATATTAACTCTTAAATGGAAGTAGATCATCATGAAGGTTTTCATCCTAGTCTTCACATTGAATAGACTGAGGGGGAGGAGGAAGAGAAGGGGTTGATCTTGCTGTCCTGAGTGGCAGAGGCAGAGGGAAATCCAGGTATAAGTGGACCTGGGCGGTTCAAACCCATGTCGTTCAAGGGGCAACCACATACATGTATTTATTGAGCACTTATTATAATTTTAGAGGGTATAAGTCAGAGTTCCTACCCTCAATCAAGGTAAAGGAAGACAACATGCAGAGGAAAGGTTACTTAGTGATAGAAGACGCAGTAAGTTTCAAAGCTAAATTAAATATGATCTGGGTGCTGATTTTATACTTAGTAGTGTATACGTATGATATGTGCACTTTTCAATAAGCAGGCTACTCTTCTGCAGGCTTTTTTTTTTTTTTAAACTGTAAGAATTCAGAAAAGCAACAGAATACTGGTTAGGCCAGACCCATTAGGAAAAGTGGGAACAAACTCAGCCTTCTATGTTTACAATATGTAATTTGGTGAAAAAGTGGAGAAAGCTTGGGCAAAGTTGAAGAGGCAAGAAGGAAGGAGAAAGGCAGGACAAGGCAGCAGAGAGCAGATCAGCTCAGGTAAGGTCAGCCTAGAATGACCTGCTGCAGAATGTGGTTCAGCATTTGGCACCGCCATATTGGGGTTTTTAAACTTGGAGCCACAAGGGAGCAAGCAGAGTTTTGGAAGTCAATCAGGTGGCGGTGGACAGAGGAGTATTGAGGGAGGATGTGAGACACTCTGAGCAGGCAGGGAGTGGTCTCTATTCCGTCTTCCCTTTCTTTTTCTTAGGCCCAGGCTGTGGTATGCTTGGGTGTTGCCTATTGGAACTTCTTTCTCTCTAATAGAAGTTGAGCATTGAGGGGCTATGCTTAGAAAAGATGAGCTCAGCCCTGGGCAAATCTTCACCCAGACAATATTATTCTTCTTGATTTAGAGGTTGCTACATGTGACCCACGCATGGCCAGTTGAGGTATCAGGGAAGGTGTGCTAAAAGCTTGGGGAGAGATTTTCCTCTCTGGTGAAATAAGGAGGAGGATATATAGGAGGTTTTTGCCTCCCTTTTATTCCTCTCTGTGAGGTCGATTCTGCTGAGGGTACTGTACTTGGAGCTGCTGCAACCATATTTGGACCGTGAGGAGAGGCACTGCCCGGCTGAGGATGGTAGAAGAAGGATAGAGAGGTCAAGGTGGAAGAAGATCTTGATGTAAGGATTGAGGTCCCAGACCAGAGGTCAGCTGACTTGTTGTATGTGACCTCTTGATAAGAGAGGTACTAGTAAGCCCTTCTTGCTGAAATCACTTTTAGGTATTTGTAGTTAATTTATCTTAAATCCTTCTACCCACTCATCTACCCTGATACCAACGTGTAGTCGAAGACCAGGTAGAATTGCAGGCATTTTCCTAGGTTCTAGAGGTCTTCTGACTGCAAAAGAGCTGCAGGCCAAAACCCCAGGGAGAGGCATTTCCACGCCTGGAACTTCCTCTTTCCTATAGTTGGCTTTTGTTTTGCCCTCAATATTTAGCAGAATGAGGGTGAGGAGCTCCTTTTAATATTAAAGCATTTCAATAGTAATGATAATAGATATTTTAAGGTTATCGTTAATTGGGTACTTACTCTACCAGGTATTGTGTTTAACTCTTTCAATATATAATAAATCCTCAAAAAAAACTGCAATGAGAACTACCATTTCCACGTTACAGATGAGAATACCCTAAGCTCAGAAAGTATAAATAACCTGACCTAGATTTTGTAGCTAATAAATTCTTAATGACATAAATGTCTTCTGAGGTCAATAGTGCCTTTAAGGAAATTTATAATTTCTTAATCATGAATTCTACACACAATTAGAAAATAACGGTGTGCGTAGGTGAGATGTTATGTGTTCCCTCTTTGGAGACAATGCTTGGCATCTGCATGATTCCCAGGTTCCTTGAATTAATCCTCATTCTCCAGGGAGCCAAAGTCCCTGGGCTGTGAATGACCAGCTCAAAGAAGTTTGGGAAGCTACACCTGACAATCTGGAAGCCCAGAGAGGTTGCTTAAACTGCCTCTGGTCACACAACAAGGTCAAGAATCCTTGTGTGAGGATCCAGGTGTTCAAACTCCAGACAGTATCCCAATGATTGGATGATGCCTAAATCTCCATTTTAAGTGCTTATGGTCATTTCGATTGCCAGGCTAATTCATCTGTTTTTAAAAATCTTTTCCTATGTGAAAAGAAGAATAGACAGGTAAACTTTCTATTAAGCATTTATTATGTGCCAAGCTCTGAGCTAAGTAGTGGGTATTACCTTATTTGAACCTCACAAACACCCGGCTTTTTAACCTGCCAATTGAGAAAAGCTTGGGCTTTGGAGTCAGACCTGAGATCAAGTCCCAGATTCACCAAGTATTAGCTGCGTGGCTTTGGGCTAGTTTATTTGCCTCCCTGAACCTCAGTGTCTTCATCTATAAGATGAATGAATGTACAGGAGTCTCCCGCTGCGGTTTTGCTTTCTGCAGCTTCAGTTACCCACAGTAAACTGCAGTCTGAAGATATTAATTGGAAAATTCCAGATATACACAATTCATAAGTTTTAAATCATGCACAGTTTTGAGTAACATGATGCAATCTTGTGCCACCCTGCTTTATCCCATCAGGGACAAAGCATCATTTTTTTGTTCAGCGTATCCATGCCATATGTGCTACCTGTCTGTGAGTTACTTAGTACTTGGCTTGGTTATTTGATTAAAAAATAATAATAATAACCGCAGCGTGTGTCAGATTTGGTACTATCTGCAGTTTCTGGCATCCACTGGGGGTCTTGGAAAGTATCCCTAGTGGATAATGGGGGGCTACTGTACTAATAGCTGTTTCACAGAGCTCTTATGAAGATAATCAAGTTTCAAAATACAAGAGTACACCATGTGTCAGGCACAACCTCCTCCTTGTTTGTATTGCTTCCTTCAAGTTGTGCTAAATTGGGGAAAAAAAAAACTAAATGAGCACATTTTCTGCAAGATATTGTGGTAAGACATGTTTAAGAAAAATGAGAAAATAAATTGTGTCCCAACACAGAAGTCATGTGCCTTGTTAGAGGTGACACTGCCAGGTCCCTTTCTCTCCATCTTTGCTTGGGAAAGATGCAGAAACAGTCCCTGTGGCCAAAATTGTAGCCATACAGTTAGAAAGTAAAAAGGGGAAGATGTGAGTGGTGTTGAAAGAGCAGCTTCTGCCTCTACTCCTGCAGCTTAGAGGCAGCCCAGGGTGCCCAGAGCACTTCAGTCCCTGGGTGGTGACTGGGGAGTGAGGGGCAGGGGCCTGGTCACTACTTGGGTCGCCTAGTCTGGAGTAGCCCCGTGCTTTCTGTATCTTCCTCACCTCATGCCAGTTGGGCACTAAGGAGAGAGATGCCATCTTGGTTTCGAAAACTAACTTTAATGGCCAGCGTAGCTAGGGGACTTGAGTTAGAGGAACTGCACGCTGAAGTCTCCCTCCAAAGTTCAGGGAAACCGAGCATTCAGAGGCTCAGCTGTGCCTAAGAATCTGGAAGAAAAGTGTAGGATATGGCTCTCACATCGAGTTAGGGGTATGTGAGAGTCCTTCTGAGCCTTGGCCTGGGGTGCCCTCCCTGTGCCGTGGAAAGAGACAGTTGCTAAGAAGAGGCTTCCCTGGTAAGGCATTTCCATTCGCTTACTTTCAGAAAGTCCTACAGGCTGGTGTCTGAGCTCTGTTTGACTCCTTTGTCTTGATATTGGTTGGGGCATTGCTATTCTCATTGCAGGAGGAATAGCAGGCAGGAGATTCAGTGAATACCCTGCCCTGAGTTAATTGACTGATTGGTTCAGGGTCTACTGGTGATGTCCATCAGTGAGGACCCTGCTGCCTTTTCATTGTAATGCTGTTTACGTACCATCTTCCAAGGCTCATCGAGAGCTGACCCCAGCCATGCTCAGACCTCAGCAGATCACCCTGTTGCCCACTGCTTGGATCCCACAGACCGTGTCCTTCCTCCCACACAAGCCATCCGTTGCATTAGTAATCTCGCTTTCCCTCCTACTCCTCATCAAACTCAGCTCCTGAATTATTTAGCAAAACTTGACTAGCTCAGAGGAATTCTTTTCACCCTCTGTTTAACATTTATTTATTCCCTTGCTGGGTAAGGCGTTTGAAAGCTGCTGCTTCATTTGGGTTGGGACTCGGGAAGAGATTTTACTTCTCTGTGGCTGTACCTGATTAAGACCCTGTTCCAAAAATCAGTTCCAGGTGGTACTGTGCTCACTCCCAGTGCTGCTCTCCCAGCCTTTGGTTTTCCCTGTGTGATGAAAACAGCACAGATGAGGGAGCTAGACACAGGGTAAGACCCTGGGGCAAGGCCAGCCCTCCAGTACTCCTGTTTCTTGTCTGTGAAATATATGTAGCAGATACAAATTTCGCTTCACAAACTCAGGTGTGCAAGATACGTAACTATTTTTTGGTAAGAATGTAATTTGTATTTTGAGTCCCTGTTCCGCAGGATGGCAAAATTGTATGCTCAAATACTTTGGGCTTTTTTTTTTTTTTTTGCCTTTTCCCCAGATTTACATTTATGTTCCGGGAACCTTATCTAACAACGTGATCATTTCCAGGGCCCTACTGGTCCCCGATGTCATCTGAGCATTTGCTGAGCTGTCCTCCCCTATGTGGGTCTCCATTGTCTATTGAAGCAGTTGTCAGAGGAAGTCTCATGTCTGGAGGATCCCTACATCTGGGAATCTCTATTCTCCTACTCAGCCGTTTTTTGAGAGCACAAGTGTCATGCTGTGACCTGTCTAAGACTTCTAACACCTCCAGTCGTGTGCTAGTAAATACTTAACCACAGGCTCTGAGGGAGTTACAGTCAGAAAGGTGGAGACAGGGAAGTCCTGATTTGAAGCATTTGGAAATTTCCAGGTGTAGACACTTCCACCATAGCCGACTTCAGGCTGCCAATGATTTGACAGTCAGCTCACAGAATCCTAGCAATGTCCCAGTCATCTCCAGCTTGCTGTCTCCAGCACACCACTGCATGATGTAGCTTGTAACCAGTTCTCTGGATATGAACTGCCTCCCTGCCATTCTACCTGGCAGGTAAAACCAAGGTCATCTTGCCCTCACATCCCAGAAATAAATCTGATATTTTTTTCCACCTGCTCAGGCTCAGCCTAGGCAGCAGGGCATTGGGCCACTTCAAAGGGTCTCCACCCTTAACATCTATGCGATCTCAAATTGTTTTCTAATTCTTCCTTCTCTCAGACTGGGAGTCACTTTTCTAGTTGGCAGATGGCTTTGAGTTAGAGGCATGACCTATTACTGAGCCCAACTCTCAACCCTGAGTGATTCCAGTTGCCAAAGAGCCTTGACTTCTGTAATGGCTGATTTCATACCCTCTCTTCCCAAGGCAACCAACACAAAATAGCCTGCCTGAGTGAAAGGAGAATGGAGCCAAGAGAAGAAAGTAAATACAAAGAGAAAAATTCATTAGTATTTCCAAAGCATTACTCTGTTGCATGGATGTAGTAATATACCACAAGATGAGAAGAATAAGTGAGAAAAGATATAGGAGGAGGTTGCAGAGTCTGCCATGGAGAAGGTGCTCCATTGCATGAATGAATGTGATCCCCAATGAAGATATCAGCAATTTCCATTGGTTTGCATTGTGCTGAGTCAAGCATGGCTCCTCTGGGCACTGGCTGCCCTGTCTCCTTCCCCTCCATTACTTTGAGAATGTGGCACCATCCTGGAATCAGAATGAACATTCCTTATACCTTTCCACTAAGAAGTCAAGAAAGGAGCAGTCACCCTACGAAGAGTTTACAGATTTTGTACACAGCAATTTTTATTTTTTTTGAGACAGTCTCGCTCTGTCACCCGGGCTGGAGTGCAGTGGTGCAATCTCAGCTCACTGAAGCCTTTGCCTCCTGGGTTCAAGTGATTCTTCTGCCTCAGCCTCCCAAGTAGCTGAGGCTACAGGTGTGCGCCACCATGCCCAGCTAATTTTTGTATTTTTAGTAGAAACAGGGTTTCACCATGTTGGCCAGGATGGTCTTGATCTCCTGACCTCGTGATCTGCCTGCCTTGGCCTCCCAAAGTGTTGGGATTACAGGTGTGAGCCACCACGCCTGGCACAGGGCAAATTTTAGCCACAGAAGTTAAGTGGTAAATGACAATGCCATGGAGATGGATCGAACACATTTAAGTTGTTTCAGACTCTGGGCTTTCAAGGAATCCTCAGTGTGAAAAGTATATTAATGATGACTCCATCCTATCTGTCTGTTTTAAAGGACTTGCCACCATTCTGCATTGTGTCCTAGTTAACTGTGTTTTTAACCTCAGCCTTCCTGTTTGATGTACATCCACTGAGGACAGAACCTTGTTGGCTGTCAGAAAATGACTACTAAATTATCTTCTTGATGTCCTGGTTTCATTATGGTTTTCCCTCTAGAAAAATCTACACACCCAAGAAAGGGATGGAAAGTGTATATTTCCTCAATGTTGCATTGCTTGCCTTTTGACTTCTAGGCCTATCTGGATCTATCATTTCTACTGGTTTAGTCTAAATGACCTTCTGTACATGCAGGGAATGTTCGTTGTTCTCTCTCTGGGAGAGGGAATAGAATATGACATTCTACCTTGGGTTTGCTTGGAGTCTTCATCCATAGAGGTGCCTTTCAACTTATGTAAGGCGTGGCTGCCTAAGGAAAGGGAAATGGTCCTTGGAAGCCAGAGGGGGTTTGCCCTGGCATGGGAATGCAGAAAGGTTTCACTGTGTGTCTAATCCCTTGAATCTCATACTTGGCATAGCTCTTTTTGATCCTGGGAGAGAGGACTATGAAAAGGAAAATTGGGAGGAAGGAACTGAAGATCTTCAGTTGGCGTTGAATTCTGCCCCTTCAACATTGACTTTTGATTGCAGTGAGGACCAGGGGACTGCAACCCTGGTTAGGTGCTTAAAGAAAATAAGGCCAGGCTCTAGCCTGCAAATCAGGTCAAATGCGAGGCCAGGCTTTTGGCATGGGAAAGGGAACTTCAGTGCTATTTTTTCTTTCAAGAAAAGGTGAGTGGATACCTTCTCAGCTGTAAAATATCTGGAGGTTGGTATGGGAAGCTCTCTAAATCTTGCTCCAGATTCCCTTCGGGCTTCAGGTTCTAATTTTCATGCTTTCGTGGCATGAAAATATTCTGCAGTATTAACCAATACATTTTCATTTCTAGTGGTTTTCTTACTTACCTTTTAGTTTTCACATTGACACTAGCCTGTGAGGCATCCACTGTCTCAGTAAAGGGTTGGTAAACCAGAAAAGCAAAGAGAAGAGTTTAAAAGCTTGGGCATTTGAATACTAAAATCCAAGGTCTTGAAGGAGGATGACTGATCAGAATTTGGTCAGAGAAGTTCTCCCTCCTCAAACACCATTAGAAGAAAATCCCCTGAGATGAGAGAGGGAAGGAAAGAGAATCAGAGAATGGGATATTGGAGGTAAACTCCAGTGTGAGTCCTCAGAAAAGGTGCCCTGAGCTGTGCCCATACTCCCAGGGTAGGATAACTTAATGATGGAACACCCAGGTAGGACAGGGAATAATCCACAAGTAGCTGTTACCTGTGTCTTACTTCTCAATTGGAGCCTGGGGAGTTTGGTAAAGTCTGTAGACCCCACCTAGCATGGGAGGAATAGATATAAAATGGCTGCATGGCATATTTTTTCTTTTTCAGCAGAGAGATCCTGAAATAGTCTACATTTCCTAGAGCCCCCAGCAATGGTAGACAGTACCTGAAATTCCTCTGAGCCCCAGAAGAGAGCTTGAAAGTGGCCGAGAGAGAGCCAGCTCTGGAGACCCTCAGTGATGGGGACATACAGGATACACTAATGACCTCACTCTGGTCTCTTAATCTTGCAGCAGATATTTATTTTTCCTGGACAAAGAAAAAGGAGTCATGGCTGTGCTATCTTGGGGAATCCAAACTAATACTTCCTCAGGGACCCTTTCCAACCCCTTGACATGAAAACTGCAGGAGGAGAGGGTCACATTTCCCAGCCTCTTCAAGTGGTATGTAGTGCAATGTTCTAGGCCTGCATTACCTAGTACAATAACCACTAGTCATAAGTGACCATTTACATTTAAATAAATTAATATTGAAATAAAAATCCCCTTCTTCAGTTGCACTAGCCACATTTTGAGTGCTCAAAAACCACATGTGCTAGTGGCTATCAGATTGAACACAGCATGTAGGGCATCTTCACCATCACTGGAAGTTCTGTTGGTCAGCGCTGTGGCCTTTGCTGCTATTCCTGCTGAGACAGTGACCACGGACCACTTCCCCCTTTCCCATCACATACACATGAACATGCACTCAGCAGGCTGAGTCCAGAGAAGTCTGCCCCCAGTTTCTGAGCTGGCTTTTCCCTGGATATGGCCACATCCTATTAGTGGTATGTTGCTGACTCTTTCTTGTGTCCACACTGCTCTCACCACCACCACCGTTTCTCTCTGATATTGATGTAAGCAAGCCAGTGTCATGAAGCCTAAGGGTGGGCAGCCAACCAGGGGCCATGCTTGCTCCTCCCATAGCTGCCTCAGATGCCACAGTCTCTGTGAAACCTGAATCATTTCATGATATGAGCATCCTGGGACTAACAAGTCATCCTAGACCCAACAGAGACCACAGAGGGTGAGCAGCATTGATGGCTTGTGTGGATAACATGAATGGACCCTTCCAGGGTCTGCCCGTTCCCACCATATTGCAATAGAAGCTTTTCCAGGAGGAACCAAAAGAGGTTTATCCCTAAAACCTACCATTCCCATCACCACCATCAACTATTAATATAATTCTTCCAAGATTAGAAAATGCAAGGCCAGTGCCCTCTATTGAGGGCAAAGTCACAGAGGTTGGGGCTTGGACTCCAGTTCTACCCATTCTTAGGAGGGACTTTGAGTATCTCTTTCCTTTTCGGAAAACTGACATAATTGTACCTGCCATATAAATTTGTGAAGATAAATTAAAACACTTAGGAGAGTAACTGACACATAATTGGGCCTCAATAAATAACAGCTGCTATTTTCACTTCTCAGCTGCCCTCTGGGATAATCTGCATTTTCAGGGTACAGCAGTAGGAGGAAAAATAGCAGTGGCTCCCTGCACCGCAGGCCACTTCATCTTGCCATCTGGCGTAATGAGAAATCGTCCTGCTTATTTTGTGGAAACTGCCTCGTGCCTGAGTCTGCACCTGTTTTACTTTGGTGGGTGCTCAGGCCTTCTTTCAGGAGGCTCGACGGTTTCCCATGGCTAAGTGTGGGCAGGAAGTGCATTCAGGAGCAGTCTTGGGGGTCTGTCTTGAGGACCTTTTGGGGAAGAAAGCCCAAACCTCCTTCCAGAAGACTTGAAAACATTGTAGGGTTAGGGCACACTAGCCCAAGCCTGCCTAATATAATATGCCAGCCAATATCCAAAGGGACCTTTGAAGGAGAGGGGAGCACAGCTTCCCAGGCTCTGAATATTCAGAGGTGACATGACCTTAATCCTTACAGATCAGCCTCAGTGGAGTCACAGGACAAAAGACTGTTGACCTGGCTCTTCTAGAAGAAGAGTGGCCCATCCTGCCGAATTTGTACTGGAGAGGTTCAGAGGGAATACATAAATAAATCAAGCTGTACTCAGAGTGTCCTGGGAGAACATGGACCTCAGGAAGGGTTAGTCAGGAACTAGACCAAGAAGCAAAAGGACCCATGCTGCAGTCATAAATGGGTCTCAGTCTGAAATTCAGGGTATCCCTGAACTGCCTGGAGCCTTGGTTTGTTGCTAGAGGAAATGATGTTGGTCTCTCAGCCTGAAGATGCCTATGTTGAATGTTCCAATTTGCTGAGAAGCATGCATTCCCCATTCCAGAGCTCAGAGAAGACTGATAACCCCAAAGGCCCCTGCTGGACACAGTCTTCCTTGACACAAGGGCTTTACTTTAGCCCAATGGCCAAATCACAGTCGTCTCCTGGAAAGATGGCCCTGGAGAAACTACAGAGACTACAAAATCTTATGTGGCTCCCTGGACGCATGCAATTCAACATGCTTGAAAATGAAATCTTAGTAGACCCTAACAGGCATTGGGTTCTGGTCCCATTTCATATGTATCTACACCTCCGATGAGGAATTGACTCCTGATTTACTTGCAAAGACAGAAGTAGTTTGGGGAGGGGAAACACTCAAATATTGGACGAAAATGCACTGAGATTATAATTCCAGCTTTCCCGCTTACTAGCCAAGTGGCCACTGGGTAAGCCACTTAGTCCCTGGCACTCCAGATATTTCTCTGGGTTGTTAGAAAATCAAGAAAAACATAGCTGGTTGTAGAAAAATCTTGGGAACTCTAAAGTCCTATCTAGGCATAAAGGGTTATCAGTCTGAGTGGCTGATTTGAATTCAGCTAAAGGGAGATGGGGAATAACAAGGCACTTTCAGTTCTGGCTTAGCATAGATTATCACATAATCTTAGCAGAGATTTGGTCAATCACAGAAGATGCATATGGTTAGAAATAGCCTTAGGTGTTAGACCTCCCCCCTGGCTATGTTATCCATCTTTCTAGTCTGTGGGACAGAAATTAAATTAAGAGTATTTAATGTACCTTTATGTGTATATTTAACCTTATGTTAACACCTTAAAAATAAGGTGTTATGCACTGTGAGGGTTAGAGAATGAAACAAGACATAGATATTGTCTGTAAGGAATATAGCTCAGTAGAGGAAATGTAACATATGGACCAAAACATGAGTAACACCAAGTATAAGCGCAGTGAGAGCACGGAACTGTGGGATCAAGTGAGAAACTATCACTCCGGGTGAATGGGTGGTGGTGGGGTGGCAATGTGGAGTGGCAATGTGGAGCCGGTGGACTATCCGCTGTCTCGTCACTGAGTGTTGGTGCATTAAGACTTCCCAGCTGGGCTTGTGCCTGTGGACCCCAGGTGGAAGATTTGAAAAATGCTTAGGTATGCTCATCCTGGGATAACTGGGGTGGGTAGGACATCCCATTGAAACTATTATGTTAACAAAGCATTAAGCCTTTGGCAAAAAAGTCAAGCTGGATGAGCTAATCCCAGAGAGTACTACAGTTCTCTACAATATTTGTTCTGGATATTGAAGGATGGATTGGGTTTAAACTAAAGGAGGCAGTGGGGTTGTAACAGGAATGTGAGGTAGAAGGAAATGAAGCTGTGTGCCCAGCCATGCTCTATGCAGGTCATGATGTGGGAAAGATGACATGGTGGCCAGAAACTCAACCCTTGATCACCGAGGATCCCTGAAGACCTAAATCCTGTCATTCTATGTAACCCTCCTTTCCTTGATCCCCACTCATCCCTTTATTTAGGGTGGATGTTGAGAAAGGTGATTTCTGGATTCCACTGCATAGGCCTTTACAGGTTTAATAGACATTGCCAGATTGTCTTCTGGAATGACTGCACAAGCATGAAATTCTCACCTTGAATTGTAATAATTCCCACATGTCAAGGGTTGGGCCAGGTGGAGATAATTGAATCATGGGGGCAGTTTTCCCTATTCTGTTCTTGTGGTAGTGAATAAGTCTCAGGAGATCTGACGGTTTTATAAAGGGAAGCTCCCCTGCAGAAGCTCTCTGGCCTGCTGCCATGTAAGACTCCAGCATTTGCCTTGTACCCTGACTGGAGATATTATTAATCTAAAATTTTAACCAAAAGTTTTAGGTAAAAAATTATCTCTTTAATATTTGTATTTCCTTCATTATTAGTGAGTTTGAATACTTAAAGGACATTTGTGGCTCCTCTCTTGTGCTGTGCCCATTGGTATTATTTGTGTGGTTTTCTGTAGGATTTACAGAGATGACGATAGGAGTTGCAGCCTGAAATTATGTGATATAGTAGCTCTAGTTCCTCTTTTTCTTGTTGATATGTAGAGATTCTTTATATATTGACAGTAATTTTTTGTAATTTATAAATCAAATATTCACTTGTGATTTTATACATGCTTTTCTAGATTATATAGATGTTTTAACTTTGAAGTAGACAAAACTGTATCTTTTTATTTATGGATTTTTTAAATTTTGGGTCTTTTTAGAAAACCACAAAACCATGAATATATTCTCCTGTTTTTCCTGAATCTTTATAGCTTCTAAACACTTTTAGCCATGTAAATCACGTAAGATTTGTATTTTTCACTGGTGACTGGGAATGAATCAAATTTGTTTCTAAGTTGTCTCTCCAAACCATTAATCGAGTAGTCTGTTTTCCCAGTAATCTAAAATATTCCCCTTTAATTAATATATTCTAAGTCACACACATATATAAATGTGTTTATTGCTATTCTGAGTCTTTGACCTATCGTGTGGTCCTGTATGAATGCTGGTCTTGCTTTGACACACAGACTATAGTGCAGTGGTGCAACCATAGCTCACTGCAGCCTTAAACTCCTGGGCTCAAGCAATTCCCCCACCTTGGCCTCCTGAGTAGCTGGCCTTATAGGTGTGCACCACTACGCTCAGCTAATTTTTTTTTTTTTTTTGTAGAGATGAGGTCTCAGTGTGTTGCCCAGGCTAGAGTTGAATTCCTGTCCTTAAGCTGATCCTCCCATCTCAGCCTCCCAAATTGTTGGGATTACAGGCATGAGCCACTGTGCCTTGGTCTGGTTTTAAGTATAGTTGTTCATTGGTTTACATGGGGGATTGGGCCCAGGACCCCCACACATACTCCAGTCCCACAGTCAGCCCTACAGAACCTACAGGATACATCGGCCCTCCATATGTACGGGTTTCGCATCTGATGTGACTTGGTTTTGTTCCCACCCGAATCTCACCTTGAATTGTAATAACTCCCATGTGTCAAGGGTGGGGCCAGGTGGAGATAATTGAATCATGGGGGCGATTTTCTCCATACTGTTCTTGTGGCAGTGAATGAGTCTCTATAAATGGGAGTTCCCCTGCACAAGCTCTCTGGCCTGCTGCCATGTAAGACGTGACTTTGCTTCTCATTCACCTTCTGCCATGATTGCGAGGCCTCCCCAACCATGTGGAACTATGAGTCCATTAAAGCACTTTCTTTATAAATTACCCAGTCTAGGGTATGTCTTTATTAGCAGCATGGGAACAGGCCAATATAGCATCCCAAGAATACTATATTTTTGATGCGGCATTTGGTTGGAAAAAAACGCATATAAGTGGACCCATATGATTCAAAGCCATGTTGTTCAGGGGTCAACTGCACTAGTGCTTTATTAATATATTGATTTTTGAGAAGGGCAATCCTCATTCATTTTTATTTTTATTTTCAGAATTACCATGGCTATGCTTGAGCTCTTATATTTGAATTTTGCATTCAGTTCATGAATTTCCATAGAAACTCTTATTGAGATTTTCTTGGGGATTGCATAGAAATTATAGATTCATTTGGAAGAAATCACATTTTTCCAGGTTTTAACCATCCGATCTAGGAATATGGTAATTGTCTCTATTTTTCAAGTTATTACTTTTGTTTTTTAGGATAGTTTTACTATTTAAAAAAGTAAATAGTGCATATTTCTGACAGGTTTATTACTATGCTTTTTTATACGTGCTGTCATGAATGAAACCATTATCACTGTTGAGATTGTAACTAAGTACGAAATCTTTGTAAATGAACGGGGCTGGGTATGGTCTTTTCTGTAGCCATGTTTTTTTTTTTTTTTTTTGAAAGCAAAGCAGGTAGGAAATTTATATTCATCAGTACTCAAGGAACAGAACTTTGTCTACACCCAGTATGCCACAGATAGAAGGATGTGCAGAATTGTGCAAATAAGGCCATGTCCATGGATCTGAGCCTATACAGGCAGGGAAGTAGAGAACATTGATACACCACATTTACTAATTTATGCACACAGCTACCAACTATGTAACAACTAAGATCCATTTATACTAGTCTCTAGAAAAGATGACTTTATATTAAAAAAAAAAAAGACAACACAAGAATCTTTCTAATACCAAACATTTTAATTTTGGGTAAATATTTAGAAGGATCATTAAATGTTCTTCCAAAGAGTTGAAGAGGGTAGCAATTTGGCTGTATTTCAGTTGTAGTCTAATTGGGTTAGATTATTAATGAATGTGATTTGCTCTAAGGGCACATTTCAATGCAACTTGAAATTCTCAAAGCTAACCATGGTCTAGACTCTGAGAGCATGTCAAATGCAGAGTAGATATTGAATGCACCTGTTTTTACTTCTGCAATCACTTTGTATGAAAATTCGTTTTTCGTGAATGAAAATGTGGAAGTGATTGAAATGCTCTTCCAGGCCAGTAACAGCTTGTGTTCTTCTCTGGCAGCCATCTTGGGACAGATGGTTTTACTTTCTTTTGTGACAGGAGCAAAGTAAGAGCTACAGGGAAAGACACCTTTCCTCTTTGGGATTTTTCCGGTAGTAAAATAAAGTTTTATGGCTTTGTTATCTCTACCTCACAGAAGTATTTCAAGAACCTAAGAAGTATGCCAATGTAGACTGCCACCAAAACTCAGATGGAGAGCTGCATAAAAATTCATGTAACTAATGGATACCAATTATCTTGAGGCTTTCGGAGTGACAACAGTAGACAGATTTAGGAATGAAGACTTAGACCCGTGTTACTAAGAACAATGAGAGTGTCGGACGTCCCAAAGGGAAAAGGAAAAATCCCTTATCAGGATCCATAAATTTGGAGTCTGCTTATTATTACTAGTTTGCTGTGGAATTCATGAGAAATTATAATAGTTTATAAACTCACTTTTTCAAGGTATTTTGAGCCAGATCTGCATATGATTATTCTTGGAGGGTTTAAGGGCAAAAAATTGTTTAAACGTGTGAGGTGACAACATATACCATGGTCTTTGCCTACTGTTTGAAATAAAATTCTCAAACCAGAAAACATATAATCCAGTCAAAATATTTGCCGAATTAACTTTACCACAAAGTATGATGTCTTTTACACATGTAGTTTTATACAAAGATCAAGAGGATTTGTGTCTGTGTGTGTGGTTTATAAAACCATTGTAGTCAAAGCTTCTCAGAAATACATGGTGTTTATAAGGTCTGGAGGCGTGCTGATTTTTGGAACAGAATTAATACATAATTTGAATTCAGAGTACAAGCTTTTAAAAAATACAATCCAGCTTGGAGAAGCATTTCTGAAATACCTCTAGGGAATAAATTTCTTTTATTAATCCAATCAGCCATTGGATGTCATTCTTCCAATTTAATTATGTTTATCTGCCAATGGGTGACTCTGTTTCTTGTGGATGTAATTTCGGTGGGTGCAAATGGTGATGGCAAATAATTCCCCTCAGGGAGATAATTGCTGTTATAATTATTTACCCATGCAAGTTAGCTCTGTTAAAAATTTAACACTCTGTCAGATGACCTGGAAATGTGAGAGAATGTGTTTGCTATGTGCTGAAGTGGAAGAAGAGCCCTTATATTTCTTGGATATTTTCTAGGGGCCAGGCACAGTACTAAGTAATTTAGAATCATCATCTCACTGAATCCTCACATTCTTCTTATGGAGTGAGTATGATTATCCTCATATTATAGATGAGGAAACTGAGGTCATACAGATGGCAAGTAGAGGAACTGAGACGCAAACCCCAGCTAAGGGGCTGGTATGAAATGATTCGTATTTCACAGGGGGCTTGCAAGGATTAAACAAGGAGATAGTTTTGTAAAGAATTTCGCCCGGCACCTGGTATGTTGTTGTTATCCTAGTGTCTATTCATAGGCATTTTACTTCCGTAATCACTGCCCTGCCTCCTTTCAGAAACCTATTGTTATGGGCAGGGCAAAGCATTGTACCTGAAGCCTAAATGACAAATATTTCCTTTGGGGTCTTTGCACACTCCAAGTTCTTTAGAAAGCTTCCTCTGGCTATTTCAGGTAATAGGACTTCTATCCGCTCCAAATGCCCATCACTCTCATGTACTTACTGCTCAGTAGGAGCCCTTGAATAGACAGGGCTTTGATAGGGGTCTTTGTATTATGTGGGTGCTTGTCTTGCCTTAATCTACATTGAAAGTTTGAGTACAGGTTCTCCTTGGATCTCTCTACAGGTCCTTAGAGGATACAGGGCTCCATAGCAGGCTTTGAAGCAATACTCTTTGATTAAGTGTGAAATCTACAAAGACATACCTACCTGGAGGTTAGAAGACTGTTGGAGGCTCAGGTGTAGGGTGGGTGCTCATTATGAAAAATTGGGAGGTAGTGTCATCTCTCATTATTGTCACCCGTTGGCTGGCCTTTCTCTTTCTGTATTTGTATAGTGTGGTAGTGTGGTGTGCAGGGTGAGGATCTTTTGAGTTTTCTCCTTTCGGAGAAACTCACACTACCAACTCCTTGCACCCACCCTATATACACCCATTCCCAAAACACACAAAGGGCTGGAGAAGAGCATGAGAGGTCACCTTTTTGGGTGAGAAGAGTAATATTTCTGAAGCAAGGCACTGTTTGGGAAGGGTGTTCCCAAAGCAATTGCTCATAAAGTTTGGGGGTATGCACACTGGTTGTGTGTCCTCTCAGTATGTGGACTTGCCAACATGTCTTGTTGCTATCAGAGCAGACTGAGAAGAGGTGTGGGGAGTACACTGGAAAGATGGGACCATGGAGGAGGGAGGCAGGGACAGCCCTTGGAAGCTACCTGTTAGTCACAGTGGGGAATAACAGCCCTGCTAATACTTCCATCCTAGAGTTCAAGCTAAAAGGAAAGATGAGGTTGGGCTATGGGATTCCCTGAGACGAATCCATGCAGGGGAAAAGGGTGCTTACTGAAGGGGGGTGGAGCTCACAGCGGGCAACTGAGAGTTTGCTGGGAGCTGGAGCTGCCTCTCAAAAGGGAGCCCCAGAGCTGAAGGGAGCTGTTGGATGGTTTTCTCCTTCAGCTGGGCTTACTGGAGCCTGCCTGCCTGCCTGCCTCCAAACGTACTTGACAGATGGAGCTGCATCAGTAGTGGTGGTCAGTGATGGCAGCAAGCTTAGCCACAGGCAGTCTGCTGAATGTACCTCACTTCCCTCTTCAGCTCCCACACCTCCATCTGGAGCCCAGTTGGGGCAGGGAAGATAAAAGGGGTAGGAGAGGGTAGACCACACTTCCTCCTCCACTATAGGCCCCCTGAGCCACAGGCCAGGCCTGCCATTTTGGGGGTTAAATGGTGTATGAGGATGAAGTTCTCAAATGGTCAGGATCTTAATGAGTGAAGCAAATCTCTTTTAATAAGTAGAAGTGACTAAAAAATTAAGGAATGGACTGAGAACTCATTAAGAGAGTCAATACTCAGCAGGAGAGAGGATTCCCAAAGAGCAGAGTGGTAACACATATTGGCAAATAGAAGTGGTTTTGTATTTATATGGCCAAAAATGAGACTTCTCAGTGAAACTCATGACTTCCTGAGCCCTGCTGGGGACTGACACTGGGCTGTACATGTACATCGAATTCTCATAATGTCTCTGCCAAGCAGGCAGCTGTAACCTTCCCATTTTATAGCTACATAAAGACTGGTTTAGAGCGAATCTTGACTTGCTAACCTGGCGAGGCTGAAAAGTGGCTGAACTGCTGGGATGTAAACCTGTTACCTGCTCTTTCCCCTATGCCAGTGGTCCCTAACCTTTTTGATTTCATGGAAGACAATTTTTCCATGGATGGAGAGAGTAGGGGGTGGGATGTGTAGAGATGGTTTCATGATAAGACTATTCTCAGGCATTAGAGTCTCATAAGGAGCGCAACCTAGATCCCTCGCATATACAGTTCACAACAGGGTCCATGCTCCTATGAGACTCTAATGCTGCCGCCGCTGATCTCACAGGACACAGAGCTCAGGTGGTAATGCTCGCTTGCCTGCCACTCATCTCCTCCTGTGTGGCCTGATTCTTAACAGGCCACCAACGGGTACCGGTCTGTGGCCGGGGGTGTAGGGGACCCCTCCCCAAGTCATCTTGCTCTCCTATTGCCCCCAATTATGAAGTAGCCACTGTGTGCAGAGGACTTTACGGAGTCCTGTCCATACTCACTTGCTAAAAGTCACGGCCTTGCTTTAATCTGACATCTATCCATTTGAAATAGGGAATGAAACTAACCATCTTCCTCAGGGTCTATCTTCCCAGGGAGCATGGGATGCAGGAAGTGGAGGGTGAGACCAGGTGGCAGTGAGGCCTCCTCATGTGCATTCGGCTCCCTCCTCACCCAGCACGGGTCTTCACTCTGCACTCTCCTCCCCAGTAGCTGCCTCAGTGACTTTGTCAGGATCAATTCACTGACACCACCTGAGAAAATAATCGGCAGTAATGTGACCCTTCAAGAGTCACATTCTCAGGCACAGATGAAATGGAAATAAAATCTTATCTCCAACGTCCTGCTGAAAAGGAACATCTCCTTTTGTAGTATTGCATTGTCATGTCTAGTCATTTGCACAAAACTTGAAGAGCTAGAAAATGATGATTTTAGAAACAATGGAAAAGAATTGTCATTTTCTTTGGGCTGTTTTTTTTTAACTTATATCAAGCACTAATTTTTACTATGAAAATATAGTTGCCTCAATACAGAATGATTGTCCACAGAAATGGAAGCATAAGATAGAGGGCAAGATAAGCTTCTGAATGAAGAAAGGAGCCAGCTGCCAAGCTGAGGGGTGTAGAGTCTGGGGACAGGGGTCTTCCACATCTTTCTCATTGGCAGCATGTTTCAGTTGCACCTGTGTACTGTGGTCAAGGTCTCAGTGATGTGTGATGTAGAGAGGTCTCACAGGAAAATACTTCGTCTCCGAAGGAGACCAGGGGCACCTGTCATATTGAGTTCAAGCCCCTGGTCAAACTCATACACTGGCCACCCTAGCTTGCTGTTCTGAATTCTTTACTTCACCCCTTAATTTTATGAGCAACAGAGGAGCAAGATTCTGGAAGATCTGAAGTGCCCTCCTTTGGGGATCCCATAAATACATGTTCATGTATTTTATAACTGGAAACACTATGACTCAAGAAGGTTAAGACACTTTTTAAAGGCTTTCAGGAAAGCAAGTGAGTCTGCCTTGTGCATTAAGTGTAGACACTTGTCTCAAGAGTTATGGAAGCTGTTCTATAACAGTAGCTTGTTAAGTAACAAGGCCTAAAAAGAAGAAGACAAAGCTCTTTGTAAAGTGGATGTATGAGTGGTTCTGAATCCATGTTATGGGGCCACAGAAACAGCCTGCTGTTGTTTTGGTTGAGCCAAATGCTTGAGTGCATGGCTAACCCTTTCCTGAAGACTGGGAAAGAGGTCGAGTTGGACTTTCAAGTGTGGAAGATGAGCTACTTGTGTATGTAGTTCAAGGCCCTGGTGGCCCATGGCAGCTGAGAGGACATTGGGAAGAGGGGGCATTTTGGGGTCTGATGAAGCTGTGTATTCTCTCTGAGTTATTAATAGTTGGACAGCTTTTGTGGACAGATTTCTCATGAATTCGCTTAACTATTGAAAGATAAATCTCTTGACTATAAGAATGTCTTTGCAAGGCTGAGATAAAATGGAGAGAATAAGTTTTCTTTAAGTTGATCACCTTTATGGGGGAATGGTAGCCAGGGAAAATAAACTGGACTATAGATAAAAACAAATGTAAAATGTGGGACTGAACAAACGGATACCTTAAGCACTAGCCTTTCCCTACTCCTTTCCCTTCTGCCTCCATCTGAATTTCTGGTGCAGGTGAAGCCCAGGAGGAACCGCTAACAACTTTTACAGCTGCTTCAGCATCTTTTAACATCAGGACAGAGAATGTCGAAATTGCATTTTCTTGGGATTTTTACACTGGAGAGAATAAATCATGTTGCTTTGCAAAAAATGAACAATCACATAACAGGGCCAGGCTAAAAAAGAATCCCCCAAGGGACCAATGGCCTATAATTGGACCTTGAAGAAAGTCAAGCACATTCTTTCCTGACCCCCTAAAGCCTCAGAGTGAAAAGACAACTCAGGGCTGAGGTGGGTGCAGTCTTCAAGTAATAATAGATTTGACAAGCTTTGATTTGGGGTTAACTCAGCTGCAGTGGATGATGGGCTACAGAGGACAAGATTCAGGATGGAGAGGACTATGAAGCCCCAGTTATGGGGCTAGCCCCATAAGAAAAGTGGACTCTAAGTGCTTTGCCCAAAAGACAAAGCACAGATAGAATTCTGGCAAGCATCCATGCCTGAGCTCCAGTCTGGCCAGTGGAGTAATGCAGTGGGGATTCCACTCTGCAAGTCAGTGGCAGGTGTCAACCCAACCTATCTGCTCATATGAGGTTGGAGTCCAGCCAGTGAATTAATAAAGATACGGAGGTGAGGCCAGCCAAATACAAAGAGACCTAGCAAGGTATGGGAAAGCCACTGGAGCTCTAGCCACTGGGTGGCTTGTGGACCTACAGAAAGGGAGGCAAATGCTGTAGTTTCCATTGAGGGAATGGGACTGGGTCTGAGGCTGTTTGTTCATCATTCATTCATTTGCATATTGATCACCCACGGAATGACATGCACTATACCTGGCCACTATACACTATACATGCACTGGGGCTTTTGTGAGATGAAGCCAACTGCCTGTCTCCTAGGCTTTACAGGCAGTGGGAGAATCAGAAATGAAAACCAGACAGCGACAAGATAGGATCACTAAATGTTACCAGTAGAAGCTGCTTGGTATGGAATATTTAGATTCCAGCCAGAGGTTGGGGTAGTAATGAACAATGACAATTTCCGTGCTGTATGTTGCACTTGGTACCTTTACACATGATCTAATTTAAGTCTTACCATAGTTGTATAAAGTAGGCATTAATATTCTCATTTTACAAATGGTGAAACGGGGGCTAAGAGAAGTCAGATCACTACATTAACATCACACCAACAGTGGGGTAGGGATTTGAGTTCAGGTCTCTCTTGGCTCTAAAGCTCATACTCTCTTAAGTCCATAACCTCAAAGCCCATAAATATAGAACAGACATGGCCAGAAACACTCTCCAGAATCTTTTAGAATCATTCTACCTGAAGGCACAAGAAAGATAACAGAGATTAGAGCATGAGACAGAGGAAGAATTAAAATAGTGCTTTTAATATAATTTTCAGCAAACGTACAGTATGTACTTTACATCACATATTTCTAAACTGCTCACTTGGAAAATAAAAGCTGCAAAAATACAGAATACCACACTCAAAAATCTATTGAGTATGTGCTTTTTTCCCCCTCCATTCTGTGCAACAGGGTGGTTTTCACCCTCTCGGCTGATTTCGTTAAAGCTGTTGGAGCCCTCCGTCAGAGGAGCATTCCCAAGAGGGGAGTTTCTAAAGCATGTCGGCAAGCCATCCCCAGAGGAGGTAGAGGGATGGGTGGAAGGGAATTTGCACACCAGGTCAGCATGACTCTTTAGAGACCCAGGAAAGATGCCTACTCTGAGAGCTGTTTGGAGTACTCGTGACCATAAGTCACCTCTTTAGTCCTCATCACAGGCCTGCGCTTGGGGCCTCAAAGGACCACACACTGGCTGGATAATCCACATGGGGACCCTCGGGTTCTCGGGCAGGGAGGAGCACGCTAAGTGAGGCCCGCGAGGTCTGTGGGTGGTGGTGGGCTGTTTTCTCCAGGAAGAGGAAGAGGGCCAGGCCCTCAGCTTCTCACAAAGGAGTCTTCTGAAGGTGAATGTGATTCGGGGCAGGTTTTCTCAGTCTCAATGTCTTGGTACTCTGTGCCTAAAGGGGGAGGAGGGAAGAAGAGCCAAGAGGAAAAAGAGATCGGTCTTTTCTGCTTCACCTACTTTTTGTTAGGCTTATTTAATAGCATGATGGCTTTGCAGTGAAGGGACAAGAGTAGGCAGTCAAAGCAATAAAGTGCTGGGTTTCAGTCCACGTAACCCCAAGGGGCCAGATTCTGAGCCCAGAGACTTTTTTGAAGGCCAAATATCCTTTCTGGGAAGGATATTTATCTACATGACCATCCCCACAGCCAAGCAGATGTTGGGGATGAGTAAGATGTATCCCAGTCAATAATTTGTCCTTATCTTATGTAAATTACTAGTGACAGACCTTGTGTTCTGGGGCTCTAAGTGTCACTGTACATCTCTATTGAAGAGATTCCTGAGTGTCAGAGAAAACTGCCTGGCGTCACAATGTCATACTTCCTCCTCCAGCATTTGGGACAGTTTGTTTTTTTGTGTAGCCACAGATATTCACTGCATGCTGGCTGAAATGATATCCTCTTTGGAGCAAGGTTTTAAGCCTAGGCCACATTTCCAGAATAGATGCTGTGGCTTCATTTTAAAGGTATAAAAACACAACTAGTCTCAGTGATGATTCACAAGCTGTGCAGGTCTCATTGATTGTGACATGCAGCTCTCCTGTTCAATAGGCACAATGAGGCCATAGAAGTCTCTGTCCATTTATTTGTCCTCTTTAGACTTTGACCCAGCGCTACAAAGGTGACAGTTTGGAAATGTCATTCCTTTCCTCGGGATTGTGAAGCTGAAGCCTGAGTCCTGGGCAAGTTGGAGCATCCTTCCTTCACTCTCACAAGGCCCAAGTTCTTATAGTCTTGGGTTTCACTGAAAGACTTGGGTGTGGGGAGTTGGGAAGGGTGGGACAGAAGTGAGAGAGCTGGGGTTCATCTCTGCTCAGCAGAATGAATAAGATAAAGGCTGATGAATGGCTGGGAAATTCCTGCTGATGTGGCTAAGGTTGAAGTAGGAAGGAGGAGTGTTTTGAAAGGTTTCCAACATTTAATTATTAAAGTGAAACCTAGATTCTTGTGCCCATAGGCAAAACTTTGCAGAGATTCTCACCGCCAACTCCTGGCTCACTTCTCTATGAAACAATAGACTCCTGCTAGGGGTTTCCCACAGGTAGACGCTCTGTTGGCTTTGTAGAGGCTTCATAAGAAGCTAGTTCCGTGTTCTAACTTCGGGGGCTGTATGTTGTAGTGGAAAGAGCACTGGTTTGGGAGTCAGATCTGTCACTGGCTCCTGGTGGCTTTATAAACTAGCTATGTGATCTTAGAAAGGTTGGATTTGCTGAGCTTTAGTTTTCAGACCTGTAAAGTGGAAAAGAATATATACTTACGTCGTAGGGCTGGTGTGAGCAGGCTGCTGGGAGCAGTACCTGGGATCATGAATTCACAGAACCCGGCACGTGGGTAGCAGGTGCTTAATAAAAACATGAGCTTCCTGGCCCTTTCCCTCCCTTACAGTGCTGGATGGGAGCACCATTTGTGTTCAGTTGGGATCCTTTTATAGAACATTTTGTAAATTCTATGCTTCCAATTCATTTTATGGCCTTAGATTATAAAATCAAATGGTCTTGCCAAACATGTCTCCATGAGAGCAATCTTCTATAAGGTTAGTGTGAGAATCTTCTATAAGGTTAATGTTAAGAAAAACATTAATGGGATGGCAAGTGTCCACCTACAGAATGTTAAACTTGCAGAAAACTTACTGTGTTGTTCATTTGCTCACAGCAAAAGAATATAATCAATTGTATCTTATGGGGAAAAAATTCAAAATTTATGACAATCACCAACTCCTGATTGTTGACCTGAGTCACTATTACAGAAATGGAAATGTCTGGATATTCTGTTCCTAAAAGCCTGGAATCTGAGAACAGAAGACAGAACAGCAAGCTAGGGTGGCCAGTGCATGAGTTTGACCAGGGACTTGAACTCAATATGACAAGTGCCTCTGGTCTCCTCTGGAGAGGAAGTATATCCAATTAGGGACCAGCTTCGGTGTGTTTGAAGCCCTGGGGCCAGAGCTGATCTCCTGTGGTTGATGCTGTAGACTACAGGAGTGCCAGGCATGGCAGGTATCTGGGGTCTCTCCAGGGGAGCTCATGACCAGCACTGTGGAGTGCCTCCCTGGCATCTTGGTGCTTTGATAGTGCATTTCGGAATGCACTGGAGTAGGAGAGTCTCCTATCTGATTCCTCTTATCTGTCCGTTTCAGGTAAAATACTTCACATCAATGGACCACTGGGATCAGGGGTTAGAAGGACACACAGCCCCAGAACCCAGCTGCCATGGTGTCCTGGCTGTTACATCAGGAGGCATGTGGGAGCACGTGGGGCCCCACAGTCCACTCGGGCCAGAGTCTTCTTGATCAGTGTCTAAAGGTGGGGAGGGAGGTCCCTTGTGTCTTAGCTGGTAGGGAGGTAGTACCCATAGTGGTTATGGGTCTGTCTGGGAATGAGAGCTTTTTAAGACCTAAAAGCTTTTTCATAGACCTGGGTTTGAATCCCAACTCTGCTTTGTGAATTTGAGCCAATTCTGGACCTTCTGAGTCTCATTTTCTTCCCCTGTAAAATGAAGCCAATAACAGCTCCTACCTCACAGGGTTATGGTTGAGATTACATGAGCTAATACATGAAATAAGCTCAGCCAGTAGCTGGTTCATAGTAAGTGCTTGAGAAATGTTAGCTACTATTATTAGTGCTTACCAAGTATTTTACCTGGCATATCTGTTAACTTTAGGGTGCCAGTGTTTTGTGTTGGTTGTGGGGAGGAAAAGGATTGGAAATACTCTTTGGTATCTGGAATCACTCTTCTTTTTCTAGTTTGAACATTTCTCCCTCATGTGCCCATTTCCATCATTTAAGAGAAAAAGGATAGGGTAACTCTAGTCGAGCTACGGTGTCACAGCTGTATGGGAATGTAGACTATACAGTTCAAATCCGCCACATCATACAAGAGAAAAATAATGTTGCCTTCAATTTTAACCATGAGAGCAAAGGGGTACTTACCTTATTCTTGGAAATGAGATATCTGAATTAGAGTCTCATGGTCAGGAGTGTTAAGGCTGATAGACAGCTAGCTCAAGGTCCCTTCCTATGTATGCCCTGGCCCATGCTACAGCAGAGTCTTAGGTGCTGGGATCTGCCTCACCTATGCTCAGCTGCTAGGGTCCCCCAAACATGCAGTGCTGCTTGAGGCCTTGCCTGTGCAAGAGAACAGAGATCAGCACACTATGGCCTTCCCTCAGCCACCGACTGCCTTTGTAAATAAAGCTTTATTGGAACATAGCCCATTTGTTTACCTGTTGTCTATGGCTGGTCTCACAGTACTACAACAGTTGAGTAGTTGCAACAGAGACTGCAGGCCCACAAAGTCTAAAATATTTACTACTTGGCCCATTAGAGAAAAAACTTGTGAATGTGTTTTGGTGGCTCTCTCTCTGGGGGCAATTCTGCCCCTCATCTTCTCACCCTGTTTCCCCAAAAGTCACCCACTGCTCCTTAGTTCTTAGTTTCTAGGCCACCCACTCTCCAGAGCCTTCCTGATTCTTGCTGCCATGAGGCAGAACTCACCACCATCATGCATTGGCTCTCTTTATCCCCAGACAGACTCTAGCTCTTAATACTATTATCCCATTGGTTTTGTTTGTGTTCAGATCTGTCCAGGTCATTGAAATGGGGGTTCTTGGAGGGTAGGGACCAAATCTTTTCCACTTTTGTATGTGATCTAGGGCTTGGCATATAGCCAAAATTTTAAGTAAAGGAATGAATAAAAAAATACATGTTTTGAATATATCAAACTCATGCAATGCACCCCCAAATAAAACAAACTCTGCAAAGAAAAATGCTAATGTGGATAGTCTCTGAGAAGTGTGAGTTGTCCCTGTCTCCATGGCAGTCACAGGTTTCTAAGGGACAGGGCCATCTTTGCTTTCCAAAATTTTCCATTTTAGGTTTTATAACCCATGTTGTCCCTCCCATGATGACCAAGCATTCTGGGTTGCTGAAGCTACTGATGAGGCAGGCATGGGTGGCTGCGTGCATTCAGGGTGGATTCCACATGCTGTTCTAGGCAACAGGCCTCATAAGAGGCATTTGAACAAAAATCTTCCTTGCATCTTCCACCAGTGAGAGAGTATTCCAATTTACTCTTGAGCAGTGACAATACATTAGGGGCGTGGGGTCCAAAGTCTGTCACTTAGGGCGGTTTACTCTAAGGGATGACATTCTTGCGGCTGTTGGGAGAGTAGCGGTTTGGAATAAGTTGGGTGGAGCAGGTGTAATAAAAAAGGAAGGAAGGTTAGAAAATGGATCAATACTATATTTGGGTCTTGAACTAATTTTCCAGGCCAAATTTAATTTCACTAGCACCCTCTCTTGGAAAAGTTGGCACCTCTTAGATATGTGAAGTGGATTCTAACCTAAGGGGAAACAGTCCCTAAAGGGAAACATGGATCATGGTTGAGAGGAGGTCAATCAGAGGAGAATGGCATGAGCCCAGTGGAGCCAGCAGGCCCCTGCCATGTGTCTGGTACTTTCCTCTGGCTTCTGGCCAGATATGTGGTTCTCCCAAGCCATCAAGATAGTCAGGTAAGAATAGCACCAGGCAGCAGCAAGTATTCTCCATCTGTTAGACTGAAAAAACTGCATGGTTTCTTCCCTCATCTAAACCAAACCAAATAAAATATTCAAGCAACAATAAAATACAGCGTAACTCCATCCAACTGCAACAGAAGCTCATCCCGTTTTTCTGGTCTTGACTGTATGATCAGATGCACTGACATCTATGCATTGACCTCCATAGCTTGCCACTGCTGAGTAGGGCCTTTGGAGTTCCTAGCAGGGCTTAGAGCAGACTGCACAGGTCTGACAGGCATGGCTGGGTGGAGAAGAAACCAGACTTCCTAGGACCGGAAGCAGCAGGCAGCAAGAAAACCAGCCCAGCAGGCACATGGGGAGCCAGAAACTACTTTTCCTCAGAGGTTTCTCTGTTTTAGTACATGTATCTATCTCCATTTTACATGTTCCTCAGTGAATGACCTCCTCTGGAAGGTGGGAAAGAATATCCATTAGCAACCACAGGAGAATCTTTTTCCTGGGAAAATTCCTCAAGAGTGGTGTGACTACCATCCCAGGGACCAGCTGGTTGCCCTTGTGTGGAATGTTTCTGCAGGCTTTTCGACTAGAAGGGCTGGGAAGCCCTGCCATAGCGAGTGAGGGGAAGCTGGAGGGCAATTACTGGACACAGGGGAGTGGAATCGGAGGACTGGAATGTACAGATGACACTCAACCAATCTTTAAAAGTCAGCACTAGAGCGAGCCATTCCATGATCAGATGGTGAAAAGGAAGTGATTTTTATGGAGGGGCATGCTCCCTCCTGCTCGGAAGACGTTAGCAACTCTGTCAAATGATTCCTTAGGAGCTTCTGGCTTTCATTATTATTTTGCCTGTTAAGTGTTCCTAGCAAGCTCCTCGGGGGGACCGTGAAAGGAGGCTGCTCCCACTCCTTCGTTAGCTGTGAGGAAAGCCAGCATGCCATGCTGTGGCCTTCTGGAGCCCTGTGTCCCCAGGGTGCCTCAGAGCCAGCATTCCCTGACAGCACACAGCCTCAGCTGAGAGAAGGCAGCAAACCCTGTCCTCTAGAGAGGTATTTTTGCAAAATGTGCTTACTTCATAGGAGGGAATGATATTGGTTAAAAAAAAAAAAACAAAAAACAAACAAACAAAAAACCCAAACCTTCTTTGTCTCTACGTAGGAGTTACAAAGATCTGTCAATTTCAGCAGAGAGAGACTTTTCATCCACCCTGGGCATGTTCAACTGAGATGGTGTAGGAGTTTGTAGCAGAAGAGAGAGAACTCTAGCATTCACTTTCTAGGTTTATTCCATCCCGTACATTTTTGTATTCTGTAAATCCAATGATCTTACCAGGAAATCTTTTCATTCACTTGAAACCAAACAGATAATCGAGGGGCTGGATCTAGTGTTGTATGTACAATGCTTCTTTAGAGCACAAAAGGCAAATTAAAACTAGACTGAGTTTTCTGTTCGGTACTATATGAGAAAAATTAAAATTTTCAAAGATGACACAACAGAATTCAGAGCCATCCTGCAACAGCGGCCTTTAAATTTATACCCAATTTCTGATAAAACTCAGCCCTGGAGTTGTCTTCCTGTTATTCTAACATCTTTTTCACATTCATCCTAAAATCTTTCTTAGGAAAAAAAAATCCAAAATGCAAAGAGTTTAAAAAACGTTTTTTTTTTTTTTTTTTTTTTTCTCTCAAAGCAAATAGTTCCATAAAACACTAGGTCAAAGGGCCTCAGTGTGTGTTTACTGAGTTTGAAGGGCCAAGCAATAATCTATAAGAGGGACCTATTAGCAATATATTTGCAAAACTAAACCAAAATCTGTACAGGATATTATCAAAGGCTTAGGAACAACAGAACATACATATTTTATGAAGTGGTTGGAGAACCATCTCCCCTTTACTAGTTAACATACTGATGAGTGTCCCCATTTTCATAAGCAAGGACATACTGACACTAGGAGTTAGTTGAAAGGCCTGTCTCAGAAGCATCCTGCCCCAGGTAGCTGATCACAGTGGCCCCACACCACGACACAGCTTTTCTTTTGGTCGTTCTTGCTGAGTGCTTTCTCTAGATTTGGGCTGTCATTCAAGCCTCTTCACTTACAATGTTCATTAAAAATTCGGTACCATACCTGTCCCACTCCCAACCATTTTTTACTTCCTGATTCTTTTGTTTGCCTTGTGGGTAAAATGCAAATGTGTCCAAGGTGAAAGAGCAAACCAATCAACCTTTGAGTTTTTTTCCAGCGCCAGGAATGTGACATGAACAAAGGTCACTGGAGAAGCATGAGGGGTAAGTTAGCAGGGCCCTTTGTTGTGTGTGTATGAGTGTTTGTGGCTTTACCTAAGCTCTGTCCCCTTACAGAAATGGCCATAGAAGGCCTAGTGTGCTGGTTGCAAGAGGTTTTCCAACGTGATTCTTACCCCAAATCATAACAGGTTCATTCTCTGAGGTTCACTCACCTTCAAAACACACAGACAAGGGCCTTAGTTCAAGACTAACACTGAAAATGTCACGGACATTTTCATGCATTGGACACACGACAGCTTCCAGGAGCTTGTGGGTCTATTCGTTATCATAGATGCTACAGACTTCTTAACAGCTTGTGTTAGGGAACTGTTCTTCTTTCCTATCCCCGGAAGTGCTGCACCCATACACACAAACCCACATCTAAGAGTGTCTCCTCCACAGGCTGAAAAGAACGCCTCTTAGAATGTCAAGCATGAATATAAAAGGGCTTCCCATGACAGTGATCACTGAATCATGGGGAAGAAAGCTAAAAGGCAAATTTGCAATTCATCACATTATCCCCTGTTGTCTCAAATGTGATTCTTTTAAAGGCAGGCTGCATATACACTCTTCTTGAAGCATTTTTTTTCTTCTTGTAACACATTGTATATTCTTGTTTTTGTAGAATATCCGAATGAGGATAAAATGATAAAAATTACAATAGGTTAATTGCATCCCTTGTATCACATATTTTTGGTGCATTAAAAAAGGAGAAAAAAAGTAAAAGCAAGCAGCATAATAAATCCGGCCTAGAGAACTGTGTTAGTGACTTGACTTGAAGGGTTAACACAGATTTTAGAAGTAGTTAAAAATAGTATTAGAGGGTTATACATACAACAGTTTGAAATTCATATGGATTGTATTTTTTTCTTTTAAAAATGGCAAAATGTTTGGCAAATGTAAGCAAATGACTTGGACTGCGTTGGGTCTCACCAGCTCTGAGCCGGGTCAGTCATAGCCAGGCGAGGCCTACTGCTTCCTGAGGTCACTCTGTGGGGCTGGGGAAAGGTGGATGCCCGTCACTGGGAGGTGCTGGGCCCCCACCCGGCTCCCCCTCAGTCTTGAACGTGGAAATGGAGCTGGTGAGAGGTGCCAATTACAAACTCCAGCATGGATCACCCATTAGCATCACTGAGAGAACTCTGGGGCCTTGAACCACATGCAGACTGGGTGAGTCGTCTACACAGTGACCCATATTGCGAAAGTCAGTCAGAGAGAGGAGTGGGGCTTCCACCCCTCCGACTTGTGCGCCCACCCCCACCCCCACCTAGAGGAAGGAGGGTGGCACGGGGTGTGTCACTAGTGCTTAATCTGGCAATGTTTTCAACTTCGTTTTTTTTTATTTTTTTTAGTAAACTTTTAAAAAACGTTTTCTGTTTTGTTATGTGTATGTATATCCAGAAATGTCCATCCTCCAAGCTGGCCACCACTGTTCCCTGAATTTGGCAGTGCCTGTTGCTTGCAGCTGTCAGCATCCTGAAAACCATGAGGTGCCTTCAAAGTAGACTCTGTGGCCCAGCCGCGCGAGTGGCCTCCAGGACCCCGCCGCACGATCTCATTCTCTCCTTATTCTGAATCCTGTCTGGCTCTGATGTTGAGAAAAAGGACAAAGTCGGTGTGTCTGTGTGTGTGTGTGTGTGCGCGTCTGTGCCTCTGTGTGTGTATTGAGTTTCGGTTTTTTTTGGAAACCTTTTTTTCTTTTTTTAAGAAAAAATGACCCTTGGATTCCTAACACAGAGTTCACCCTCCTTTAGTCACTATAAAACCGACTCCATGTTTTCACACCACTCATGGTCTTCCAGGTTATAGATAAACTTTGTCCTATGTGTCTGGTTTGCGGGCACAGGGTCCCTCCCCAGGTTGTCTAGGGTCAGAGTAGAGGCAAAGAACTCACTGGTGCTCAGCCCGCCCTCGTGGTTTTTGATGTAGCGTTTATAGTTTTTCCTCAGGCACTGCCACGTGGTGGTGTACAGGATGAAGGCGAAGGATTTGAGCGCGATGGCGATGCTGACATACAGGTATCTGTAGACCACGTTGTCGTAGAGGACGCAGGCACCCTGCTCCCCACAGAACGTGCTCCAGAACAGGCAGGTGGAGTCGATGCCCGCCCCGAAGATGAGGGGTGGAGGGATGAAGCCTGTTACGGGGAAAAGAATGTTAGCGTTCTGGATCTGGTGGCCAGTGCTCCCCTGTTCCTGTCTCTGCCTAGCTTTTCTTACAGCACTGCCAGGCAAATGTGTCTGACTCCGTGGCTCAAAGACATGCTCAGCAGGCAAAGCGCATGAGTTTGTGTCCCAGTTCTGCCTTTTTATTATGGTACAAATCTGAGCAAGTTATTTAAGCCCTCCTGCCTTAGTTTCCTCATCTGCAAAATGGGGATGATGATAATACTACAGTCTTCACCAGATGGCTGTGAAGACTAACTTTACACATAGAAAGCATCACTCTGGCATGGTGGCTCACACCTGTAATTCCAGCACTTTGGGAGGCTGAGGCAGGTGGATCACCTGAGATCAGGAGTTCGAGACCAGCCTGGCCAACATGGTGAAACCCCATCTCTACTAAAGAGACGACAACCTGGAATTTGCACTGTGGTACATGTTGGTACACACCTGTAGTCCCAGCTACTTGGGAGGCTGAGGCAGAATAATTGCTTGAACGTGGGAGGCAGAGGTAGCAGTGAGCCAAGATTGTGCCACTGCACTTCAGCCTGGGCAACAAAGCAAGACTCCATCTCAAAAAAAAAAAAAAAAAAAAAAGCATCTAGCACAGTGTGTACTGGGTCACTTTACCATGTAAAGTGAATGACGGCTGCTATTATCATCATCATCCTCTGCTGAGGGCCTGAGAAGGCCAAGACGGTCTTCCTTGAAGGGAAACATTCTTAGCGTCAGTGAAAGCGGCGTAGTCTCATAGGGGAAACTGCAAAGCGCCGGCATACTATGTGTGGTGTTCTTCTGTATGAGGCTTTCAGGGCTGTGTGTGCTCTTGTGTGCAGGGACCACAAATTGGACTTGAGTACATCTGTGTGTATACACATATAGTTTAAAATGGAAAATATCTGCATATATACTGACAACTTCCCTTCCCCTGGATATTTAATATTCCCAGCTCAGAATGAGGTGGTAACCAGTTTTGAAACCCTCACGGTAGAGCATTTCCGGTACCTACAACCAGTCACCAAAAATTGCAGATAAGATGAAAACCGTTCCCCTTCCTTACTTCAGTTCCCTGTTCCTCTCTGTGTTTGCCTGCTGTTATCCCTGAGTTATCAGACCTGGCTGCCCATGACAATCATCCAGGGCGTCCCATCCCAGACCAATGAAATCAGAGCATTTGGTGTGCAGCGCAGTCCTCAGCACCTTCACATTCCCAGGTGATTCTGAGTGAAGGGGGAGAGTGTCATCTCTACTATGGGAAAGTGACAGATGAGTCACTAATACAAATTAACTGTTCAAAAAAACTGTCCCCTTGAGGCCAGAATAAAGTGCCAACCATCTTCAGTGACAGACTGCAGGAGGAGGAAGTGACCTCTGGAGCTAGGTGTGGCCAAATCTGAGATCCCAGGGCCTGTATACCTCTATCCGGAGTGTTCCTTGCAGAGCTAGTCCTAGAGCATCTGAATTTAATTTGTATGAAGGAAGGTCCCTCTGAGATTTTGATGAGATCTAGACCCACAGCCCAGCAAAATACACCTACCCATAAAATCGAACCCGTATTTCAGGGGGTTCATAGGCCCCTGAAGTCCATCCATGATTGCCGGAATAACAGCACGTGCATTATAAGCACAGCAGCACCTTCGTTCTGTGGGGCCTCCAAAGGCAGTTGGGGAGAGGGGGAAAGCTTAATGAAGGAGGCAGCCCTTCCCCCGGTTTTAATGACAGGCCTGGAATCGGGCGAGAGCAGGGCTGTGTTACCCTATGAGTGCTAATGAGCTTGGCAGAGCTCCGGGCTCTCTCGGCCCAGGTGCCTCTGTACTTCTCCTTGGAACTCTTCACCTCTGCTGCTTGATACCCCAAAGAGAAGCCCCCGAGATTTCTGGTTGAAACCTCATTAAACTTCCCAAGCAGCTCGGTTTAATAAACAAGCTCCAAGCTCAAAATCCCACACAACCTGCTTCCTTCTTTCTGGCTGCCAGGTTGGGCTGTGGTCCTGCTGAATGGAAGCTCATATTCCTAGTATTCCTTGTGATCCCAAAGGCTGCCCAGGTGTCTGAGCCCTTCCCTACCAACCCTGTGTGTTTTCCCTGCCCCCTAACAAGTGCCTTTTTTCATTTCACTGAAAAAGAGCCAACTGGAGGAACTGCCATGGCAACCGCATAATAGAAACTAAGCCACACAGCACATTATTTATGTAAAAAATGAAGATCTGGAGCCAGTTTGTATTACAGATAGACCTAGAGATAAATGGAACTAATGTGGCCTGTTTCTGTGGCACAGCAGGGCAAAGCAAATCCATTCACCTTTCTGTCTCTGCATGGGGCATAACCATTATATTATGATTAGCTCCCAAATGCTCGTCCCTCCTTGTGAGCTTTCTTGAGGTCATTTCACTTTGTTCTAGCCACCCATCACCTGGCGACAGGGAGCCAAGGTTAGAGAGGACACCTCTAGTAAACGCTTTGCTGTGGGAAGGAACTGAGGGTACAGGTGTCCCTTGCTCTGTAATGCATGGATACTTGGATACAAATTCCAGGTCCGTGCAAATCAGGTCATATTTTAAGCACATCGAAGGAAATTTGCAACATAAAGGAACCATTCGTTAATATTTGTTAAAACCAAAATATCCCTCCAAAATACCACTGTGTAACTCATTCATGTACCTGAGTGAGAGTTTTTATAATACTTGGTTGTCTTTCAAGTAGGGCATACCTCTATGTGATAAATAAATATGCCAATTTTATCTTGCCTATTGTCAAGCTCCACTACCAGATGACAAAACCTCTAAACAACAATTTGAAAGCTACGTACTCAGGAGGCTGATGGGAGGATCACTTGAGCCCAGGAGTTCCAGGCTGCAGTGAGCCATGATCACGCCACTGCAGTCCAGGCTAGGAGACAAAATGGGATCCTGTCTCCAAAAAAAACAAAACCTACCAAAGTTTTTCATGCTATGCTCTGCTCAGTATTTCAGAGAGCGTTTGTGGTAGAGATGAAATTTTTTTTTTTTTTTTTGAGACAGAGTTTCGCGCTGTGGCCAGGCTGGAGTGCAGTGGCATGATCTCAGCTCACTGCAACCTCCGCTTCCCGGGTTCAAGTGATTTTCCTGCCTCAGTCTCCCAAGCAGCTGGGACTACAGGTGCATGCCACTACGCCCGGCTAATTTTTGTATTTTTAGTAGAGACGGGGTTTCATTATGTTGGCCAGGATGGTCTGATCTCTTGACCTTGTGATTTGCCTGCCTTGGCCTCCCAAAGTGCTGGGATTACAGGCGTGAGCCACGGCACCTAGCCGAGATGAAAGAACTTTTAAGGTGCTAAAAGTCCTGGAGAGAAAGTCACTTGATCTTTCAATGTCTGTTTCTTCATCTTTAAAATGGAGCTAATACCACCCTCCTTGGTAAGGGCTAAGGTAAACACTACACAAATGAGCTGTGTGTGTGAGTGTTGTGCAAGGGTCTGATCTTTCCATGCAACCAGAACTTTTGCCACCTTATTCATGTTTTAGGGGACTTGGGGTGGTATTTTAGAATAAACTCTAGGTTGAGTACCTTAAGTATAACCTTTATGAGATTCCTTTTATACTTCTGAATAGTGAAAATATTGGCTTTTCCATCAAATTCATCTTTTCCTTTTTATTCACTTAAAATTCTTTCCCAAAGGGAAGGTCTAGCTATCAGTCCCTAAACTGCAGCTGTGCAGAGAATATTTTTTGTTAGAGGCCTCTGCCATTCTGGAACTCACCTGATGGGTCACAGAAGGGAGTCCCACCTTGGTGTCATTTTCATGCCCAGCCCCACATCCTTATATGTTTATCACTCAGTTGGACCAAACAAAAACTCAGGCAGTCCCTGCAAGGAGCTGGTTCCCCATAGACAAATGGGAGACTGTGACAGGCAACTGTCATGATAAGTAGTATCATTAACTACCTCCTACCCAGGACTGTATAGAGTGCTCTACATCCATTATGCATCCCCTCCATAACCACTCCCCCTGCCCCACCTTATTTCACATACAAATAAACTGAGAGTGACAGAGATTATTTGTTCCAGGTTTGATATTTCAAAATTCCAAACCCAATAATCTCCTTCCTTCTAATTCAGAGTTTGTTGATTTGAGAAGACTTTAGAGCTCTTATTGGGGATTTCCAGGGATACAGAGAACATTTTATTTACCCTTTTGCTAAGCTCCTGGAGTAACGGGCTTGTAGAAGCCTGGTTTTGAAGTGTGCAGAGGGTGAAACACACAGGGGGTTTGATCTTTGCAAAGCGGGCAGCCCTTCCTTCTCTGGGGTTGCTAATACATAGAGAAGGCTGGGAGACTTATTTTGTAAACAAACTCAGTATTTCGCGGGACACCTGAGGCAGTAATGGCAGATACTGTGCTTGTCAGCAGGAAGAGACACGGAGTTGTCATCGTGGTAGGCTTTGATGTGAACTCAGACAGGGAGTTCACATCTGGAGTTTTGGTGATGGGGAGGAAATGCAAATTTCTGAACCAGAGACAGCTGATTTTGGATTCTAATTCCGCCACTTGGGAACTGTGTGATTCACACAACTTTAGTGCATCTCGGTTTCACTGTTTATACAACGGGCACGATCATACCTTCAGGCAGAGCTTTTGTAAGGAATCAATGGGACGCCATTTGAGAAGCCCTCACAGGGTGGGCACTCCAAAAAGCTGGTTCCCTTGCTGCTGTTTGGCTTTTGTTCCATGTTCAGGAACTCTTTTGGGTAAATGAAAATCCGTCCTAAGTTCATCACCTCTAGAGAAAGAGTTGCAGAAAACCTTTCAAGCTGTGATTCAGTGAATAACTCCCATTGGCAAGAATTCTGCACATCTACCGGGGAGGCTGAGGCAGGAGAATCGCTTGAACCTGGGAGGCAGAGGTTGCAGTGAGCCAAGATCACACCATTGCACTCCAGGCTGGGTGACAGAGTAAGACTCGTCTCAAAAAAAAAAAAAAAATTCTCCACATCATAAGTGAGTTTTAGAGGATAATCAGGTGTGTCCAGAAGGGAGGACAAGGGCAGGGGGGCAGGTGGACTTTAGTGTCCCCTCTGGTTTTGAGCTCCTTCACTGTTCAGTCCTTAGTTACAAGGGAGCTTGATGATGGTGGTGTATTTCTTTAGTAACTGTGTCTTTTGAAGAAATGCTGTCTGTCTTCCCTAAAGACTGCAAGAGCAGTTCTCTTTTTTTTTTTTTTGAGATGGAGTCTCGCTCTGTCGCCCAGGCTGGAGTGCAGTGGCGCAATCTCGGCTCACTGCAAGCTCCGCCTCCCGGGTTCACGCCATTCTCCTGCCTCAGCCTCTCTCTTTTTTTTAATCTTGTCTTCTCCCTATGTCCTCTGGGCAGGAACTTGTGGATGAAGCAGGTGTTAATAGGGTCCCATCGTTGGGGAACTGGGAACCCACCGTGTGCTGAGGAGGGTATGTGCAGGCTCAATGCTGTTCCCCGCTACTAGAGGGAATATTAAAAGGACTAAATCTTACTATTACACTCTGGCTTAAATTGCAGCTATCTATATTTCAATGCATAAATTGCTGCACAATTTAAGAACATTGTCTCTGTTTTCCTGAAATCTATTAACAGAGAGAGATTAAACCTCAGGGCCTTATATCTTGGCTATTTAATTTACTCTCTCAGTTGAAATGGCTGGGCCTATTTATATTCTTCGGTCTAAACTTAAAAGGTGAACTGAAAGGCTTTTGTAAGAAAAATAAGTTCAAATTCCTTTATGGGACAAAATGGAAGCTGAAAATTACGGCCATTTACATTTAAAAAGATATCTGTTTCTCTCTGGCTTACCTGCCAAGACTCGAATTCACCATGGAATCTCTATTCAACCTGGTGGAATTACTGTTATGTCCAGCACCAGCTAGAAAGGGAGATGCTGAAAAGTGTATTCTCCTGGAAGGTTTAATGAGTTCTCTGCTTCAGCAATGCCAAGAAAGAATCTGGGCTGTTTTCCAGTGATACCTGACATTTACTTTTCTTAAACTGGAGAGTCTGGAGGAGCTACTATGTTCTCCTTTCATTCCTGGACCCCTTGTGAAAGTTGCTAAGGCCCAGAGAGCTTAAATAATCTGCCACATGGTCAGGAAAGGCAGAGCTAGGCTCAAGAGCAGGTGTGACTGACTTTAGAGGGCCATGGTAAATACTGGATGTCATCTCAGCATAGGTAAGGGAGGCAGATCATGGGTGGTGCAGGTCCATCAGGAGGTGAGGTACACTGCTGACAGAGCCAGGGCACATGGCTGGCGCCTAACATATGTTTGCCGAACGAACAATTAAAAGTGTAGGCAAGTGGAAGGGGTCTTCCATGCATCCCACTGCCGTATCTCACTCCCTCTCGTCTCTCACCTGGGGCCCCTGGGCATGCTGTGCTTGCTTCTTCCAAAGCAGCATTTAACACATTCATTTCTCCACTTGCCTATAAACTTTGTCATATGCAAGATGATGCTCACAGCAGGAACTCAACAAATGTCTGACAAGCCACATCAGGAGTGTCTAGGAAGTGCTTTTCCAGAGTAGTTCACAAATCACCCCAGACCAAGGACAATCTGCTCAGGAATGACCCCTGCCTACAGAAATGCACCCCGAGGGCCTTCGCTATGCTTTTGGCTAGGCAGGCACGCTGGAAAATTAAGAGGCAGGGTCAGTGAATGGGGAGTTTGTGGTGGTATTGTGGAAGCTAAGCCCATCCCTAATGACACCCTGAGACACTTGATCTATTGTGTCTTATTCTATTAAAGGCTTCTCCATAGCCCCAGTCCCAGGGGCTCCAAACCTCAGCCTCATCTTGAGCTTTCGTTGCTTCTCTTTTGCTTTCACTTAGGTCGGTTGGGTTGGAGGGTCTCAACAGATGCTGTCTCTCTATGTGGCTCCCATCTGTCTTTGCCATTCAAACCCACTGCTTTGCTGGTGGTCAGCTTCTCACTTCAATGCTTTTGATAGGTTATCCTGCATCCTGCTAAACCTCATGCCCTGCTCACCTGCTGCTCTACCTAAAGCAGAATTCTGAATGTATATTCACTCTCCCATCTGAAACCCCCATTTGCTCCACACTGGCAACTACTCAGCCAAGTATAATTTCTCCCCTTGAAAATCAAGGCCCTCTATAACTCTTCTAACCCCACACCTTCCCCACACTTGCTTCGTTCTCCTACTGGAGCCGCCAGAGGCAGGATATTGGCACCTACTTATCTGTGCACCCTGAGCAGCCCCTAGACAGCACCTTGGATGTGGAAGAGTCTCAGCGCATGTTTGTTTCCACTAATTTAATTTGGTGTAACGTCCTGGCAAGCAGTAGGCCCCAGGAACAAGATTCTAGACCAACTCAGGAGCAGAGAGTTTGCCCACAGCCCGGAGAGAAAAGGAGTAGCCACGACACCTGCAGAAGAGTAAAGGAGGATGGACTCAATTATATCAGGAATTCTGCTATGAGTAGATCGTTCAGTTTCCTCTGAATTCACTGACCTTTCTCCAGCTCAGTGTCTTCCTCCCCTACTCAACATACACTTGTCCACGTGAGCCTTTCATTAACTCACTCTCAACATCCAGGCTCTTGACCCCTGTCCCTCTCTGGCCAGCAACACCCTGGGCTTTGTCATTGGTCAGAACTGCTCCACTTCCATAATCTCGAAGTCAGACAATAAGGCTTTGGCCACAGCCTCCCGTTCTTTTTCCGTTATTTATTACAACTAGTTTTTACAGTTCCTGTATCCTCTCTCCTTTCTCCCATCTCAGCCCTACTTTGATCATCACCCTCAGCGTCTTTGCTCCACGCTCCTGCTTCTACTCCAGGGTGCTGGGGCCACTCCCAGAGCCCCACTGACCAGTGCCTCTGCAGGCCCTGCCCTGGCCCTTTCTACCAACTCCTTACCGTTGGTGTGTAAAGCAACAAGGGAGACCAATCTCACATTCATTTCTAGCTCCTGCCCTCTTCACTTACACCCAAGTGTCTGGAAAGAGGGTCTTCCTGTTCCCCTATCCCACTTCCTCACTGTGACCCATGAGGATGGTGCATCAAAGATGGCCCCCTCATTGTCCAGTATGGTAGACACTGGCCACATCTGGCTACTTATGTGAAAACTAGTAAAAATAAGTAGGCTACAGAAGCCACATTTCAAGTGTGCAACAGCACCTGTGGTACAGACAGAGAACATTTCCATCATCACAGAGTGTTCCACTGGAGAGCGCTGGTCTCCACCACTCCCAACTTGCCCTACATCCTCTCTTCCTCTCATAAATAATTCCCCTGTTCACTACATTACCCAAGACTTTCCTAGGAGTGGGCACTGTGGGTGCCCCTTTCTGAGACTCCAGTCCTTATGCTTCCACTCAGAGAATAACGCAGGTTCCTCCTTTTATTTCTCAACCCTACCCTCTCCCCATCCTAGCATGAGCCTCAGGCATTCACTTCATTACAGCAGCAACTTCTTCAGCCATGTTCTTATTCTCCACATGGCAGACAAGCCCTTTCTAAAATACACAGTGGATCTTGTCACTCTCTGGTTAAAGCCCGTCAACAACTTTCATTTGCTTCCCGGGTTCAGGTTCAAGGGATTCTTCTGCCTCACCCTCCCGAGATAAAGGTCAAATGCAGCAACAGGGCAGAAGCCCTTCCTGACCAAGTTCCTGATCTACTACCCTCTCCAGCTCCATCTTCTTCCATCCCCCCTTTCCCCCCAGTCTGGGCCTTCTGCAGCCCCCAAACATGCTGGGACCTTTGTTCATCCCCAGGCTTTTACCCCTTAAGTCCTTCTCCCTGCTCATCTGTATGACTCTTACTCCTTCCCCAGGGCTGAGCATAGACATCCCATCCTTTCCAAACCCACTGCTCCCATCCCAAGGCAAGATCAGGAGGCCCTTCTACATATTCCTGTTGCACCTGTGCCAACTGGAATCTTGTCACACTAACCTGTGATGTCCCCATTGTATCCCCATTGCCCTTGCTAGGCCAGCAAAAAAGTTGACAATGTCACAGGATCTGATGTCTTTGCCGGCCTTCACATTAACAATAATGGTGGTTAATCTTACTGGGTCCTGCAAGAAAGGGAATTAGGCCAAATGCTAAGACTTCTTCAATGAGCTGCTTTTAATTGAAAGATGAAGCTGTGTCACAGTCTTCTAGAGCAGGGTTTTCCAGTCTCTAATTTAAGACTCATAATGGGCAATAAAATCAATAGAGTGGGTCACAACCAACTTTTTTAAAAGCATGTAATAGACTAGAATAGAAAATGGCAGAACGTGTCATACCTATTACAGTGAGTATTTTTTCATGTTTTTTTTGTTGTTGTTGTTTCAGCTGTATCTAGGCATAGCATGTGTGTACTGGGCCATAATGCAAAACTTGTCATCTCTTGCTCTAGATTACAGTTGCAGCAGTTGAAAAACACTATTCTAGGTACCACCTGGTTGATTATTCCTGGGGCAGGCATACAGATATTGAAACTGATTTACCGCAGTGTATGATGATTTTAACAGTATCATATGCCTCATAATGTTCACTTTTCCTTTCAACTATCCTACAATTTTCATTAACTTTTCAGAAATATCTTGCAAATTGTTTTCCATCTTGTGCTATCAAAAAAATATTTTGCCAGTTGTGTTGAGTCCTTAGTATCTGTCTAGAGGTGCAGAGATCTCCATAGCAACTCCACAGATGAGGAGGGTGGGCTCTTACCTTCCCTGGCCAGCCCCAGAGGACTCATAAGGGCGGAGCTGAGGTCACTTACCTGGGAATGGGTCATGGCTTCGAACACAATAGGTTTTCAATAAACATTAGCTTCTTGAACAAATGCATATGTGGAATGGCTTTGCCATTTGCAAAAATTAGGGTCCCAATGTGCCAGTTAATATTACACATCCACCTATCGATCCACCCCACACTGCAGTGAGAGCAGGGGTGTAATGATGTATGCAGATTGCACCCTCCCACTGACAGGAAAAAATCAGCACGATCATAACTCTGCCTTGGTATTTCTGCATGCTACTACAGCTTCCCAGGAAGGCCCAAATGCTTTACTTTGAATTAGCGCTGAACTTGTTTTAATTGGGGCATCTTCACACCTAGAGCACTTCTATTTTCCATGACTTAGACTTAAGACAATGCCATTTGAGTTTCCATGTATACACCAAGAAACATGGATTGCTATGGTTGAGAGCATTCTGAGGTCTTCTACCAGGCACAGAGGAAATGATCACAGATTGATAGAAAGTTTTTGCTATAGGCAGAGAAGGAAGGTGAGGAGAGACATATGCTATGTATTTGCCATTCCCCAGGGAGGACCTTAATGGATCTAAAGGTTAATATTTTTCTTTCATATATCGGCATATAAAAATTAATCTCATAAAAGTAACAGACATTTCGTTCAAAACTTTAAAACAAATTGAGAAAATACAACCTTATTACTCAAAGGTAATAGCTGATACTCTTTTGATATCTTTTGCAATATTTTTCCACTTTATTACATTACAGACCTTTTTTTCCCCTTCCACCTATCATGTGCCCTTTCTAAGTCTATATTTTTCTTTCCAGAATTTTAAAGGGGAACATAAATCCAACTGCGATGATAGACCATAACTGATTTAAGTAATTGCCTGCCGTTGGGCTTTTGGGTTGCTGCCAATTTTCCACTTTTACAAACATTTCTATAGCTAGGTATTTGTGCTTATCCACGATTATATACTTGGAATGAGGAATTTTATTTCTACCCTAAAAATACAGGTCATGGTTGTCTTCCCTTCTACATTCAGATGCCATTTAAAGTCCACTGGGGAAGGCGACTGTCCTATTATTCAAGGAAAAAAGTTATCTTGATCTTGGCCTTAACAAAAGAACGCTCGTAAAGCAACAGTGTGGTACGGCAAGAGAAAAGCAGGCATAGCTGGGAACCAGGCCCAGTGTTAGCCCAGCCAGTGCACAGGAAGGACCTTGGGTGAACCACGGACTATCTCATCTTCCTTTTGCGTATCTTAAAAACAAGAGGTTAGATTTTATTCCTTCTTTCTATACCAAATCTTGAAACATGGACCCTATAGTATGAAGGTCACATTTGCCCCATCCCAGAAATTCAAGGTAAATGAACTAAGTCAGTTTGGAAAAATTTAAAGGATGCAAAGTTTCCATTTTCAAGGCATTGTGAGAACGCCTCTCTCTCCCAGCTGGCGGCCCCATAAACGAAGCATTTCACAAGCTGCTCATGGCTTGCTTAATGAAGATGCCAAATTACACCACCAGATTTTTTTCCCCTTTGGTGCCATCACTTTTCCTCCTTATGCCAATGAGAATTCAGGGTGGCATGAAGATAAGAGTTGGTATAAATGAGAACTTTGTGATATCCAGGCAGTGTCTGAGTTTATCTCTGACCAAAATTTTGAGACTTAAAATTTCTTATTTACTAATAATTAAACTTCAAAGAAAAAAGAGACAGACCTAGGAAATGGGATAATTTCACTGACAGTTACTCACCTAGTAATAAGCATCCAATTCATTATTGAGGAAATAAAAAGATAATACGTACCCAACAAACGAAGGAGGAGAAAAAGAACTCCCAAAGCGTAAGACTTGAGTTCAGGGCTGACTGTCCTACGTGCAAAGAGATGAAGAGAGAAAAAAAAAAAAAAAAGATTCTTATCAGTCCCCTGTAATTAACAGACCCCAGAGTCATTTGCTGCTGTCCATCAGAGCTCTTCTTTAGAAAATTACTAATAGTGTCTTTTTTTTTTTCCTGCCTAAAGTCTGAAAAATAACTGCAACTGTGGTGCCAAGATAAGTTTAGGAATTTAACAGTGTTTTTTAATAACTGGAGCTAACCTTGTCATTTGAAGGACAGAATGCAAATTTGGTCATAAAGCCTATGTTTAAAGACAGGTTGGTTTTGCTGAGATCAGGAAGCATCTTAAGTTGGTGGGGTACGTGTATGCAGGGGAAAACATCAACTGAGAAAATAACTCCCCTTATCCTTCACAAACAGGCTGAAACCATGAGCACCTTTACCATTCTCCAGTCATTTTGTGAAATCCACCAAATTAGCATGGTTAGACACCCTAGATGGACCACTTGGGAAATAATCCACTTAGCATGTTTCAGCACTGTGAGGTTAATACTGAGTGTCAACTTGATTGAAGGATGCAAAGTATTGATTCTGGGTGTGTCTGTGAGGGTGTTGCCACAGAAGATTAACATTTGAGTCAGTGGGCTGGGAAAGGCAGACCCAGCCTCAATCTGGGTGGGCGCCGTCTAATTAGCTGCCAGCACAGCTAGAATATAAAGCAGGCAGAAAAACAGGATAAGACCAGATGGGCCTAGCCTTCCAACCTACATCTTTCTCCTGTGCTGGACTCCTCCTGCCCTCGAACACTGGACTCCTAGTTCTTCAGTTTGGGACCCAGACAGTACAGGTAAGTCATCCCAGGGCAGCAGGTCATGGCTTTCATTGAGCGATGGGGACGTGACTCTGGCTGATTGATTGAGTTAGACACCAGTACAACGTCCATGATGAGTCTAGTGTCTCTGGACAGAAACACAGTACCCTTTAGAATGTGCATGTTTCAAAATCCAAGTTCTTCAAAGCTATTATCAGCTCCACATCTCCAGTTTTTGCACTTTCGTTTGAAAGCACTGACTTGAAAGACACATAAATAGAGGCAAATTCTCCTTATCAAGAAAGCACGCTGGTATAATGAGCTAGAATATTTATCACCTGAAATTTGATTTCCTTTCAGCTATCATGTCACTGGGAACCAAGTGAGCAAGGTGCTAAGATCTCCCTTCATATCCTGTTGGGAAACTGGTTCCTATGAGAAGAAGAATCTTTCTTGGCTTGAGTTATGAAGAAACGGAGGGCTCCGTGCGAACACTATTGAAAGCTCTGGACAACACTGGGAGGAGTCTTAGCTCTAAATGTACTATCTGGGTGACCTTGGGAACACTGCCTAATTACTCTCGGAGCCCAGTGTGGGGCCTAAGAGGGGCTGGGCATCAGCTTTTAACCTCACTTCCAGACGTTCTGAGCACTGTTGTTGGTGGGATGGTCCTGTTTGGCATGACAGTGGGTCCATTCTTCTGGGAGGGGGCAAGGGCTGGTGCACATCTGTGCCCCTGTGCCAGCCTGAGACATCTGTGATGGCAAATCAGACTAGGAAGGTGATGGAATAAAGCTGTGTCTTGGACCTCTCAATATGCACAATGTATAGCATGTGCTTCCAGCACAGCGTGGAGTTATAAGCCTAGGTCATTTAGGCCATCTGTTGCTGATTAATTTAGAGGGAATCAAATATTTCCAGCAAAGCTCCAAGAGCTGTTTATCAAGCTGAGATTTGGAAGTGATTAAGAATTTCAACAAACTTTCCATGTTTGATAGTCACCACTAGTGAGTGTCTAGAGGCTGGGTTTTGGCAGAAGAGTCATGGGGCAAGCAAATAACAGACTAGTCATTTTTCATGCTTCTCAGTGCCTTTAGCGTAAGACTATCACACTATAACTGCATATAATGAAAAATAAACTACTCATAAGGCAGCCACCTAAAACCTATACATGAGATCTGATGGGTTTTGTCCAAATGCATATTATACATAATCATCTTCTCTAAATAGTTTTAAATTCAATAGTTCCTTTCATAAACACTTTCACATTCTTAAGAATTTTCATTATTCCACGGAGCTGCAGTGCCATAATTTAACTCACTATTCCAATTCAGGTTTTTCTGCTATTATAGCTAACGTTGTAATAAAAATTTGTCTGCATTGAGCTCTTTTTTTTTCTTGTAGAGAAGTACTTTTTTAAGATAAATGGCAAGGGGTAGGGTTACTGAATAAAAGAGTCTGAATATTTTTATGGCTCTTGACTCACACTGCCATTTTGCTTTTTTGAAAGGAGTGATAAGCCTTTTCCCATGCCACAAGCAATTTGTGATTTTGTCAGTTTTGCTACAGCCTTGTAAGCACTGGGTGTCAATTTTTAAAATTTATTTGTCAAACTTAGTAAGTATAAAATGGCAATTTGCTATTATACCCTAATGCTCTGCACATTCACAAGGCCTTGCTAATGACGTTCTGGGTAACGTTAGTACTTGTAAAAATCCTCTTCCTTGGGAATTCATGACAAAGATGAGGAAATGTGGTTGGCAAAGTGAGAGGAAGAGAGAAGCTGGATAAAGTAGAGGTGAGGTGCACGGACACTGGGTACTTCCATGTGTTTCATTCCTACTTTTATTTCCAGCCCTTGCTATTGAATCTGTTCACTTACATAACTGCATCCCAATAAGGCAAGTCTGTCTTTTTTTTTTTTTTTCCCGAGACAGAGTCTTGCTCTGTCACCCAGGCTGGAGTGCGGTGGCACGACCTCAGCTCACTGCAACTTCCGCCTCCTGGGTTCAAGCAATTCTCCTGCCTTAGCCTCCCAAGTAGCTGGGATTACAGGCGTGTGCCAACAAGCCCTGCTAATTTTTGTAGAGAAGATGTTTCTCCATGTTGGCCAGGCTGGTCTCAAACCCCTGGGCTCAAGCGATCCTCCCGCCTTGGACTCCCAAAGTGCTGGGATTACAGGCATGAGCCACCGTGCCCAGCTGATGAGTCTTTGTGTAGCGTGCCTTCCCCTGATTCAGATGAATGGCAGGCTATGTGTTAGTTCACTTCTGGGTTTCCAACACAAATCTAGGTAACTCTGCAAATGATAAAAGTTACTCAGAATATTACTAATGGCTCATCTTTGAGGCATCTCACCTGTCCCCAGGACAGGTCCCCAGAGACAGGTAACAATAGAATTTCGGTTGGCTCTCTCCAACAACCTCTTTGTACAAGAATGGTCACTGCTCACCTGCCATGAGCCATGGTGCACAATAACCCGTCATGTCTCTACTGTGTTTGCGCACACACATGGTCTCAGTGGGTCCTGCTTCACTGCGGGAGGCAGGCAGGATCGGTCATATCCCCCCCAGTTACAGATTCAGAAGCAAGTCTAGGGGGAAAGTACCCACGGTCATAGGGCTAAGCAGTGGCAGGGTGGTAGGGGCTGGGCACTGATGCCATTTTCATTTTCCTCCAACAAGGCTGCGTCCTGTAAGGCTCAATGCAGGATCCTTTTCAAAATTGCCTGCAGGCTCTATTTCTGGGTGAACATGAAAGTGCTGTTTTCTCCCCCATGCCCTGCCTTCTTCTCTTGGTGGGAGGTCCCTATCAAACATAATTGATTCCTATCAATCAGCCTAGAGAAGCTGCGCTCCTTGCTGTGGCCCTAGCTCACCTGGCTCAAGAGATTTGCTGTTGTCTGAAGCTCTGGTCCCTAGGAGGCCTGCAGATGAACACCAGGTGGAAAGGAGAGGCGGGGCTGTGCCGACGGCTTACCTGATGAGGATGATGACTGATGGCGTCTGTGCCATGGCACCGATCAGGCTGCAGATACACATCACACAGAGGAAGGTGAGGAAGGCCTCTTGGCACCCAGGACTGGGGCATTTTCCAGGAACCACGGTTGCGTTCTCAGCAGGGACGGTGGTGAGGCATGCACAGCCTGTGAGATTCTGAAAGAGAAGCGTTCAGCCCTTTTATCTGAGGGTATCTCCGGTTTCCAAAGGCAAAGCCATCCATCAGCTGAATCTGTCACAGCCTAATTACGCATTCTCTGGCATTCCATTAATTAGGCCTGAATAAACGAGTTAGCTTTTTTAAGGAGGCTGCAAAACACACGCAAATAAAGGAATATTTACGGGGAGGAGAGCTGATTTCTCTGTCTCTTGTGTATTTCATTTCCATTCTCAAGAATCCCTCAGTAAGCTGAACCACAGATAAATGTGTCCCCCCAATACAGTTAGAGAGGAAATTGCGCTTCCACAATATGATAAAAAATTGCCAAATTAACATTGTAATTACTTGCCAATTTGTCCTCTCTTTTATGCAGTTATAATTACACTGAAGTGTATTAAAAGAAGTAAATCAGGTAACCCGCATATTGTTGCTGGTTGAGTGCCCAGCACGGCACTTGGAACAAAGGCTGCACGCTGTCACGCGTGAAGTCACTGCGTCTGTAAGGCCGGGCGAGGGACAGCTGATGGAAAGTTCTCTGGAGACTGAGGAAGCAAAGGGGGCTAAGAGATGCAGGAGCTTGGAGCAGCTGGTGGGGAGCAGAGCTAAAACCCAACAAGATACATTTATTAATATATGATCAGAGAGAAGAAAGACAAGTGACTGCATTTCATTTGATCTTCTGGGTAGATTCTAGCCCAGCTGCCTGTTCCAGGCAGGGTCCTCTCTCCCGCTCACTCCAGGAATTTCTGATGGCAAAGGGAGGAGCAGGGGCTGGGAGAGGCAGTGCCCAGTGCCAAGCCAATTAAGGTTCCATAATAATAGTGCAGAGGCCTTTAATGAATACAAAGTGAAAACAATCATAAATGATTCATTGCTTTTCCTTCCACGACTGCTTGGCTTTCAGAGCACATGCCCAGGTAAATCCTCCTGAGGGTCAAATAAATCCCCTCTGGCTTTTACAGGTCTCCTCCTCTGGTCCTCCCCGTCTCCCCACAGAACATAGAGATATGGGTTGTCCGATCCCATTAAGCTATATGGGATGGTTTCAGGGGTGTCTGAAAGTGTTCATGTGCCCCAAACCCAACGGGGCCAGTCTGTATAGCTGTGCCCCCAACAGGTGCTTTTATCCATGGGGAAGGAATGGGGGCAGATGTATGCTGGGGCTCCACCCTTCCCCTCAGTGTCTGCCCAGAGCAGGTGCCTTTGTGGAAGTGGTTCAATTAGTGTACCCAGGGGCATTTACTGTAATTCCCAGAAGATCCCGAGTCCCCACCCCTCCGTCCCTTTTCATGTACCTCTGCCTAGAGACTTTTTAGCTCTTTGTCAACGCCCAGCTCAGATACTGCCTCCCTTCTCGGAACCTCACCTCACTGGGCACATCCCAGCCTCCTTCCAAGTCCTGCAGGGCCCTTTTCAAGGGTCACTCCACCCCTACTGCAGAGACCTTTACATGCCTCCTGGAGGAGACAAGAACCTCTTGGGACAAGACCTATGTCTTTTGCATTCTTTCCCAAGCGTCTTTTCCTAGCACAGAGCTGAGACGTAGATGAAACTAAGCATACAGCTTTAGAATACACATGAGAACGAACCTTCCTCACTTTTATTAGGAAGCAAGACTTCTCCCCAACTTTCACTTAAAATGCCACTCCTCCTCTCCCCAGGAGAGGAAACTGCCCACTCCTCCCCAGCATCACAGCCAAACTCTTCTAGCTATTTAGCTCATCACCTGCATTTCCTCTTCTCCCACGCTCTCAGCTCACTCTGACTGGCTTCTGTTTCCACACGCGTGAAGCCGGTGGTGCTAAGCTCTTCAGTGGGCTCCATATCCCAGGCCCACCATGCATTTTTCTCTCCCCGGAGCTCCCAGGAGCACAGGCCCCTTGCTGACTAATCACTCCCTTGTTTGGCTTCAAGGCTCCACTCTCCCTGTTTCCCTGGTCCCCCTCTGGTCACTCACTCTCCATCTTTGTTGCTGGTACCTTCTCCCCTTTCCCACCTGGTCTGGACTTTCTTCCTTTCTTCTTGCCCCAGCTCTCCTTCCTTCATTTTACCATCTCTGCATTTGATCACAACTCTCCCCAATTTAATCTTTAGCCCAGATCCTTCCCAGACCGACGTGCTATATCCCTTCCTAAGACTCATGAGCACAGTGAGGCATCAAAACTGCCTCCAGGAACGAGCGCCTGTGCTGGATTCTGTGCTTTCAGCGTGGCACTACTGTCCCGCCTAAGGTTGGGAACTATCTCCCCCCGAATTCGCTTTCCTGCAAGGACAGAAGCTGGACGAGAAGGAAACCTGGGAGAGACTCAGAAGGCAGGAGTTGTAGGAGACCAGCATATGCCACCTTGCAGTATGCCTCTTTTGCATAAAGAATATTTTGAGCTGATTATTTTGAGAAACCACAGACACAGGAAGAACCTCTGACAACAGAAGTTATCGTTGTGTAAGGAAAATTAAATTTACATTTACAAGGGAAATCTCCATTTGTCAGGGTGGCTTCTCTCTGTACCAGAGATAAAGGAATGACTGAATCCCTACAGACTATCATCAATCTAGAGCACACTGACTTCAGCCTGCATAACAAATGTTACTCTTTTTTTAAGGTGCTTTTTCTGGGCATCTCCTCATGACTGGCCTTCCCCACACCCTTCTTTCTCTGTTTCGCTGGACCATGGTATTCAAGCCTGAAGTCAAAGCCACCTCTTTGAGATTCACTCATTTCTCTGGCTATCTCCTGTGTATACATCATGTATATGTGTTTCTAAACCTTTGTTTTCCTCCAGTTAATCTGTCTTAGGTTACAGGGGTCTGTCCCAACTGGGAACTGTGAAGGGTAAAGAGAAAATTATGTACTCCTCTTCTACAAAGGGAAGCTGAGGCCATTGCTCCCAGAAGGTCACACAGTCAGGCATGAGGATGGACACACAGACGCGCCCGGAAGGCGCCGGCCTGTCCCAGCACTCCCCACTTTGCGCCGCCTTCTTTTCTGCCTACCCTGCTGACCAGTGGAGGCGCCATGCCCACCTCTAGTGACCTGGCTACAGCAGGCCACATGGCTCCCCACATCCCAGAGCGCCCATCAGATCTCCTGAGCAGCCATGCAGCACAGCTTCCTGGGATGTTCCCCTGAGCTCTGACTCGCCCACCTGTGCCAGGGGTGTCTAGGGAGGAAATGTTGCTTTGCTTCTTCCTCTCACTTCAAAACACTGTTTTCCTGACAGTTACACAGCCCCAGCCCCAGCTCCAAACTCCTTTCCCTCCACCTCTTGCCTCAGTAACAGCACCCTGTTGACTATAAAAGTAACGACAAAAACCGCAATTTTGCACCAACTTAATAGAAACCAGGAGGTAATTCTGAATCCCCCATTCACATACCTACACCAAATCCATCTTCCCCCGACACTAAAGCTAATGAAGACAGAGACCACTGTGGCTGTATTCCCTAATTTACCCCAGCCATCCAGGACAGGGCTTGGCTCACAACAGAGATGAGATATATAAATATATATCTTTTGATATATATATTTATATTATTTATATATATATGCTGACTGAGTGAATACCTAAGTTCTGTTCATTTTGCCATGTCCTAAATCTGTCTCAAACCCTGCCCTAGTTCAAACCACCTGCAATCATCCTTCTTTGATTACTGCAGTGGTCTGTGAGGAAACAGATTTGGGACTGAAGTTCTTAGAACCATATGGACTCAAAGAGTAGTGAGGCATAAATGAAAAATGGGCCCCTTGTGGGTGGCTGTGGTCTTGTTTGGCTACGTACCCCAGGAATCCCTCAATTCCAGTACCCCCACATCACATTCCTCAGTGTTCCTGAGAGGCTACGTACTTGTAGCACGCAGTCTCTCAGGAATGTGATATGGGCACTGGAGTTGAGTGATTGAGGCCAGAACCCTCTGAATAAGCCATGTGATCGGTGAGCTTTCTTTGGTTTAACAAGTCATCTGCAATTGCTGCTGGAATCTCGGTCTTATTTTTGCCCATACCTAGGCTATGGCTCGATTATATTATATTTACCATAAAAGAGGAAACTGGCCTCTCTCTGCCCTAAAAAGTGGTAAATCCCTCCTGAAATGGATCCTCTGATCATGGCACTGATGGAATGGATAAAATGAGACATCTTTATCTCAGGCTACAGCTGGCATGGTGCCTGCACAGCCCCATCCGGGTGACCTAAATGTGTCCATGATGTCTATGTTCATGTTAATGAGGTGAGCAGACAGCAGGGTTAAGCTGCCACAGGATTTGCAGCTGAAACAAAGGGTAGCAGTGCGTGGTTTGAATGTTTGGTGTCCCTCGACCCAAGAATCCATATGTTGAAAAATAGTCACCAATGTGATGCCATTACAAGGTGGGGGGTCTTCAGGAGGTGATTAGGTCATGAGGGTGGAGCACTCATCAATGGGCTTAGTGTCCTTACAGAAGAGGCCGCAGAGAACTGCCTTGCCCCTCCCACCACGTGAAGACACAGCTAGAGGGTGCCATCTATGAACAGGAAGCAGGCCTTCATCAGATATCAGATCCATCAGCACTTTAATCTTGGACTTCCCAGCCTTCAGAGCTGCAAGAAATTTGTTGTTTATAAGTCATGCAGTTTAAAGTGTTTTCATATAGCAGCCAAAATGGGCTGAATGGACAGGAATGGGATGATTTAGGGTTAATGACATAAGAAGAAAAGTCAGAGACTGGCACAAGACCAATGAAAATGTCTGTTTGTTGGTGTCCAAGAGGAAAAGCTGGAAAAGGATGGATCTCTCCTAAAGGTTCTAGGCAAATCTGTATTTATTTGTTCAGATTTAATAGAGAGCTGTGAAAGAGGCTGGGGAGGAGATGCCAGAGTGATCTGAGCAAGGACTTGGATGGGTTTCCTTTTCCATCCGATGAGTCAATCCACCAGGATGGGCTAGGTGGTCCCACACATGGGGAGCAGGCTGGGGCAGCCCTGCAACCTCTCCAGCAGGGGATCCGAGGGAAAATGCTGAAGTTGTGGTCAGATGGCAAGGGGTGGGAAGCTCCTTTATTGGGGCTTATGTTGACATAAGAGCCCAGATTTGTCCAACATTGTGCTAAGGGAGCTGGGTGCGTAAAGTCGTGAGGCTGTTAAGGAGGAATCTGCCACTTAGATGTCCGAGTGTGGTAGGAAGAACTGCAGATGAGGACTTACGTAGTTTCACCTTTCCCAGAGTGCAGAGAGATGATTTCCACCAATGGGGTTTTCAACTGTGATCTGAAGGGAAAAGGGGAAGTAGGGGATACCCCTTCAGCTGGCAGTAACTGGGCACCTACATGGGAAGCCCTAGATCTGCAAATGCTTTGAGCTACAAAAAGTTTGAAAAGCTAGAGAAAAGCTAGATGTTAGAGAACAGTCTGATCTAAGGGGATGATAAAGGTTGGGATCCTAATTCTCACCCCAGACCCCAATAGCATAGTTCTATTTGGCCAATCCAAAAAGCAGGTGTAGCTTGGAATTGACCTGTAGACTACCACGGTCTGAATGAAGTGATATGCCCCCTAATGCTTTCTATGGCTGTCCCTAAGACAATTAACTAGTAAGAAAGTATACCAGACTTCAGATTAGTTAATGATTGCAGAATTGGCAAATGCCTCCATTTTCAATCCCCATTTCAAAGGCAAAGCAGTGTCTTCCTGGTTTGCCATTCTCTGGGAAGAAATTCAGTCCCTGCTGCCTCTGGGAGAGGTGAATTCTCTGCTTGGCATCCAAACTTGCGGGGTGGCGGGATCTAGCTTTACTGTCAATAAAATGTACCAGGACACTTCATGTTAATAATAAGGGGGCCACTGAGCTCCCAGCACAGACCTGACAAGTTTGTTGACCTGGAGGACAGGGGGAACAGGCTTGTCCGTTCTATGAGAACATATCCAACAGACAGACCTGCCCAGGCAAAAAAGGACATATATATAATATGAGTCACAATGTGGTTTGTCAGAGCTCAAGTTTTGCAGCAGTCTGGATGCTCACTGATAAGAGACTGGTTAAAGACGGACTACGAGGTCCACGTGATGGAAGACTATATAGCCGTAAAAAAGGTAGAAGAACATCCCTTATGTACTAATTTAGAAGCAACTCCCAGGTAAACTATTAACTGAAAAAGCCAAACAAAATAGTGATGTACAGAATAGGGCCTTTTATGTGCAGTAAAAAATCCAGAAGGATGTACAAGAAACCAAGGACAGCAATTGTCTATTTGGCAGGTTGAGGAAGAAGTAAACAGGGGAAAGAGGTGAAAGGGAGACACCCTCACATCCTCCTTTTTATACTTTTTGATTTTTGAATCATATAAATGTATTAAAAATGGAAAATGCTATAAAATAAAGAAATCGATGAAAGGAGAAGAGCACATCACTGAAAACTGTATTTCTGTTCCACCTTCAGTCATTAATTTCAATTGAGAAATGTTTCTATTCACATACAATGATGAGAATAAATAATTACAATAAAGCTAGAGACCACAAAAATAGAAAAATGACTCTCTGGAATCTTAGACTTGTTTTCTATTGATGAAGGAAGCGGTCGGCATGCTATCTTGACAGCCGGTGTTACAAGAACAAGACACTCCTCAGCAGTGTTTCAAAAATACTGGCCAATAAAGTTGTTTTCTGCTTGTTATTTCCCCCCCACATCCAATCCTGATGATCGATCCCTATCAATTGTACAAAGGAAGCGAAGTTCTAGGTGGAAAGGTTATCTTTCTAAGAGGATGGTATGGGGATATTTGTATTAAGAGCCTTCTATGGAAACTTGAAAGGTAGAGGATCACCCCTGGAATACTATTTTTGCTTTTCCTCCTTGAAAGCAGTTACCAGAGAGATATGAAAATTTCTTTTCTCTTTCCTTTTTTTAGAGATGAGGTCTTAGTTTGCAGTGCAGTGGCATGATCATAGCCTACTGCAGCCTCAAACTCCTGGGCTCAAGTGAGCCACCTGCCGGCCTCATTTTTTTTTTTATCTTTTCAGAGATAGGGGTCTCACTATGTTGCCCAAGCTGGTCTCAAGTTTGGGGCCTCAAGTGCTCCTCCCCTCCTCAGCTCCTGAGTAGATGGGAGTACAGAGGCATGCCACCATGCCTGGCTCTGACAGTTTCTAGAAATGTTCATAAAGGGAGTTTACCAGGGAGTACCACCACAGGCCATGCTCTTCCTGCTTTTGCCTGTGAGATCTTTGATCTTTTGCACCTGATGTCCTAATAGCTGACATATCAAAGAACGTGGGACACTACCACAATAAAGTGGGGCATTTTCCTTTGAATGGCAACATACTTCTCTGAATCCCAGACACTTATGGATTTTCTCATGATTCACTGATGTTCCTCAGACAGTCTCCTGTCATTTATTATTGTCTTTTTGGAGCTTAGAATCTCTTCACTTCACTGGTTCAACCAAAGCCGGTATTTCCAGGCATAACCCTCAGATCTCATCACAAAGGGCGCCAATGGCAACCTACAAGCTCGAGGCAAAGGGGACACTGAAAAACTCCAAGAAGAAATACGATCTCTTCTTCCCTTGCGGGGTCACTGGCTGAAGAATAATAGCCAGGGAGAAAAATTCTGAGATGAAAGCAAGACCCCCTTCCACCTTGCACCCCGGTAACCTAAGGCGTGTGAGCCTGAGCACATCCTGTTAGATCTTAATTATCTCCTGCTGAGGGGAGGAAGGGGGTTTTTATTTGGGGAGCAGAAAGGCTCACTCTGCTCCAGCTAACATAGGACACAGTGGGGAGATCATGGAAAGGTGAAAGGTGTGACTGCAACTCTGAAGGAACACGTGGCCCCTCCATCTCTCCCTCCAGCTTTCTCTCTTCCAACTCCAAACCTGCCTGCATCATGAGGTCCAAATTGTCACACACCAGCCTGTGCACTCTTCTGGCTGGAATGTCCTTCCATGCCTGGCTACCAAACACCCACTACCCTTCATGATGAAAGCCTGGCCCTGCCACACCTCCCCCTCCAACTCCTGGGCTCAAGTGAGCCACCTGCCCAGCTAATTTTTTTTTAATCTTTTCAGAGATGGGGGTCTCATTCCCCCATCCCCCAGTGGAGAACATGCCCACTCCCTCCTTCCACCCCTGCCCCACCCAGAGCCAATTTCTACCCCAGCAGGCCTGACATTGCAAGTTCACTGATTTGTCTACATAGCTGCTTCCCTCTTTTAGAACCTAACCTAACCACCTAACCTTTAATGTTGGATTTTTTAAATTAAAAAAATCTGCTCCTCATTGGAAAAGTGATAGTCATTTTAGATAATTTTGAAATATACACAAAAACTGGAAACAAGCAAAATTTAGTTTTTCAGCCCCTAACCTGAAGTATCCATCTATGAATGGATGGCTATATGTTCTTCCAATATTTTTTATGCAAAGATATGCAGATATTTAGATGTTTCTTTATCAAAAGGGATTATTACCTATATATTATTTTATAATGTGTTCTTTTCACTTAATTGTATTGTAAGGTAAGGTTAGGTGTTGCTTTGGGTGCTCCCTTGCACATAACTCTATTAATAATATGACATCTCATTTTATAGTAAACATGAGCTCCTTTCCTTATTCATCTCTACACTTACAATGCCTAGCACAGGGCCTGAGATATATCAGGTGTCCCAGGTGGCGACGCCCCAGTAGGGTTTGATTTCAGAATAGTCACAAGTCCCTTCTGACAAGCCATTACCAGCATAAGTACAGACTTTTAAATCAGCTCTGGCAGACAGGGCCAGGCTATATGAGGGCTGCAAACTGTCTTCGGAACCAGACAGGAAACATAAATTTAAAAAATGGCTCAGGTGTAAGGGATGGCCAGTGGTGGGGGCTGTGTCTAAGTAGACAGCAAATGTCTTGCCCAAAAGGCCAGCGCTTCTCAGTTCCAGCCAACCACTGCCCTACTGGGGTGCAGGTCCCATGATGGCTATCTTCCAACTTTTTCAGGGAGGCCCAGTTAAACTTTGGCTCAGGCCACATTAAATGTATCTTCAGGGCAGACACTGTTTCCTGTGCTACAACATGCTTTATGGCAGAGGTCCCCAACATTTTTGGTACCAGGGACCAGTTTCGTGGAAGACAATTATTCCACTGACCAGTGGGGTTTGGGGGATGGTTTCAGGATGATTCAAGCACATTACATTTATCATGTGCTTTATTTCTATTATTACGCTGTATTATATAATGAAATGTAATTATACAATTCACCATAATGTAGAATCAGTGGGAGTCCTGAGCTTGTTTTCCTGTAACTAGATGGTCCCATCTAGGGATGATGGGAGACAATGACAGATCGTTGGGCATTAGATTCCCCTAAGGCACAAGCAACCTAGATCCCTCATGTGCGCAGTTTACAGTAAGGTTCATGCTCCTATAAGAATCCAATGTCACCGATGATCTGACAGGAGGCAGAGCTCAGGCAGTAATGTGAGTGATGGGGAGCGGCTATAAATACAGATAAAGCTTTGCTCACCTGCCACTCGCCTCCTGCTGTGCAGCCCAGTTCCCAACAGTACCGGTACCACAGACTGGTACTGGTGCTAGAGGTGGGGGACCCCTGCTATATGGCACAACTAACTCTCCAGTTGGTTTTTATAGTGGGCAAATATGGTCATGGTGAGAAGAAAAAAGAGACTGAAGGATGAATACTCAGTGTCAGCTTAGATGCTGACCTTTTTCAAGAAAGATACAATTTATAGAACATGCCTCATCCCTTCTATGACAGCAGTGGTTCTTAATTGGGGGTGATGATACCCCCCAAGGGACATTTGGCAATGTCTGGAGACATTTACAGTTGTCAGAACTTGTGGGTGGGGAGGGCAGGGGTGGCATCTGGTGGGGAGAGCCCAGGGATGCTGCTAAACACACAGTGCATAGGGCAGCACCTCATGACAATCTATTATGTGGCCCAAAATGTCAATAGTGCCGTGACTGAGAAGCCCTGTATTAGAATAGTGGTTCTCCATCCTGATTACATATCAAAAACACTTGAGGAGGTTAAAAAACTACTGATGCATGGATCTTACTCCAAAATAAGGGAATCAGAATCTCTGAGAGTGGGGCTCAGGCCTCATGTTTTAAAAGCTCCCACGTGATCCTAAGGTGCAGCCTATATTGAGACCCATCACACTGAACCATGAGCTGCCTGCCTGCGCCCATAATGGAGCTGTCCTCCTCCCTGCCACAGAACCTACTTGGCATTTCGCTGAAACCGGTGCTCAATAAATATTTGTTGCCTGGAATGGGGGGTATGAATTAGTCATCTATCATTAGTATCCTACAAACTGCAGTGCTGGACTCATACTGACTTTCAACATTCTATTGGTGGCTGATGGAAGTTTTTTTTTTTTTTTTCTAGTCAATTAATTTAGTACATCAAAAGGATACAACTCACAGCAATCAGTCTGCAGCATACTAACATGCTTCTGTTGGAATAATTACTTCTGAAAGTGAAAGGTACAGAAACAATCTGGACAATATATTCATGCCAAAGGAAATTTACAGAATTAACTCATAATTGTTTTTTGGTCACCCTTCCTGGTCATACGCAGTGAGAAGAATTAGAAATTGTACATTAAATGCAGGCCTGGAAACTTCCATTGCTATCACTCAAGGAGATATAAGAAAATAAAAAAAAAATGCAATCCAGAGCAGGAAGAAAAGTTTAATATCAGGAAACTGCTAACACTCATCAGATTTCCCTATAATCAGAATTTTTTGATCAGTGACTGATTTACATCTAACTGAGTTATGGGGAATTTTCACGTCTTGATGGAAACGATAAAGTGGTGAGTGGTGAGCAAGGATCAGGTCTTTAGTATTGAAACTGGCACCATCCAACCTACCCACTTGCCAACTGCTAAACAAGAGAATGGTATTACCCCTGGATCCCTGGGGCTCTCTGAGGTCAGTACAGGGCCTCCAGCTGGGTGTTGAGAAAGCCTGGGGCCTTCCAGAGCCATGGCTGACAGTGAGAATGCAGGGGTCCACAGCAGAGCCCCTGTCCCTGCAGCTTAATGAGGGAGGTGCCAGAGTAAATGAGCCATTAGAACAGGTGAGGTGAGAGCCTTGCTAGGCAAGAGCAGGAGCAACAGGGGTTTGCAGGAAGGACACTAACAGGCCCTGGAGGAAGCAGTGAGGTGGAGAAGGCTTCTCAGCAGTGGTGAAGGAGAGACAGCCCTGACAGATAAGACAGAGCTTAGAAGGGAGAGACTACTGCAGGTAAGAGAAACAACATGTGCAAAGGCCCAGGGGCAGGGAGAGCTTGATGTGTTGGGGAACTCCAAGAATTTCCACTTACCAAGTGGCTCTTTAAGAGGTGAGAGGCCTTGTAATCCCAGCACTTTGGGAGGCCGAGACGGGTGGATCACTTGAAGTCAGGAGTTCAAGACCAGCCTGGCCAACATGGTGAAAAACCCCGTCTCTACCAAAAATATAAAAAATTAGCTGGGTGTGGTGGTGTGTGCCTATAAGCCCAGCTACTTGGGAGGCTGAGGCAGGAGAATCACTTGAACCCGGGAGGCAGAGGTTGCAGTGAGCCGAGGTTGTGCCATTGCACTCCAGCCTGGGTGACAGAGCGAGACCCTGTCTCAAAAAAAAAAAAAAAAAAAAAAAGGTGGGAGGAATAGGGAGGCTGAGGCTGGAGAGGCAGCCAGGGCCACATGGTAAAGGCCAAATAAATGTCTTGAATGAGAAGGCACGTTTGAAGAGGTAGAAAAAAGGTGGACCTCTTAGGGGAGGTGCAGAGGAAGACACTATTTTTCCTTTCTTGGTGTCCGTGTGTACTCGACGTTGGACAGACCCTACATTCAAAAGCCAGATCCCCCACTTCCTACTGCATGGCCTTGGGCAAGTGACTAACCTCATCTGTATTCAGGAAATAAGAAGAACACCTATTTCCCAAGGTTGCTGGGAGGATCAATGAGATAATATACACACGGTTGAGGCCATAGGTGGAAGAATTGATGAAACCAGGGAGAATGGCTGAATTCACATTGGGGAAGGTGGAGAATTCCAGGGGATCACTGTGAAAAGGAGAAGGAGGTGAAAGGTTTTAGCTTGTCAAGAGTTTTTTTTTGTTTGTTTGTTTTGTTTTTTTCCCCGAGCTTGGAGACGAGAAGAGTGGAGAAAAAAGGGGGAGAGGGAGGGAGTGCACGTACCAGGAATATAGCCACCATTTGGCATTTTCTCAAAATACTGCAGCAGACATTTAAAGGATTTAAATTGCTTTTCACTCATTTTTGGATGTTGGCCTGAGATTTCTGTGACTCTGGGCCAAGCTGCCATGGACCACGAGTGACACACGGAAGGCCCCATTACCTGGACCTTAATAGGCTCTCGACAAAGCTTGCTGCTGCTGCAAGGTTTATGGTTGTGGTTGTTGTTAAGGCTAGACTGTCACAAGGGCCCCTTTCCAGGATAAGCATTGCTCTGGCTCTCCCAATCCCTCATCCACTTGTTGGAAGCCAGGGCGTCTTGAGATCTGCCTCTGCAGGGAAGGCATTGTATGCCCCACCCCAGCTCTGGGGCCTGGTGGTTTCTCAATCTCTGCACTGCAATTGCCTGGGAATACCCTCCTTGCCTCACCTACACCCCAGCAGACAATGTGAGGCCTTGAGTAATGTGAATAAAAGGCAGGTGTCTGGGGGGTAAACAGCAGGTCCAGAGGTAAGCAGAGAAGCTTGCAGTCTGATAACTGCATTCTCCAGCTTTGCTGTTTCAGCAGCGGGATGCAGCCATAGATGGGCCTGGTAAGGCTCTTATTCAATAAGACTCCTGTACATGCAAGATCAGGGGAAATGCAATTTTTAAGATAATTTTTTTGGTCAGTGCACTCCCTGGAATAGAGACTCATTTGGTCTCAGGACACTAGACTATACTGAGTCAATTTAATTCCTATAACAGGACAATAACTGAGACTGATTTATAATGTAACTTTTTGGATATTAAAATGTTAATGAAATTGTTGTCATGAAAAATAATGGCTTGTGTTTTTATTTGAACCATTCTCAAGGCCCATCCCTTCTTTTAAAATTTATTTCCACTCACATAAAGAAATTGCTTTATCATCTAATTTTAAAAAACCAGTTTCTCCCACCCACCCCCTATGGTGATTTATTTTCTCTATAGAAAATGTTAATAACTGGCCAAGAATCTAAATGTTAAACACAAGGAAAAATGAAATCTTTGAAAATGAAAATAAATGATCCATTTTTCTTCTTTCAGAGAAATTGCTGCTCCTGAAAGATATAAGACGTAGGAAGCAGCAGCAGCTAATGATCTCAACTCTAAGTCCCTTGAAAGCTGCCACTGGGGGTTCATATTTTCCTTCCCACTATGCCTTGCACAGACATTCATGGAGTACTTCTGGGTGCTGGCCCTTGCTTAAGAAATCCAAAGACCAGAGCGGATGACAGACACTTCTAGCAAATCACCGTAATAAAATGAGAACAGCGTCTTTAGGAGAAAGAGGTACCAAAGGACTTCAGAGAGAAAAACCCCAAAGATAAAAGAGGGAAGGGATGGTTTGAGAGGAGGGGACATTGGAGGAGGCTACTATCCGGTGAGCAGGACCTGTCCAACTGGAGGGAGGTGTATGAAAAGACAGGTTGTATGGGGGAAGCTGAACACCACAAACTGAAAGGAGGTAGAGCTGAAGACACGTGGCACCTAGAACTGATCTTCTAGTTGACAGAGTAGCATGAGAAAGGGCCATCTGCTATGTTACAGAAACCCTTCTGACTGCAGTGTTGAACAAAACGCAGGACATAAGGGGCCATCCTGGGAGGCCAGGTGGGAACTACTGCTCGGGTCCAAGCAAGAGATGGGGGCGGGGCCTGTACAGGGCAGGTGCCAAGGACTCCTGGAAGGTGGGATCAGCACCACTGGATGACCCGTCACTAGCGTCAGGTTTTCAGGGAGAGAATGTGGAAAGCTGTGGGCTGACAGCCAATTGTAAAATCCACGCTAAGCAGGAAAAAGCAACCCACCTCCTCCCAAAAATGTGTCAGGAACATGGAAAGAGGTGGGAGGCATTTAGTTAGGAGGAAAATGGCAAAGCGAACTGGGTAGGAAAGAAGCTGAATTGGTGTCACAGTGTTTCAGGTCTGGAAGAAATCTTTCCTGATGAATGGTTTTTAAGCCTTTCTTGACATACATCTGGTGATGGGGAGCTCACTACCCATGCCGACATCCTATTCCATTGACACTCTGCAAGTACCTTGAACCACCATCTTTTCCTCTGGTTCCATACATACAGCTTCCTTTGAATTTTTACCTTCAGTTGCACAATGAGACTTCCTACAAACCCACTTGATTTAGCAAGAAGACCTGAATCAGTCCTCTCATCCTGCTGATGGCACATCTTCCACTAGAGCAAGGCAACAGCTGAGACAAAGTCACACGGAAGGCAAACAACCTGGGCAAAAACTTGGGTTTTAAGCCACTTTGGCTGCCTGAATCCACTGCCCCATCCCCTGCCCCATCCCATTACCGTGCTGTTGCAGCCAGCAAAGCAGGCAGACAGGTAGGTGATGCCATCTGCCCCACACACTGGAGTGAAGGAATCGGTTTGGCATTCACAGTTATTATTGCAGGGCGAGTAGGGGTCCAGGGCTGAGCCAGGTGCTGTGCTGGAAAAGAAAGGAAACACGGAAGCCATTAGAAACAGGTCAATTCGGAATTAGATGCCCCCAGTGACAACCTTTTGCCTCTGCTATGATGAGTCATATGGTACCCTGCTTACGGGATTGTTCGGGATTATTACCTGGTTCTCCCTTCCCTTTTCCTTTTCCAACCTTAGCCTATCCTGTCCAGCGAGGAGCAGCCCAGGGCCACTACTGAGAGCCACGTGGGTTGTGCCCTGGCCAATGATGCCAGCTTGGGTGGTGGGCTGGGTGGGAGCTGAGTCCACTCCAGCCCCTCTCATAAAGCGAGGAGGAAGATGCTTTTTATCACTGGTACTGATGTGCCCTCTGGGCTGGCGTCAGTTGGGACTGCTCAGGGCCAGCCCCTCCACGATGCCTCTCCTGATTGCTACGGCCTCGGCTTATCCCCCTGTCCTGAACCAACACCTATGTGTGCACCACTGAGGATTTAACTTCTTCCCTCTTTGGGCTGGTTCTTGTCTCTTTGCTTTATTCCTCCCCTACAGTCAGGAAGCCTCATGATGCTTACTTACTACACTGCTACAACCAGACTGACTTCAATAATTATTGTCTAATTGATTCAATGTCCTGAGAAAAATAACACTAAGATGTTTTAATTTTTCCTTTGCATCATTAAAGGCACAGTTATCTAGAGCAAGCAAATTGAAAAAAGAGCGAAAGGGTAGAGCGAGTGTATTAGCTCTGTAAGAGAGGAAACGTCTCTTCTTTAGTCTGATTATTTTCAGCTGTGTCTCCTAAGGCTCCGAGCACTTCATAATAAGAAAGATGACGATGGAGACACCTGGCAATTTATGTGTCATGCACTATTCAAAGTACTGCATGGATTATTTAATTTATTCTCATTATAACCCCATGGGCTTTAGAGAAGAAATGGAGGCACAGCCAGGTTAAGTGACTTGTCCAAAAGTACAGAACTCATAAATGGTAGAGGAGGCATTGGAACTAGGGCTGTCTGACTGTAGGATATACACTTTTATTTTCTTTTTCATGGAAGAATAACGTCGTTATAGTAAGACCTTGTGCTCCTAACCACTGCACTTTACTACTTGGGAGGTGAGCAGTCTGCTACTTGAGACAGCTGTTATGCACAGCATGTGCAAACAGGAAGAAGCCATATCTGAACAGGAAGTTGGGGCCAGGCTGGGGTGGGGATTGGAAGGGGCAACCCCATGATAGTGTAAAGGGGAAGGAAGGGCCGGGTGCGGTGGCTCACACCTGTAATCCCAGCACTTTGGGAGGCCCAGGCGGGTGGATCACGAGGTCAGGAGATCGAGACCATCCTGGCTAACACGGTGAAACCCCGTCTCTACTAAAAATACAAAAAATTAGCCGGGCACAGTGGCAGGCGCCTGTAGTCCCAGCTACTTGGGAGGCTGAGGCAGGAGAATGGCGTGAACCCGGGAGGTGGAGCTTGCAGTGAGCCGAGATCACGCCACTGCACTCCAGCCTGGGCGACAGAGCGAAACTCCGTCTCAAAAAAAAAAAAAAAAAAGGGGGAAGGAGGGGCACATGGTGCCTGGATTGTACACAGACATACAGAAAGCTGCCTCTGCTCTGCCCTCCCACTCTGCCTGCTCACCCTTGTGGGTGGCAGAGAAGCCCTGGCTCCACTGCATCTTCTGGCACAAGTGCAGGAGCAGGCCTCGTGGCCTGCTTGGAGGAAGAGTCTGGCTCTAGAGAGAGAAACTGGTAACCTGCGGACCAGCCATGCTTCAGCCTCGATGCTCCAGGCTGCATTTCCAAGGCAGCCTCAAGTCCCATGTGGAAAAGGGGACAGCTATTGACACTGGATAGCTGAGGACTCCCCAAAATTCCCTCTAAGGGCAATTCTCACTGGACTCTAGTCCTAAGTCTTGGGATAAAAACTAGGAAGAAAGAAAAGTGGTCCTATGAGAACTAACTTCCTTCTCTTCCTCCCTCCCTTCCCTCCACCTCCCTTTTTCTCCCCCTTTCCCTCGCTACACTTAAAAATAACTGCTATGGGCCAGATTCTATAATTGCCGTGTGAGCCTAATGACAGCTTCTGATAGTTTAAGGAATTGTTGAAATCAAATCAATTCTGTCTTTTATTTTGAGCTGAATTTTGAATTAAAATTTTTATTTTCTCTCTTCACATTTTTCCTAAAGTCAAATGCCAAAAATCGTGATGTGAGTCTGCCAGGGAGGAAACGGCTTCTCTTCTCCCCCAGTGCTTCCCAGCCTTTGAGTGCAAAGGTCTGCTCTCTCAGCCCAGAGGGTTCTACTGAGTTTCCAACGTGGACAGTAAGATGCAGAGGCAGCCTTGATGCCTCTCCTTGGGTCACTAGGAACGAAGCTGGCTCCCTCAACCTACTGCAGAGGGAGAGTGCTAGGGTCCCTGAACAGGTGGGAAGGTGGCAGACACTGCCAGTACTCACTTGTTTCCATAGGGAACAGTAACCCCAGCCACAGGGCCAGTGTCGCAGCCCAGGAAGAGGAAGGAGACGTAGCAAGCAGTGGACACCAGGTTGACGAGCATGGCCATCCGAATGGCCCCCAGGGCAGACAGGCTGAGCTTCTTCACCAAAAGACCGCCCAGAAAGATACCCAGACAAGCACACGGGATCGCAGTCATCCCTGGAAGGAAAATAGAGGGGCAGAGCTGTGAACAGGGAAGGTGGGGCCAGTCTACAGACGGGCGGGCGGCAGGCCTGAGGCTGAGTCCCGTGAATGCCCCATGACCCCACTGTGGTGTCACTGCCTCCATGGGACACTGGAGTCTTCAGGAAGGGCCTGATTTATGCCCCCAGGGAGCTCATGGAGAACTGGGAGAGACAGACATAAAGCAACTCTGCTTCATGAGTCTAAGTGCATGCACCTGTCCTGCTAAGTGGGGCACCCTCAGGAGAAACATAACCTGAAGAGGGGACTACCAAGAGACGGAGTCAGAGAGACTGGGAACACAGACGTGCCTTCGGGAGAGTACATATCATGGAGCAGTGATGTGCTCTGTGTGCATTTTTGAGATGATGTGGGAAGGGGACTCGAGATCATTTAGGGATTTTCTCCTCGTCTTCTAATGAGGCAAGAAGGGAGGGTTTCACAGAAAGTACGGAGGCTGTTTAACCTAAAGGTCACGGAATTCACCAGGCCACAGAGTGTTTGAACCAGCTCCGCCACCCCTCAGGAAGTGGCATCAATCAATATGTTTTGTAGCTCTTGGTGAATAAATGGCATATATATTTTTTCCTTTCTCTCTCTTCTACCCAGGGCTATCTGCAAGGCAGCAGGACCATAAACCTGTTATTTCTGATTCGCAGAGACCATGGCATTTTAGGAGGACCAAAGGACCCCAGGGTTCCAAGCTCCTGGGTTGGTTTTGCTCCATTCTGATTCATCTCATCTAAAACTCAGCTTTCAATTGCCACGTGTCATTTATCTACCATGTAGATTATGCATTGCCAATTTTCCAGTCTAGGCTGCCTTCTTGCCAATCAACAGACCTCTAGGTCAACGGACTACATTAAGCAGCTGATATGTGCTAAAGGAATGCAAATTAATTTTAATATTGGGTGAGAAAAAATATAATCGGGGGGTATAGCTCTGCGAGAAAACAGCACAAGTCATACTTAAAATGACATATAATATTTCTTTATCATCTGCTGCTCTTGGAGTATCTGTGCTTGGTTTTCTTCCCTTGGTATAGGAGTGATCTCATGAGCCAGCTCCTGGGTGCCTCTTTATCCTCGTCCCGTGCCGCGCTGCCCACCCCAACCGTGCCACTGTCCCTCCTTTCTCTCCCTAGGACAGGCCAAACAGTTCCGGTTCCCCAGACTTTGCACATGCAGTTCTCTCTCCTGGTACACTTGCCCGATGTGTTTACTTGGCTGGCCCCTACCCTCTTCAGACAGGTTTCCCAGGCCACCCTATGTAGAGATCCATGCACCCGCACCCTGAGATTCCGTACTGTTTTCATGGCTCTCCCAGCTCTTTGAAACAGCCTCATTTATTTTTGGGTTTCTTGTTTCTTGCTCTCTCTCTCTCTCTCTGCTAGGATACAGCTTTCCTGTGGACAAAAACCCTTTTTGTCTTGTTCAGTCCAGCCTAGATTTTCTGTGTCTAGCATGGTACCCAGCACGGAGTGGGCATCCAAGTATTATTTTCAGAATGAATGAGCTAAGGAACAGATTGGATGCATGTGAATGGACATCAGTGACAACATGCCCACACCCAGAAAGCAGGCCTGTGTTTTGTTTCATTTCCTAGCAGATACAGTGGGGGTGTCACCTGTCAAGGATGGTAACCATGGTAATCACAGGCTTTCACACCTTTTCTCCAAGCCATCTTCAGGCCCCCTCCCTCCCTGATGTGTGTGCTGTCCTTAACACTCCAGGCGGTGATCAGAACTTCCCTGAAATTCCATTCTCATTACGTTAACCTATGCAGATTGAGTCCTTTTTATCTTCACTCACAAATCAACACCACCAGCTCTTTAATCACCTGTGTTGCTCTTCTCTGAGCTCTGCCCCATTTGCTGATGACTTCGCAGGGGGTGGAAGGGGGACCCAGTGCTGATGCTCTGGGATGACTGCCTGGGCCTCATCTCCCAAGTCTGCCTTTTCTAACCGCCCACTGCCAGCCCCTCTTGCAGCCAGCCTCCAGAGTCCACACTGACTGGCCTGTCGCCAAGGGCAGGGCACACACCGAGGGCACCAGTGCTGCTTGCCTGGACTGCCCAGCGCAGGAGAAGGTGCCTCCTGCCAAGCACACCAGCAGATAGAAATCACTGGGAGACAAAAAGGCGCAATAAGGCAGAATTGTGTTTTTGACCTTCTGCCCTGAAGACGATTGATTTGTTTGTCGATAGAAGACACAGGCATCTGTTCTGAAACAGAACACGGCCCAAAGTTGAAGCAACTGTGCAAATGTAACCAAAATGGAAGAAAAAGCAGCAGAGGAGTCAGCAGGTGAGAGATAAACTCTTCAGGCGCTGAAGGGCTAAACCTGAGAGATCCTGGGGATAACAAAGAAGTTACAACTTTAATTATAAAGAGGTGTATTTTACCCTGTGTCTGTCAGGCAGATATTAAAGGGCTGACTGCATTTTGCCAACACCTCTTGGAGGTAAAATTTACCAAGTGGTGGGTGGTGGAGAGTTATTTGTGTAAATGAAAAACAAAAGACTTGTGGTACCCTGGCAGTTCCCAGGGAGAGGGGTGGTAATCTGGCCATACCATTGTGATAGGGTTTTACATTTTATTTAATTAATTAATTAATTAATTTTATTTTTCTAGATGAAGTCTAGCTCTTGTTCCCCAGGCTGGAGTGCAATGGCGCGATCTCAGCTCACTGCAACCTCCACCTCCCGGGTTCAAGTGATTCTACTGCCTCAGCCTCCCGAGTACCTGGGATTACAGGCATGTGCCACCATGCCCAGCTAATTTTTGTATTTTTAGTAGAGACGGGGTTTCACCATGTTGGCTAGGCTGGTCTTGAACTCTTGACCTCAGGTGATCCACTCGCCTTAGCCTCCCAAAGTGTTGGGATTACAGGCATGAGCCACCACGCCTAGCCTACATTTCCTTTTAAACTGAGATATGTTATGTCCTGTGAAGTACAGAGAGCTTAAGGGAACAGCCTGATGAACTTCTGCATCTGTACACACCCTGTAACTACAGCTCAGATTAACCTTAGAACATTTCTAGCAGCCCAGGAGGCTCCCTGGTGCACCTCCCAGTTAGCTTCCCCCAAGGGTAACCACTATTCTGGCCTCTATCACCTCAATTAATTATTCCTCTTTTTAATTCATCTAAATATGTGCTCTTTTGAGTCTCATGTCTTTCAACTCTGTGAGATTCAACCACATTGAGGCATGTAGCAAAGTTCTTTGTTTCTCATTCTGTGTAATAGTTTACCATAGAACATTCTATAATTTATCCATTTTACATTGACGGACATTTGGGTTGTTTCAAGTTTGGGTCTATTATGCACAAAACAGCTCTGGACATTATTACATATGCTATGTAAATGAGTGAACATAAACACTTATTTCTGTTGGATAGATGACCAGAAATGGAACTGATAGGTCACAGCATAGACATATGGTTAGCTTTAATAGGCACAGCCAAAGAGTTTTCCAAAGTGGTGGCACCAATTTGCATTCCCACTGGCCGAGGATGAGAGTTCCAGTGGCTCCACATCCTCCCCAACACTTGGTGCTATCAGTCTGGTGGATGTTTAGCAGCATCTCATTGTAGTTCCAATGTACGTTTCTCTGATGACTCATGATGGTTAGCACCTTTGTGTTTGTTTCTTGGCCATCTTGTGGCATGACAGGAGATTTTAAAGGGAAAGATCAGAAAGCATCACCTTCCCTTTCCTCTCAGCAGACAATCTGACTCCTACTTTACAGAGAAGATGAAGTCTGTTGGAGCTGTAGCTGCCCCCATGCCTGGCTGTATCACCACACTCTCAGTAGCTTACATCACGTGTCCCTCCCTCTGCTCTTTCAGAAGAACAGGTGAACTCCTCTGTCAAGGGCTGTCCACCACATTCCCTCTCTCTGCTGCAAATCCCCAGCTGTGGGCTCCTTTCCCTCCACTGAGAAACCTGCTCAAGTCTTTCCTGTCCCAGCAACCACATAGTCACCATTCCCTCCCTCAACTCCAACACACATCACAGGCCACGTCTTCTCTCCTTTCTCCCCTGGCTAAGTCCCGTCCTCACTGTCTACTCCTTCCCTCTGGTGGGCTGCCCTCCACACCACAGAACAGGTGCCACCACTGCCACTTCAGGGACACAGCCCTGACACATGCTGCAAGCTGTCCTCATCATTAAAGCCAACAGAGACATTTGGGCCCTCACCTTGCTTGACTGCTCACATTGCAGATGGCTGCTTTCTTCTTGGAATCATCTCACCCTTGACTTCCATGATCCACATTCTTTGCATTTCTTTTGGGTGCTGTTGCTTAAATTTCTCTGCAGACTCCTCTATTTCTTCAGGTTGGGGTTTCACCTATCTTTTTCTAACTCTACACATTTTTTCCTATGTAAACTCCACTCCAGTGTCCTCAACTACTATCCATTTACTGAGGCAACTGAACCTCCACTACTACATATAATATCAATTATCATCCCAGAGACCCTTCTTGACCCCTCGGCTGAATACTGGACATCACTTAGATATGCTATGGGCATCTCACACTCAACAGCTTCAGGTCTGATCTAGAAACTTTGCACAGATCTGATTCTTCTTTGTTATTTCCAGTCTTTACAAATGGTACCACAAGCTCTCCAAGCCAGAAATCTGAGAGCCATTGTCGATTCTTCCCTCTTGTTTAACTGCTATGTCTGTTGCTGTTGTGTCCACTACTTATCAACATCTCAGCTGATTAACTCAACAAATGCAGCTTCCTGTCATTTGAAGTAAAGGATGATATATTGTCACAAAACAAAAAGCAAACTAAGACATGCTGTAGGACCACATTCCTTACCCTGCCTAAGCAACACTGCTTCTCATGAGTACAAATTGGTTTTCTTTAGTATGTCAACTCTGAACAATTGGGAGTAGAAACCTGTAGTCTACGACTTAAAGAACTGTAAAGCCATGCCTGACCTTGGGGAGAAGGAGTGTCATGATCCATTAGTTATGTCTGCTGTGAGCACAGGGAGGAGTAGGGAGTGTATGGCTTCCAAGCCCTGCAGTTAACTATGGGTTTCATGCTGCCAAGAATATTCTTACTTTATGTGGCTGATTAAAACCTGCTAACCTTTCAAGATTTATCCTTCTTCATCATATCTTCCCCAGATTTCCCATTTCACACCCATCTATCGACTTACTGGCCTCTCAAATGTACATTTTATATTTTCACTCTTTATTATCATGTGCTTTTAGCAATTGATCCAGGCAGGCAGATCTTACTCTGAGAATATACTTTAAATTCCTTGTGCACAGAGGCCACATATATCTTGTTGCTGTAGGCCCAGAGCAGAGTGGGGCTCTTAGGCAGGGCTCAGTAAATTTTTAGTGCCTTACACACAGGACACCCTCCCCTGACCCTCTCAGGAGGCCTGAGGACACACTCACCAAGCAGCTGGTTGGCAGAAGAGGTGGTGAGGTTAAACTGCTGCTCCAGGTACTTCCCCAAAAAGGCAGCAAAGCCAGCCACCACTGCAATCTCCATGCAGGCGGCCAGGATGATGCAGGTGAACACAGGGTTTGAGAGCAGGTGCTTGGTGACCTTCGGGATCACTGCAGGGAGAGAGAAGGCAGATGGTCAGGGTCAAGGTCACCCCCTGTGCTCCCATCTTATAGCCTCCTTCTCCTAAGGCCCCTTCTTGGCCTGCTCTTGTCCATTTCAGCAAACAGCATCCAGAGGCGCTCAGTTGCTAAGGCCAAAATCTACACCCCATAAGTCATCCATGATTGTGAAATCTCTGGCTTCAAAGCATACACTGACATGTTGCCAATTACTACCTTCTACTAAAACAGGAGAGAGTATACCAGGACTTTTCTTACAGTTTACTAGACACACTAAAAATTTTTTAAAGCAATGTCAGAAGATATTTTCATCCTCTACTAACAAAGAGTTTGGGGTTTGTTTCTCAAAAGAAAAAAAATGTGTGTGTGTGTGTGTGTATATAAAATAAATTATAAATATCAATATATTTAAGTATATGTCAATATACCTATTGATGGATCGATATATATAAGAAAATCTACTTAACAGTTTCAAGAAAGATATGAAATTCTTGTGCTCTCCAAAATGTGCACATGCCTAATCAAACCCCTTCTTGCTATCTTCATGGCTACCTCTCTGGCAAAATTTCCGTCAGCTCTCACTTGGAGACCACCAGAGCCACCCAACTGGGGTCTTGGTTTTCACTCTTGATCCAATATAATAAGTCCCTGAGTAGCAGTCAGCAAGATCAGCTCAAATCAGTTTCCTGCTCAAAACCCTGGAATGGTCAAAATCCATAGGCTGTGCCATGGCCCGAGGTCTGCCCCTCAGTGAACTGATCACACCCCCTAGCCCCTCCTCTTCCCACCCTCCAGTCCAGCCCCAGTGGCTCTTGCTGTTTCTCGCCTGCACCCAGGTCCACCCCACCCAGGTCTTTGTCCTTGGGGGTCTTCCCTATACAAGAATGCTCTGCTTGTAGATCTTTGCTGAATGTGTTTCCTTCTCCTTAGGGGGTCTCTTCTCATCACCCAGTCTACCCTAGAAGAAGCCTCCTACTCAGTCCTGGTGCTCAGGGCTTCTGTGAGAGCTGGTGACGGGCAAAAGTGCTCTGAGGTTCATGCACCACTTTAAATAATGACAGAGCCTGAAAGCAGGAATTGTTGAGGTCTGGTATTTCATTCTTTCTTTATTTTACTCTATTTTTCTTAAAGCATGTGGTTTCATACACCACTAAGACTTCCCCTTATATTGGTGCTTTTAAAATAGGAGATTCGTTTTTTAAAAATCCTTTGAAAACAAGCACATTATTTGGATATTCCCAGCAATCAGAATCATTGGCATGTGGTCTTCAGCCAAGTCTCCTAAATTATGGTATGACGTATCCTGGCAGTGTGCAAGAGAGCTCTGGGGCACCAGGACAACCCTGTCATTTCAATATTTGTGCCATGATTTTAATGTGTCCTTACAACAAAGCTGAAATACAGCTGATACATCGAATGTGTGGTTTCATGGCTGTTACGGCTTAAGACACTGCTAGGCTACAAAAAGTAAGTAGATTTAAAGTTATTTAAAGAGAAGTCTTAGGTGCATAATGGTTCAGGCAGAATGCAAACAAAGCAAAAATTATAGAGGTGGTGTCCCAGAGACTAAAGTTAGGGAAGTCTGTGCTGCTGCGATCATAAAGTGTGGAATATCTGACATGCAGTTTACTTGTTTCCACCTGTGCAAACAGAACAGATAAAACACAGAGTCCCAGAGGAAGGAGGTACTACACCACGTCTAGGAAAAACTGATCAGTGCTGTGGTGGCATGCAAAATAAACAGGTGGGCCGGGAGTCTCAGACTGCATTCCAAGGTGATGAATTAGCCAGCTGTCCTAAAGAACAGAGCTAATTATCAGGCTCAATCTCATCTCCTAGGAGATGAAACCTCTAAACGGCCCAACTAATTAGAATAAAATAATAATAGGGGATGCATAAGTTTTTAATAATATTAACAGACAAGCTCAATAAGTCAAGAACTGGCAGATATACAAAACTTAGAATTTATCATTTCTAGGAATGGTATCAAGTTTCAAGAATGAAAATAGAAGACAGGCATCTAAGGGTTCTTTGACATAACAAAAAGAACTTAGTTATGCAAATGGACTGAGCTAGATGACCAAAAGCTTGGAATTGGCAAAGCCTGAGTAACCGAATCCTAAGTCATAACCAGATGATAACCAGAGCTGGTGGCCTTGGCTGTTCTGTGGTGGTTCCTTGTAAAATTCCTGAAACATTAGGAAGGCAACTCTCTGATTAAATAAATGCACAAGTAAAAATAACACTTTTAAAAGGGTATGGATAAGAATAAAGATAATAAGAAAACAACTTTAAGTCCATGGTATTAATAGACTTATATCCTCCTTGATTTTAAGTGTACTGGCCTTTATGTGTGTGTTTTGTCTATTTTTACAAGGTTTAAAACATTTACCATCATCTGAATTTTTAGAAATATCATTTCAAATAAATGTTTAGAAGTGTTTACTTTTATAACACCTACATGTAAATGTTGGGAAATTTTCCTGTGTTAAATCCACACTATGTTTAAAGTATGGTACAAATATTTAGAGTAATCCTGACTGTGAAATATTTAAATATGTGGATTGTTCAACAAATAAAGATGAATTCATTGGGCATAAACACAGGACAGTGAGGTAAGCATTTATCTTCATGTACAGAAGCCCCGTGGATGTTAAAACTCTATCCTCATAAATCACTACTAATGAGTGAAAGCTGATTTGCTATAGTGTGTGGCACGTTCTGATGGTGTAGTGTACCCGTGGCAAGAAACCTGTCAGTCATGCCACAGAACAACAAGTTTCACAATGTAGTGAGAACAGTATGGATCACATCAGGTTATAATAGTGCCTCCTTGTAATGAATACATTTGAATGTCCTGGTGGTTTATATGTTTTGGCAAGTAATAACGCCATTTCTCAATCACAGTGCTCTTTTGGAATAAAGATATCTAAATTCTGGAAACATTGCCAATGGCAAATAGGCAGGCTGGGGACATTCCAGGAAAATGATCCTCTGCCGTGCTTTCACTGTAGCCTTTATTTTTTTTCATTAGGGTGCAGAATCTTCAGAGTCTAGGACTCCTGGAGAATAAGGCAGCACAGCCACACTTGGTCACAAGTAAAACTGCTGCCAGGCTGATACCTCCAGCATTTGCTGATTAGCAACTTTGCTCTTTGGCTCATCAATGACACTGATGATGATTTCAGTTTGATCACATTATCTATTTAGGTCCTGGTATCTCCCTGTCCTTGTTCAGAGTCATCATGATTTGTTTGGGGATGAGGAAGGCACTGTTCAACAGAGGCAACTCCGGTTAATGGAATGCTTTTATACTTCAGCAAGCAATTTAATTATTCTGGAGATAATTCCACTTCAGTGGGAAGGATTCCTTGTCAAGATAGGAGTCTGCCTGCTTTTGTCTTAATATCTAATAACTAATTTCTCCTTGAATTAGATGTGAAAAATCTTAGGTTTGAGAATGATTTGACTGAATCATTTGACTTGAGGAAGCCTCAGTGGGCCTTATTTGCATGAAGAACATTCTTTTTTTTCCCTCTGCCAAGGCAATTTGCCTCCAGAAATGAGTTTCCTCTTGGGTTCACTATTTCCTTCCAGGTTCTTCCTCCCTTCTCCAGTTTTATTGCAATGACTTGTAGCACCCTCAAAAGATGATTGCTTTTCAAAGCAATGACTTCCATCCCCAGTTTTATTGCAATGACTTGTAGCACCCTCAAAAGATGATTGCTTTTCAAAGGTTCAGCCTACCTTCCGAAACCCTAGTTTGAGAAGGGCTATTAATTAGCTTGGTCCCAGGGCCAACCTCGTGTTTCAAGCTTTTTCATTCAAATAGATTGTTAAGCCTATAAAATTCTGACTTTTTAAGGAGGCAGCAGCTAATGGGGTGGCCCAGGCAAACAGAAACTGGTGAACCAAGGCCACACCAGGCCATTGAACATCTACAGACTTTCTTAGCCATGTACCCCCCACCTACCAATTTAGCCTCAGAACTTGGGAGCTGGAGGTGGGAGGTAGGCTGGCTTGAATTATGCAGCCTCACCAGCTGGAGAAACCTTTTCAACTCTCATTAGGAGCTTGGTACTGTCACCAGCAAGATGACACAAAGTTGGAAAGAGCGGCAGGAGAGCGGTCTCTAGGGAAAACAGGTTTTCTACTGCTAGTCTTCAAAAGAGATTCCTGTAGGATTAAGAGTTCTTGGAAACTTATGGGTCCTTCAGGACGGAGAAAGGCAGATTTTGGAGGAGTCATAAAAACTAACATTGACAGAGCATTTCCTTTGTGCAAAAATGCCGTTCTAAATGCTTACCTATCTGCTCACATGATGCTTACAACAAACCTGTGATCATGGGACTATTAAATCCTCCATTTACAGATGAAAAAGCTGAGGCAGAGAGAGGTCCCATGGTTAGAGCAGCACAGCAGAAACTCAAACCCTGGTACCTGCTGCCATGGCATGTGCTTGTAACCAGTATGCTATTCTGGTCTGGCCTCTGAGCTGCTCTTGGTTTGAAGATTAAGCATGCAGGCTACTCCTGGTAGTCAAAGGTGCAGCTTAATTCTAAGAAATAATGATAGTAATAGCAATAATAATAATAAAAAATTTCTACTTAGGTTGGGGAAAATGATCAGATCTGGCATTGATCTGGGACTTAGTCCTTTTTTTTTTTTTTTGAGGGAAGAGAACTAGCGGTGAGAGGGAGGGAGAAATATTAATAAAAGGAAGAAAGAATTGTAGAGCTGAAAGAGGAGGCTTGTACTGTAGAAAAGGTTTTGCTGAATGAGGTTGTATAAAATAATGGCTAATAACCTGGTCTAAGGAGTCAGGTAATGGGGATTGAATTCTGGCTTCAAGGCTTTAGTAGATGTGGAAGTGACTGGAGCACAGAACTCCATCCCACAGACTGCTATAAAGATGAAATGAGACCCAAGTGTGTAAAGCATGTGGCCCAGTGTCTCTGGCACACAGGTGTGAGCTCAGTAAGAATAATAATAATTAATACAAAAAAGTGATCCATGGTCAAGTCAGGGAGGAAACCCTCAGGCTCCTTGTCATGTGGAGTGTTCCTCGGAGCCGTGGGGATACACGGCTTGCTGCAGATGTCTCTGTGTTTGCAGCTTGGTGAACTAGCAGAGAAGGGAAAGAAGGTGAGGTGCGGCAGCCATAGCCATGGAGAACGTGGGCTGGGCTGAGTTCCTGGGCCATTTCTGCGGTCAAGAAGAGCTCCTACCTCCAGAGGGCCAGGCAGCAGGCCAGGTCAGGAAGCAATGTACTTGTCCATGGCCTTGGTTTCCATGTCCAGTTCCCTGGAATTGAAGTTGCCCCAGGCAGTGGTTATCGTGGGGCTCAGTGTACCTGCTGGACTCTCAGTGCGTTTCTGCTTTAAATCTCTCTGCTGAAGTTGGCCTTGACTTTCTTTTCCTTTGATAACATTGCTGTCAACACACTACTGTCATGGCTCCCAAGAAGGGGAGATGAAGCTAATGCATGCAACTGTTCAGTAATTACAACGGTAGCCAATGCTTTTTGGGTTATCGTCTTAACATTGTCATTCCAGACATGAGAAAACCAAGGCTTCATTGGGCGGCTATAAATTCCACCTTGCCCAAGAATGCAGAGCTGGGAGGTGAGGGAGGGTGGATTTGAACTAAGGTCAGCCTGAGCTCCAAAGTCCACATGCTTAACATTCAGGTATTTTGTGGGGACTTGAATCTATAAAAGTTGTTTTTCTGAATGTTGAGTTGCCATGAGGGGCTTCCCAACACATGAGACCCACAGACAGGAGACAACAGAGAGCAGGGAGGTCTTAGATGAGATAAATGACAGTCTTCAAATCATAACTTAAAAAAAGAGAAAGAGGAAGAAATAATAAAGATGTAGAAAAATACTCTGACAGAAGTACAGGTGTGAATCCAAGGTGGGGTGACTCCTAGGAGAAATAGTGTCATGGAATAGCATCAAGGTTTAGCAACCACCGAGTTGGTTGCTGATGTGCCCTGTGCAGGCTTAAGCCCTTGTGCTGATGTGCCACGTGCAGGCTGGATGCCCTTGCCTGAGTCCCTCTCGTCTCCCAAGCCAGAAGCCACCTGGGAACAAGGATGGAGCAGTTCCGTCATTAGATGTGAGCACCACGCCCAGTAAGAGCAGACACTTAACAAACTCAAGGTGTATTAAAAAATCTAATAAATAAATTTTAAAATGAATGAATGAATTGCAAAGCTTTGAAGGCTAACTGTTATAGCCTCTTAAGAAACATCAACTGAGGCAACATAAACAAACTTATGAACAAAGCATTAGTGACATGCCACAGGTTCACTGTCCAGGTGGAAACACGTTTAGACCCTCGCTTCTACAGTCAGGGTGAGCTTATTTGGTAAGTCAGTTCCCCGCCATTACATGTCCCCTTGCCTGTACAAATGCAGGAGGACCAGCTCTGACCTGTTGGCCTGCAGAGGAGATCAAAGAACCCCCATTGCTTCTGGCATTCATGTGCAATTGGGAGTTCCCAAAGAATCATCTAGGGGGCTTTGAAAACCTACGGATGCTTGGACCCCTTCTCTACCCACAGAATCAGAACTCCTGGGCTGTGGCCCCCACACAGGGAGGTTCAAGAGACTCCACAGGTGATGCTGACTCAAACTCCTGGCCTATGGGGGCAGTAATCCAGAATGTCAGTCTCTTCTTCATTTACACTGTCGATTCTGGAGGTGTCTAAGCCATTCCCTTGCGAAGGGGTAGAGGAAAGCCCAGGTGGGAGAAGAGGCCTGCAATGTCTGGGAGTCTTCTAAAAGCAAGTGCCTGCCACACACTGGCCCCAGATGGGGCAGCCTCCGGCTCCAGCTTCAGACCCACTGTGGTTTCATTGCTGTGGATGAACTTGCCTCCTAACCTCTGCCCTGGGCTATTGAGGAGCCCATGGGAGCACTTCCTAGCACCTTCTCATTGCAAGTTTGTGAGAAGCAGCTACTGGGTTTCCTTTTGACCATCCTCTGGAGGTAAGAGGCACAGGGTAGTGCTTCCTTTGCACAGAAAAGCTTGTGGCTTGAGTGAACAAATAAACGATCAGCACCAGAAATGAGCGTTTAGAATGAAATCCCAATGTTAGCTGGGTGCGGGCTGGCTGGGATAACTCCCCCATCAATTCTATTGATTCCTTTAAGGTCACCAATGCTTCATAACCCCACCAAGACGGCCCAAGAGAAAAAGAGTCGTGTGGCTGCCCATTAGCCAGTTTAAAGCACGAAGCAAGTGTCTGCAGAGCTGCAGTTAGCTTCCTGCAAGCTGCAGCTCCAAATTGGTGTCACCCCAGTCATTTCCATCCCTCTGGAGTGTGAAGTCACAAAAGCGCAGGCTCTGCTCAGGATCGCAGAGATGAAGAAAGGAGCCTGGGAGGCAGCAACGTCTTATTCAGACCCAACATAGTGTCTTTCCAGGTCAGAGGCAGCAGACAGAAAAAAGACTAAGGGAATAGTCTTTTGTAAGCAAACAACCGCTTTCACTACTCCAGGCCAGCCTCTAAGAACCTTCTCTGGGAGAGTGGTGGCCACCTCCGTGGCAGCAAGGCTGACTGCATTTGGCATTCATGAAAACTTCAACAATGGGGGCATTCACCCTGGAAAGTCTGGAAAGAGAGATACTGACATTCATAAAAGAAACAGTGGGGGTGAAATACCCGATGGACATAAATGCCCATCTTCAAGCCTAGAGTTCCTGATGGTATTTCCTGAAGTGTTGAGTTTACAGCAGGCCTTCTCAGAGCCTTCATATGCTAATATATCACTTATGAATCTCCACAAGGATCACAGTGTCTACAGTGTCTCAAGCTTATTTGGTGAGTGAGTCCCCTGCCATTACACGTCCCCTGCCTGTACAAATGCAGGAGGACCAGCTCTGACCTGTTGGCCCCCAGAGGGGGCCACTCAAAGAACCCCCATTGCTTCTGGCATTCATTGGCAATCGGGAGTTCACCTGGAATCATCTAGGGAGCTTCGAAAACATCCAGATGCTTGGATCCCTTCTCTACCCACAGAATCAGAATTCCTGGGCTGTGGCCCACACACAGGGTGGTTCAAGAAACTCCACAGCTGATGCTGACTCAAACTCCTGGCTGGGAAACAAGGGCTCCTCAGGATAAAGTCCAGATGCTTCAGAAGGGCAATGCTAAGGCTTTCAATAACTCATTCATAATTTCACAAAAGCCTCCACAAGCAGCTTCAGATACCAGGAACTGCTGGTGTGGGAGCAGCCCCTAGTCTGCCTTCTAGCATGACCTTTTCTAAAACCAGACCTCTAGCTCCCAACAGTGTCTTGGGCATTCCTGTCCATGTGTCTCTGCTCATCCCTGTCCCCCATCCCAAAGCTCTTCTCTCTCCATCCATGGGGATCCTGCTCATCCTTCCAGATTGGGGTGAAATGCTACAATCTTTAAGCAAGTATCTCCAAGTCCCCTCTCTCTGGTCCTCAGTTCATCCCTTTGAAACTCCTGTGAGCCTTTCCACTTTCTACCCTGTATTCTGGAAGCATTAGCCAAGTAGCCACAGTTAATGTGAATAAAACAGTTCCGAGTCACATATGTTTGAGAAGTATGAATCTCAGAGAGGATCAAACAGCACACAGGTTCCCAAAGTTATTTGGCCATGTAATCATTTCCCCATCCTTATGTTATTGCTGCTGTTGATTTGTTTTTCCCTGAGTATCTCAAGGGACCCTCATTGGGAAATGCTGCCTTCTAATTATTTCCTTCATTCTTTCATTCAACACGCACTCCAGGAATACCAACAAAGTGCCAGGCATCATGCTAGGCCCCCTCACATGGTCTGTCTCAGGAGCTTTGCTGAAATAACTTGAGAAGTGCAGCTGTAGCTTATCTATGCACCTATCCCTCCAGTGCTGTCCACAGCAGGTCCCCTCCCCTATCAATCAATATTGGTAAGAACTTAAGCCAGTGACCAGTCTGGTCCATGGGGACCTATAAAAACAACTCCTGTGACATGGCAGAATGTAAATCACAGCCTGGCACAGGATTCCAAGCATTTGGGAGGGCAGATGGTCTCCTTCACCATGGAATCAGGAAAGAAAAACTTTAACAGGAAATCCACACACAGGAAGAACATGGTTCTGAGGACACAGTGCACGATTAAAAAAACGCTCAGCTGGTTAGCCGGCAGAACAAGGACTCTCAGATCACCAGGCTCCTCATGATAACATTATGCTGAAAGCCAGGCATGGGGTTTTAATTAAGAAAAACATAGCAGAAACTGACTGCTAGATGGTAATGGATAGAGGAGGCCGAGATGCAGAAGCATGAAGTGGGTCCTGTGGCCAGGCCTGAGCCGTGGAGAGGCATGAGCTGGGTCCTGTGGCCGGGCAAATGTGTGGCTCCTGCTGAACTGTAGGAAGCACGGTGGTGGGGCGGGGGTGAATGTGCTCCCTGACCAAGATGTAAAGCACCTGCCAGAAGATGGGCAAGTGACAACACGAAGCCCAGAGTCCCCAGGGCAAGTCAGTTTTGGCACCAGGGCTGGCACATCCTCTACCATTCAGCAGCCAGGGTGCCAGGAGCAGACCCTCTCCAACACAGGCAGTCCCGTGTGGGCTGGTGGTGGCACTCAGGACACCTGAAGCTCTTGCCAAGTCTATGTCCGCGGATTGGTCAAACACAGGCCAAAACCCTGAGTGGGAAGTAGGGGGCAGGGGAGCTTCGGGGAAAGCGGCAATCCATTTACTCCCTCCCCTATCAAATAGCAGGCACTGAGCACCTGCTGTGTACCAGGACATGAGCAAAAACAATTGCAGTCCCTGCCTTCATGAAGCGTACAGAGTAAGTGAATAAAGGAAAATTACTCACACATATAAAGGAAAATTATGATGTGCCTTGGAAGGGGTACCACCAGGTCAGGAAGATGTTCCCAATAAATGACGCATGAGCTGATGTCTGAAGATGAAATCAGTAATTCCAGTAGAGGGAACAAATGCAGAGTCCTAGGAGGAAAGGAGCCTGGGGTATAAGGAGAACTAAAAAGAGGCCAGTGAGGTGGGCGTGGAGGGAACAGGGCATGACTGGCACGAGAAGGGTTTGGAGGGACTCAGAGACCATGGAAGGACTCTGCCTCCTTCCCTTAAAGCAAGAGGCAGCAACTTGATCAGGTGTGTTCTGAAGAGATCACAGCATGGACAACAGCCTGGAGGGCCCAGGGCATGCTGGAGTGTGGAGTGTTACCTTGTTAATGTTAACAAGGACTCTCGGATTAACAGAGATCAAGAGCAGGCTGGAGAGAGACTTGGGTGGCAAAATCAGCTGAACTCCATGATGGACTGCATTGTTCGAGGGGAGGGGAGGTGACAAGGACCCAGGAGGATCTCAACTCCTCAAAAGGTGAACCTTCTCTAGAGCTTGGGCTCTGCATGGCCTCTTTTGGAGGGGGGAAAGGCTGAGCAGAAGTGTAAGTTTCTCAGACACAGGAAGGGCTTTGTTACATGGGCCCCAGCCTGATTCCCTTTCTCCTCTTTCATCAGTTTATGAACAATTTAGTGAACCCTTACAGGAAACAGGCGAAAGAGCACGGGATTTGGAATCTGGAGAAATAGGTCCAGCCCAGCCAAGGGAATCTAAGTACCCGGTTTAACATCACTCACCCCTCCCTGTCTCCCCAACCACCTGCCAGCTTTGGTGTCCTGATCACTGATCAGGACAGAGGTTAGTAACATAACCACCCCATCAGCCACCTGTGGGGGCCAAATGGGAGGTCGATGCAAGAGCTCTGGAAATCATAACTCATCTCCTAGATTTGGGTGGTGGCTTTAAAGACTCTGAGCCTGAGGCCCCAGCCCTGCCCACCCAGCTGGCACCTGCTGGCACCTGCTATCTTTTCTGGGACAGGAAGAGACCACTCGGCAGTCAGCGTGAAGCGCTCAGTGACAAGAGTGCTCAGCTTTTGATTGCCCTCTCTTTCAGTGATCAAAGGCAGGACTCTCCCTTTGGATTTTAAACCTCTGGTGCGGTTATACTCATCCCAGCTAGAAAACCTGGCAGAGGGTCAGGACAGGCCAATGGTTGCAGGGAGTTGGTTCTTCCCTTCCTTTTAGGCTGCAGCTGTGTCTGGAAGCCCCGTCATTTTAGGGTACATCTGTGCTGTTGCAGCCAGCAGCCGTAGTTTTAGTACACTCTGCTAAGAAGTCAGTTAGCACCTGCTGATGCCACTTATTCTTTAAGAGAGTGTCCGTTTACTGTCAGAAGTGGCAGTATAATGTCATTGTTAAAAAGACAGACACTGGAGCCTTCGCCCGGGTTCAAATGCCTTTCCTTTCCATCTACAAGCCTCACTTGCCTTACTGGTAAGTTGTACCGATGCCTCCTAAGGTTACATGGATGAAATATGACAGTGCGCAAAAAACAATCATTACCTGCTACTTGTGCACGTGTCCACATCTATACATACATGCAGGCTGGCAAGAAAGTATTCACTTATTACTTCATTCAACCAGTATCACCCTACATGCTATGCACTGTTCTGTGCATTGGAAATGAACAGATGAACTACAGCTTCATCCCTGGAAAATGTATAATCTTTGGGCAGATACAGACAAGCAGAGAGACTGCCACGGTAATGTGTTCACAGGTGCTTTGCAGGGATTCTGTGGAACTCAGAGGAAAGCAGCTAATCTAGCACCGGGTACATAGGGGCAGGTACACAGAGGGGCTTTGCAGGGCTTCCTGGGGAGGTGAGAACAGAGTCCAGCCCAGAAGTGAACTGAAGGAAGAAGGGCATTCCAGGGAGAAATAGCAGCAAACAAGAGACTGCCTGATGCATTCCAGGAACTGTACAGAGCTGGAGGGAGAAGGCAGATGGACATGTGGCTGCAGAAAGGTCTCTCAGGGCAAGAGATGCTGGAGACAACTTACAATGAAGCACAAAACTGTGGAGATGCTATTTAATACACTATCTGATGATGATACTGTACATTTGTCTATTACAGTCCCTGAACTTCTTCCCTCCAGGTGTAGCCTCTCACAAGCAATTCTGCAAATTCTGAGCATTTGCTAGATTCAGCACACTAGGTGCAGTCTTGCCCACACACGGCTTAACATATAGGAAAGGGGAGGATAGGACACAAGAGGATGAATGTGAGGTGTGTAAAAAACAGGCCATCCAAAATGCAAGATCAGGGAGGAGCAGAGCCAGAGCCAGGTCTTAAAGGAAAAGTTATTTGGTGGCACAGCTGAGAAGTAAAAATGTGCCTCGGCTTGGCAGGCCCCCACATCAGGGAGATACTGGCATTTAACAAACCCAAGCATTTGTTCATCTGCTTTCTGCATGGTAAGATGATTATGGGGCTGTTGCTGTAAGATGGGGACTTCCAGGCTGACCTGGAGCAAGACTCTGGGCTTTCCTTCTCTCAGCTTTGGATAAGGGTTACAAACCCAATTGATGGCTGACTGTTGGAAGCAGACCTCTGAAGCCCGCTTTTTTTAGGGAAATGTTCTTAAAATCGAACCACAGACTCAAAGCCCCATATCACCAGAGCTTGGTTTTCTCACCTACAGACAGGAATAAACAGTGATACCGACCTTACACAGCTTTGGTAAAGACTAAACCAGACACCACATGTGAAAGCTGAGAGGAGTTAAGTGATGTGGCCAAGGCTGCGTGATTAAGAGGCGACTGAGCTTCTTTTTAACCCAGGTGGGTCTGCCTCAAAGCAGACAGCCCCATTCTCTCCCAGGAGCAGGAGAAGACTCTAAGTTCCAGAGAAGAGGGCGCTGGAAGAGCTCTTCCTGGTGCAATGCCAGCTCTTCTCAGGGGCCTTTGCTGTCTGCAGAGCATGGCAGGGGACACAGATTGATGGCTAAAGAAGAAACCCATTTGCAAGCTCAGACAAAACGGATGAGAAATTGCAACACAGAGGTTTTAGGAGCCAAGTCAGTTCTACGTATACATGCAACGCTGTTCAGCTTATTTAAACCCACAAATGTGTAACACAGTGCATGTATATAGAAGTGCATTTGCAGCCTGGGTTTCCCAGGATGCAAACTGGATGAAGGGTTTTGGAATGCCAGGGAGCACTGCATGGTGCTTTTGGTGGAAAAACTCATATAGCAAAAACATGTGTCTCGCATGGAGAAATAAATCATGTAAACGACTGTGGCCGCACTTCCTGCACTGGCACATGTAAAATGTGTTTATTAGCATAATAGCTCATTTCACTGTATTTTGGCTCTTAAGGAATCTTGCAGAAACACTTTCTTCCTTTCCTGTTGAGACATCCTTTTAGTCCATCATGGACCAATTGCCTCTGGGAATTGTTCATTCTAAATTAAAATCATTAACCGTCAGAAGCGAAGCCTGTGTGTATACAGATCACAATTTGTAATCAATATGGCCTTGCGGGTCCCCGACTTGTCTACCTGACTGTGTACTTGTCAGCTCAACGGCAGCTCACCCAGTGCTTGCTTACGTTGTCATTGCTCTGACCTTGCCTATTGCACCCTAGTGGAATATAAGCTCCAGAATATAAATCGCTTTAGTCAAGGCTGTGCTCAGCACCTAGTAGGGTCTCAGTAACTACCGATGGAATAAAACAAATGAGTTAATGAGCGACTGAATCATGACCGAAGAATGCTGAAGCCATGGCAGGCCTCAAGACTTGGCTCAGCTCTGCCGCTGACCCTTCCCCCACCTGTGACTCCTGACCCAGGAGCGGTGGGCTTCTCTCTGCCTCTTTGCTGCATTTCTGTAACCACCTGTACTGCTTGTTATTACGGTTCTCAAAACACTGGGCTGCCTTTGCTGACTTGCAAGCCTGGTCCTATGTGGGATGGTGAGTTCTCTGATGGCACCATTGTATCTTTTTCATCTTTTTATTCCCAGAGATGAAAGATAAGTGATTACTAGTGCAGCTTTTACAATCAGAGCCCTAGGGAAACCAGGTCATCATCCAGAGATGGGGAGCAACCTGCAAACGCTGTAGTCGCCCAGGGCCAGGATGTCCTTTGAAAGCCACACTCTCATGCCTGCCCAATTTATTCCTAGTCGTCTAGTTACCAGGACACTTTCTATGGATGGCTGTTCTATTAGGGGAGTCGCAGGCATCACTCTCCTGCTACTAGGGGAATCGCAGGCACCTTCCTTGCCTGGGGGCTGCTGGAAGTGAGACTTTTATTAAGCACATGTGCATGGGGACGGGGACATTCCAAGCCAAGGCAACCTTAGAGGACACAGATTGGTTCTCATTCTCATTCTGCATCATTGTTTGTGTTTCACCATTTTGTCAGAAAAGTTGCACTTTTTTTCTTTAAAAAATGATAGCAAGAGCTTTGCTGCATCCTAAAGTGTGACTGTGTCATTAAGACTGGGTTAATATTTCTTTCTGCAGGAAAACATCTCTCATCTTTAGTGGAGGCAATGAAAGGACAAAGTGAATCTAAAGAAATGTAATTTGGAGGTGGCTTTTTTTTTGAGATGGAGTCTCATTCTGTCACCCAGGCTGGAGTGCAGTGGCGCAATCTCGGCTCACTGCAATCTCTGGTGAGCTTGAACCCAGGATCAAGTGATTCTCCTGCCTCAGCCTCCCAAGTAGCTGGAATTACAGGCACGTACCACCAAGCCCGGCTAATTTTTGTATTTTAGTAGAGATGGGGGTTCACCATGTTGGCCAGGCTGGTCTTGAACTCCTGACCTCAAGTGATCCACCTGCCTTGGCTTCCCAAAGGGCTGGGATTACAGATGTGAGCCACTGCACCCGGCTGGAGGTGGCTTTTTAAAGAATGCTGATATCAGGCAAAGGAAGCCAACTTTAAAATTCCTTTATTGCTTCCAGGTGCTTATAGGTGGCCTGAAAGAATTCAAAAAAGCTCCATAGACTATTTTGCTTCCTTCTAAAGACATTTATGTTTATTAAATGTCAGGTCCTGTATTAACCACTGGGTCCCTTTAACAAATGGTAGCTATTTTTGTTTTTATTAAGCAAGTCAGGTTACTTACTTCTCAGGAATAAGTTAAGCACCTGGCTGGTAGAGGCCAGCCATGCAAGCCAGTATTATTCTGCCTCCACCAAGTCCCCGAGCACCCCAGTCCTGGGTGCCACCCCTTCACTCATCACCCCCATCCCAATCCCCCTACTGTTCTGAGCAGAGGCAGATGAGGCCACCTTTACCTCTCAGCTGCTGGAAACAGGAGGCACTGCTGTCTGGCTCCAGGGGGTGCCTCAGGACCCCGTTGCTGGGCTTGGGTCTCTCGTATTCTCTTTCGGGGAGCATGGCCTGCTCGCTTTCCATGGCGGGGTCTGAGTGCGGGGGCAGGGACTGTGGAAACCCAAACATCAAGAGGGAAGAGAAGAAGAGTAAGGCACCGCAGAGCAGAAAGCCACCCCACCAGGCTCCGATCCAGCGGGGGTCATCCGGAGTGATGTCCAGGTTACCTGCAAATGGAAAGAGCACAGCTTAGTGGAGAAAAGAAGCCTGGACCACTGGGGATTTTGCTGAGAATCTGAGTCAGCTGAACAGAGAGGGCAAGGGCTCTAGAAATGACTTGGGGTCGGGAACACTGGCTGCCAGGCTGCGAAGCCTATTGTTCCACACCAGCGGCTCTGTTTCTCTCAAAGCCGGAGGCTGATCACATTCCCTCCTTAATTTTCTTGTCTACCCTATGTTTATATCAGTCTAAACAAAAACAGTGAGAAGCCAGACATTCTCTGAATTTAGGCTAAAACTGGCTTGGCAGAGCTGCCAAGGTGTGCTCAAAGAAACACAAGGAAATGTTTATTGTTCAGAGGTAGATTTTCACCAGGTATATTCACTCTTGGCTTCCAAAAAGCAGCTCATATGAGATCCCACTCAATGCCCCACTCACTGTCTTAAATTAGGTTCACAGCTCATAAGGGGAGGCACACAATAGGGTTTTAGAGTATGGCCTCTGAAGCCAGGCTGCCTGGGTTGAAGTCCTACTCCCTTGTCTCTGTGTGACCCTAGGCCAGTGGTTTGAACTCTCTATGCCTCAGTTTACTGATCTGTATAACATCTATGATGATGGCAGCACTTAGTGGGAAGATCAAATGACCACACCAGACATAAAATGCTCAGAAGAGAGCCTGGCACATGCTTGGGCACCCAGATGATGGTAGCCTGTTATTTATGGTGAGGGTCCTTTGTTTCCATGCATTAATTAATTAATGCCAACCTTGTTGATGGCCTGTGGTTTGGCACCAGCTCTCTAATACAAAGCTTTGCAGCCAACTCATGTGCTTAAAGGTGCTATGCATGTGGTTTGGTGGCGTTGTACCACTATTTCTTTGATTGTGCCAGCTAAGTCACAAGAAAATAAACTTCAGCTTACCCTTTGGTACAGTTTTTCTCTTTCTCTCTCTTTACAACTGCCTTGCACAGCGTGGCTCCCAGGTGAGCTGCTTAGAAATGTCTCTTTGATAATAAACCATGCCCCTGGAACATGGAAGGAGAACTGGGGAGGTCTGGGCAATGGTGTATGAGGTAAGACCAACAGGGCTGCAGGCCTGGACCAGATGGATGGACAGCTCTGGGAAGAGTAATGACCGCAGACACCAGATGAACACTTCAGCATTCATAAAATGCTCTCCCTGAAGCCTCCTCAGCTAGCATTAATGATAATGCCAGCCATCATTTATTGAAGGCTTCCTCTGCACCAGGCATTATGCAGAGCACATTCTTAACTGTTCCAGCCAACCTTCCCCATAACTCTACAAGGCAGGACTTTTATTATCTCTATTTTCTATAGATGGAGAAACTGAGACTTAGAAAGGTTAGGTTCCTTGCCCAGGTTCGCGGGGCTGAAGAACGCAACACAGGTATACACATGCCAAGGTCCACACTCTCACCTTTCTGTTCCACTGCCCCTCTTCAATGTCTGGACTTTGTTCTGGGCTCCCTATAGGGCCCGAGGTGAATGATCAATTCCTGCTCTTTGTGCCATGAGCCTAAGGCCACCAGCTCTTCCAGTAGGTAGCAAGTGGCCTTTGGAACACTGGTAGTCACTGTCCTGGAGATGCTGACATACACCCAGCAGCAATAACAGCACTACGATGGACCAGATGTTTCTGCATAGCTACATGCTGGAGAGGGGACAGTGTAAGCTTTGAGGACTTGGGGCTGAATCCCATCTCTGCCACTTACTAGCATGTGATACTGGGCAGATTACTTGCGAATCCCAGCTCTGCCACTTACTAGCATGTGACACTGGGCAGGTTACTTACCCTCCTTGAGTCTTAGCTGCATCATTTGCAAAATTAAGACAGCTTCAACCTAGAGTGGTTGCAAGGATGACAGGCAATGAGCAAGAATCACCTGATGCATAGTAGGCTCTTTATATAGAGAGTAGATCTTGTTATTCTCACTTTTATGTACATATATGTATATAAATGAGAATCTCAAAATAGGGATCTTTTTAAAAAAGGGTACAGCATGGGAAAACACAAGGTGATCTTGAAAGCATCTTTATGCAAATGAGGGAAGACACAAGGAAGTGAAACTGCCTCTGGTAGCTGAACAGGAATATTTTCACTAGTCACTTACTGTGTTTCTTCACCTGCTGCCACGCAATGAATGAAAACAAAAGACAGCAAAAGGGAGCTGAAGTATTTCCCTCCATCGTCTCCAGGCTCCATAAAGGGGGAATTGAAAAGCTGGCAGATGTGAGCGGGTAAAGAGAGAGAAATCCTAGCAGTTGTTTGGGGGAACAAAATTAGAAAAGTCATATTTTAGGAAGTTACTGACTCTGTTGTTCTATGTGTGAGAAAACAACCCAGGGAGAGGCATGGCGATGGGGGAGGTGGTGGTTTGTGTGAACGTGTCAACTTGCTCCCTGTAGGTATGTGTATGTCTGGGGAAGGCTGACGTTGGCTCACAGTTTGAAAGATGGGGAAGGGCATGTCACCTGTGTCAGAACCAAAGCCCGCCTGCCACCCGGGCAAGGACAGGAGACGGGGCCTGCGTGAACGTGGTGGACAGCAGGATTCTGTAGATCCAAGACACTCATCACTGACTATTTTGGGAAGTATTGACTTTTTTTCTCCATTTCAATTATCCAGAGCACTGTGGCAGAGAGAAATAACATGCTGAGGGAAACAGCTCAGCTGTGGAGTGTGCTGCCCTGAGGGCGAGGGAGGCTTTGGTGAGTTTGATCTGGGGAAGACAACTAATGGTTGGACCTGTCTGAGAAATGTCTTGCCTCTGTCCATCTCTATAACAAATACTAATTTTTTTTTTTTTTTTGAGGTGGATTCTCGCTCTGTCTCCCAGGCTGGAGTGCAGTGGTGTGATCTTGGCTTACTGCAACCTCCACCTCCTGGGTTCAAGCGATTCTCCTGCCTCAGCCTCTCAAGTAGCTGAGATTACAGGTGCCCATCACCATGCCCGGCTAATTTTTGCACTTTTGGTAGAGATGGGGTTTCACCATGTTGGCCAGGCTGCTCTTGAACTCCTGACCTCAGGTGATCCACCCGCGTTGGCCTCCCAAAGTGCTGAGATTACAGGTGTGAACCACTGTGCCCAGCTAACAAATATTATCTTTATGAGGCATTTTGGCTAGTTATGGTGAAAAATCTCCCTCCACCTGTTGGCAATTGTCCGTCAGTGCTCCACAGACACTGTTTCAGAACTAGGGATATTGAGGGAGAGTTCTCTGTGTGGCTGGAAGAGGACGGTGTGGTAGATGTTATCAGTGTCTGCACTGGATCCTCTTCCTCTGAGGACAAGGAGGATGACACCTCCTCACTCTGTGAACTTAGGTGTAACTATAAGCCACAGAGCTTTGCCTATGAAATGTGAGCAAGGGGACATGTATCATTTCTGGGTGGAAGTGTGTATGAGCTGGTGCATGACTCCACCTCCCCTTTCCTCCTAAGATGGTATCTGACAGGCTACAATAAACGAAATGTCCCTGTTGACCTGCATTGGATCTAGCACAAAGAAGAAAGAACCCTTTGGTATTCTAAGCTGCTGAGAGTTGGGAGCTGTTTGTTACTGCAACATAACCTAGCCTACCCTGACTAGTACAAAAGGTTTAGGAAATAAAAATCCATGTTCTATAAGAACAGCAGTCTCAGGCAGGCTTGGCATAGCAAAAGTATTGTTTTAGATAAAGGTAGGGAGGAAGGCTTGAAAACTTCTTTACCTCTCTATTTGGTTCTAGTTAGTGTCTTAACTTTAAAAAAATGGCTGCAGTTTCAGCCTTCTGGCAAGGGCTGCTTTCAGTAAGATGCCCAGAACAAAACTGAAAGCACCAATCTGTCTCATTTACTTAGATGCATTGATTTGCCAACAAAACTAGACACATGGGTGAAGAAAGATGTTGAATAAAATGAGGTAGAGACAGTATGCCAGGCTGAGGGAACAGGCTGAGTCAAGGTGTGGCACACTCAGGGGTCTCTAAGTAAATAGGCTCAACTCCCTCATCAAGCCACTAATCTACCCCGTGGTCATTCCAGATGATGAGAACAGATACCATTTCATTCTGAGGGAAGTCTGGTAAAGGGGACAGGAGAAAAGGGTTGCAGAGTAGAGCAAAGAGCCATACACTGGGTGTACCATGAAATATGTCATGAAGCCAGGCACATCTTGGACTTGTCTTGACATAGGTGTCAACAGGCATAGAAGGTGTTTCTCCTTTTCTAGATCCACTTTCCGTTTGTTTTGTTTTGTTTTTTTTTTTTTTTGGAGATGGAGTTTCACTCTATTGCCTAGGCTGGAGTGCAGTGGTGAGATCTCAGCTCACTGCAACCTCCACCTCCTGGGTTCAAGCAATTCTCCCGTGTCAGCCTCCCAAGTAGCTGAGATTACAGGTGCCTACCATCACGCCCGGCTAATTCTTTTGTATTTTTAGTACAGACAGGGTTTCACCATATTGGCTGGTCTGGTCTCAAACTCCTGATCTCAGGTGACCCACCTGCCTCGGCCTTCCAAAGTGCTGGGATTACAGGTGAGAGAGACCATGCCCGGCCTTACAAGATCAATTTTTCTGACCCTTCCACTCTTTGTATCCGATTTTTAGGTTGTTCTTATTTGTTGCTTGTATTGGGTAAATTGAGAGCTGTTGACAGCTGTTTGCTCTGTCAAAGGTCAACTGAACTAGGGGGCTCATGGAGATTTCCACCCATTTCCAAGATCAAATGAAAAGTCACTGAAAATACAGTTAAACCAGTTTAAAACTAACCAACCAACCCACCCACACACTCATGAGGATACCTGAGATTGTCAGAAGAGCAGATCAAAGCAAACTGGGGACATTTACTTCTTATTCCTGGGCCATATGGACCTTTATTTTTTTATTTTTTTGGTAGTTCATTTACCCATTTGTTTAACCTATGTTGCCAAACTTTTGCTATGGGACTCAAGAATTCCAAGAGTATCATTAAGTTACGAACCTAATTAGAAACTGGAGACAGGAAGGGGCTAAGGCTGGAGGGTGGCATTGAACATCTAGAATCCCAGCCATTGGGCTAATTAGCCCAAAATGAAGGAATCTAGCAGTAGCAGCCAGCCCTCAGGACGGCAGAGTAGGAGGCTCTCAGTCTGTTGACCTTTTTTTGTGAAGCAAACAGATGGCCACATCTTGTTCCGGCTGCAAACGCCATGCAGCCTTCTGCGAGGCCGGCTGGTGTGTGCCTCAGGATAAGTCTGCACGGATGTGCTGGTGAGGCTAGGTCATCTCAGCAAGGCTTTTATCCATGGAAGGGGGCCGCCTTCTGGCTAAATTTCTGGAGATGTTTCAGGGAAGCCAGCTGTTCTGTTAAGAGTGGGGCTTTGAGGTCAGACAGGCCTGGGGATGAATCCTTGCTCTATCCCTAGCTGTGGAAACTGTTAACCTCTCGGATTTCTTATTGTAAGTATTTATTGTGTGCTTACTATACGCCAGGCGTTGTGCTAAATGCTTTGCATGAGTAACTCATGCCATCCATGCACCGACTCAGGATGTGTGTGCAATGTCCCCAGGATCACAGAACTCATAAGGGGTACAGTCAGTATTCAAATGGAGTCTGATTCCAGTGCTCGAATTCTTAACCACTGCATGATAATGCCTCACCTAATAGTAGGATCTACACTCCCATGAGAATGTGCTGAGGCTCCAATGAGGCAATCTATGTACAGCTTTAATAAGTGACCAGTTCATGGCTGCTGTTACTACTAATCTTTTTGTAATAAACCCACATAGTTAAGGTTGGCCAAGGCAGTGATTAGATATGTACTCTGCTACTAAGTCCTTTTTTTCAAGTTCCTGTTCTCACCTGGGTTTCAGTTTAACAAAGAACCTAAAAAAGAAATTCTGGAGGCACCATAATTTCTTCCCCCAGCTCTCAGGGGAGGGATTTATTCTCCCTGAGCTGAGGAGCAAAGGGAACCACGTAGGGATCAAACATGGATGAAAGGCAGCAGCAGAAGCAGCCCATGTCTAAGTGGAGCCAGCTGGGACCTCCAGGTAAGGTGCCCCGTGGGGGCTCTCACCCCAGAACTGGCCCATGTCTACAACCAACCCTCCTTGGCACCCCCAGCTGCATCTACTCACAAGTTTCAACCAGCCTTCCTCACTGGATTCTCCTCTCAATGCTGGCACCAGGCTGTGTGGTAGACGCCGCCTTCTCTCCTCCATCTACCCCATAATAAGGGCCCTCTGTGGACCTGCCTTGCTGCTTCCCTACAAATTTCAGGCTGCTGCTTTTCCTGGACGCCGATCTCAGTGGGGACTTCAGAAACATGTGTCCACGTGTATGGCCCTTGTCTATTAATGCCTACAGCAATGTTCCCATACATTGGACAGCCCTAGAGAAGAGCACTGTTTTAGGAAAGCAAGGAAAAGATAGGGTAGGCCCTAAAGAAATTAAGAATCCCCTCCTCAAATACAGCCCAAATCCACCTGCAGGCGGCAAGTTTCAGTCACAAGATTAGAAACAATAAAAACTGCTGGAAACTACAGAATTCTATGGCTGACTCCCTAAATAGGATAAATGATATTCTTCTGCCCTCTACTGGTAAAGAGCTGTGCCACACGGTGCCTCACAGTGCCTCCGGGAAGGATGCAAACAAAGACCATGACTGACAATGCACCTTGCATTCTTTAGAAACAGAAAGGGAAGTCCGCTATCAACTTGGTGGGGAAGGCTGCCATCAGCGAGATGCCCACACGGGACTGAAAAGAGCCCACCTGCCTTACATCCATGCACGCACCAAGTAGCCAATGAGCCTGGAACCATGGATCACACCGGTTCCACCCTGGGCCTTAATGGGCAGACAGAGATGCCGAACACAGTAAGATGGGAACAGCATTCCAGGCTGACGGAACAGCCTCAGCAGATGGAGGGAATTGGGAGTGGATGGGCTAAGCCCCCTCCAGCCATCTGTCTACCCGCTGGTCATTTCAGGCACTGAGAAAAGGTGCCGTTTCATTCTCCTAATAGAGTTCGGTGAGTGAAATCTCCACAGGCAGGCTCCAGATATCTGGGTTTTATGGAGATACATTCCTTGGATTGGGGACATCCCTTCCCCTCTCTGTGACTCGGTTTCCTCATTTGTAAAATGAAAGAGTTGGAAAGGAATGACGTCTGAGGCTCTTTCCAGCTCAGATATTCTGGTCATTCACAGGCTTTTGGTTCAAGGCCACCACTGTTACCACTGAGGGCAAAATATGCCACCTGGCCACTTTGCTACCCTTCAAGGTGGCTTACCCATTGCATCAGGAGTATGCCTCCTCTCTATCCCCTCTGCTGGCCCTGTCTTGTGCTGCCTTGGGTGCAGTGGTGGAAGCTGGCCTGTCTATACGAGCAAGATGGAAAATGACTCACTTCATACGTCCTGTCTCTTCCCAGCCCACCCCTTACGGCACTCCCTAGAAAATGGGTTCAAAGGGCCAGCCGATGGCTGCAAAACACCAGCACTCAATCACCTTCCGAACAGACTCAGCACTTTAAAAGTATATATAAATAGGGCTGCCTCTGATTTTTTTTTTTCCACTTGGAAATTTGTAACATCATTAGCTACAAATAAATATATCAGTGGGATTAATGGAGTGAATCACAAAGCGACTTGATTGGATTTAAAACCACATTATTTCTTTGGGGTGAATTAGTAAATTTAGCACTGTCAAGAGATGACGGATTGAGAACCTGGGGACTGTGAATTCTTATTGATCCTGAGGATAGATCGGCATGAGAAGCAAAGGCTGGAATGGCTTCTCGCCCTCTGTTTTCAGAGAGAAAGGAAATATGGTTTTGCTACATGCTAAACTACACAGAAATATAGTGTTCTTTTTCAGACACAAGGTAGAGATGTGACGGCACATGGTAGGCAATGACCCAGATAGTCCCCTAAAATCCCTGCTGCCTGGCATTCCAGTCCTTGTGTAATAATCGCTTCTCTTTCAATAGTAAACCTGAACAAGTGACTAGCTTCTAACAAACAAAATACAGCAGAAGTAATGAGATGTCACTTCTGAGATTAGGTCATAAAAAGACTGTGGCTCCTGCCTCAGGTGCTCTCTCTCACCTTCTCTTGGGTTGTTTGCTTCAGGGGTGTCACGGTGAGGGAGCCCCCTCCTGTGGGCCCATGGCAGTGAGCTTGGAAGTGGATCCACCCCAAGCTGAGCCTTGGGATGACCCAAGACCAGGTTGCCACCTTGCAACACCTTGACTGCAGCCTCATAAGAGACCCTGAGCTAGAACTGCCCAGTGAAGCTGCTCCTGTATTCCAGACCCACAGAAAAAAATATGAAAAACTGTATGATAAGAAATGTCTGCTGTTTTAGGTCATTAGGTTTGGGGTAATTTCTTATGCAGCAACAGGAAACCAATACACCACATGGCTTGCTTCGGTTAATGAAATATGAGGGAAACATTGTATGTCATTTCTGAGTAGAGGTTTCAAGGGCCAGAGTAAAACTGGTTTCCTGCCTTGGTAACTGTGCAAGCTGGGGTCAGGATGGAACTTCTGTGGGCCTGGGCCTGAGGGGCTGAGAGTGCTTATTGATCCTGAGAGTAGATCTACAGGTCACCACGATGAGCCGAGTCTCCCTGACCCTGACACTGCCGACCTACACTGCACATGTAGTGTGACCAAGGAATAAACCTTAGATAAAATCACTGAGGTTTTGGGACTGTCTGTCACCACAGCATAGTCTAGCCCATCGATCTAGCATCCCATTCAATCCCACAATCATGGATTGGGGAACTCAAGGGTATTCTGAGAAATGCACTTGCACTTCCTGCTAAGAACACAGGTTCTGCTTAAAATGGTTTTGAATGTGGATATTTCCTCACAAAGGCCACCACAACAGTGTCTTCTAAAAGGATTTTCCAATATTCTGTCTCATTGACCCCGTTCGTACACTTGCACTTCCAGAACACAGGCTCCAACTTTTAGTTTGGAAAGTAGGATCCTCACATAGGTTAATGGGCCCCCACTCAATGAGCATTATGCCAAGCATTTCCACACAGACACTGTCATTAAATTCTTATCTGCCAGTCAGATATAATTATTGTTACCCTTTATTTACAGATAAGGAAAATACAGATTTGAGGAATAAAATCAGCTATCGGGGGTTATTCAGCCTCTAGGTAGATGTTAGCAGAACCAAGACTCGAGTCAGGCCCTCTGAACCAACACCCATGTTCTTCCATCTAATCTCGGGTGAGCCCCAGCTACAGAGGCAGAGGCATCAAGACTGTCTCTTAGCAAGAAGGTTTTAGAACCCACAGGCTGAAGCCACATTTATAAGGGAGGAAACGCTTGTGGATGGAAGGTAGACATCGAGATATATTCCTTACTTGTGTCAATGAAGACCGCATCCACGTAGATTTTGGTACAGAAAGAGCCCAGGATAAACCCGCAGGCTGGTCCAAATACCAGCATCGTGAACAGGATTCCTGAAAGAAGATGATGAAAGAAATAGATTACAAAACAGAGGCTATTTGATGAGCAAAATCACCAAAGGTCAAGGAGATTATTTTATAATGATGAGATGAGATGTCTGCTTTTACCAATGACATTAGGAATTAATCTAAAAATCCTAGAGGGGAAAGCCTGTATTTCTAATTTTTGGAAACTCTATGAAAGCACTGTATATTATGCTATAATTCTATAGTATTTTGGTAGGTTGCTTTGAAATTTGTGTCCCTTACTTTTAGAGGACTTCACCCTACATCAAACATACTAAAATACATCCACATCTATCATTAAATATTTTTTCTGCCATCCACACTTTGAAAAGACTTTTATAATTTTGCTTTTACATTTATTTAGTTTTATGTAACTCATTTAATTTATGGTTGGCTAAGATCCCTTGACACCCACTGTGCAAACTCAGGAATTTTTTGTGAAGTGAGGATAATCTACGCCACAAATTATTTTCAAATATAATAAAACGTTCATGACTCTGAAATTCAGCAAATAACAAAGTTCACACAACAATGGTAAATATCTAACATTTAATTACATACTTATTAATTTCAATTCTTCAATTTCTCTCCATGTTTTGAAGTCATTATCTGTTTCCATTGTTGTTGTGGCTGTAACAGCTGTTCAGGAATTAAGCGATTCTGTAGGACTTGAGAATATGGCAGGCTCTGGGCAGTGCTTAAGTATCTGATCGATACAATACCTGGTATTTTACACAGAAATTTTAGGACATTCTGGGAAAAGTACTGGTCCCAAATTCAAACCCACAGGCTGTATCTATTTAAATTTCAATTTGGTAGACATTTCTTGAGCACTGACAGTTCTCCAGGCCCAGGAGGCAAAAATACGAGTCAAGAAAGTGGCCCTTCCCTTTAGAAGTTGGCCATCTGATGAGGCCAACTGCATGGGTAATTCCAACCTAGGCAGCTCCAAGGCTGGGTGCTAACAGGCCACACGGGCACCTGGAGAGCAGGGTGAGATGAATGTCACTGCCGGGAACCTAAGCCCAGTGGACGGTAGCTCTCCAGCCTAGTCTGTTCATAGGGGTAGACCAGCTCACCCTAAATTCTCTCGGTGATGTCATTGTGGAACCAATCACATATTCATCCATTCAATCAAGTTTTACTGAGCTTCTTCTATGTGCCAAGTACTATTCTCAGGGTTGGGGATTCAGCGTTGAACCAAACAGTAAAAATCCTGGCCTCGCTGACTTGAAGCTTTCCCTCCTCCGAACTCATTCATTGACTTGGGGTGGGGAAAAACAACTTAAACCACACAGAGGAAGGCAAATGGTTTTTAAATACTGGGCAAAGGAAGCCACATAATATAGTTTGCATGTTTGTCCCCTCCAAATCTCATGTTGAAGTGTAATCCATAACGTTGGAGGCGGCGCCTAGTGGGAGGTATTAGATCATGGGGGCAGACCCCTCATGAATGGCTCAGCACCGCCCCCTTGATGATGGGTGTGCTTTCACTCAGTTCACACAAGATCTGATTGTTTAAAGGAGTCTGGGACCTCCCCTTCTCCCTTTTGCTCCGGCTCTCGCCACATAATGTGCCTACTGCCCCTTTGCCTCCTGCCATGATTGGAAGCTTCTGGAGACCTTCACCAGGAGCAGATGCCAACGCCATGCTTCTGGTACTGTCTGCAAAACCCTGAGCCACTCAAGTCTCCTTTCTTTGTAAATTACCCAGCCTCAGGTATTTCTTTATAGCAAGGCAAGAACGAACACACATTTACAGACAGGAACCCAGAACCCTGAAGCAGTCACTCGAACAGGGATTATAGGAGATGTTTGATGAAGGAAAGAATGAAGAAAATATGTTTTATGTCATAGAAACAGGGCTGAGTCCACCCTTAGCAAAATCCTACTTGGATCGGAAGAAATCTGGAAGTTCCACTGTTTCCAAATAGTCACTCCACAGCCAACCAGAAACTGCAGAATCTTATTTCTGTTAATAAGCTGCATTTTAAAAAATGAAAATGTGTCACTTTGGAGAGGAGTGACGTTCACAGGATTAGCACATTATCTCCGGTTTGTCATAACTTTAAGATAACCAAGCACATAAAGTTGGGGGCAGCGGATGTTACTGGAAAATATCTTTCAGGGATGGACGAGAATTAGGGGGCTCTATTTAGTGGGGTTGTGGTTAGGGAGCAGAGCAGCAGGAAGAGGATCTGAGAAAGCAGCAGGAAGTAGAGGGCACGGAGAGCAGTTGTCGAAGTCAGCAGCGGCACCCACGCTAGACCCGAGAGATTCCTGCAAAGTCCTGAAGCCAGTCACATCCTCCCATCCAGGCTGCAGTCTGTGGTAAGCCATCAGTCAGAGTTACGGGCACTCTAGAGATGGCTCAGCAAACTCACTGCTTAGCGCTTCCCAAAAGGATGACACGCAGAGCACGGGAATACAATTCTCTTGCCAAGGGTGCTATGCCTACCCTTCTGACTCACCATCTGCTGTGACTCCCGGCACCTCCCCCATCACCCATAATCATAAGCCTTCTTCCCTTAAATAAATCCCCCCAAGCAATGTATTCATCACTGATCCATGCCCCACAGACTAATGAGAATTATTATTAATACTTAATAGGTCAAAGGACCAAGCCTTCAGTATCCTTGGAAAAACAGAAACAACAAACAAGCCGAAGAGGTTGCATTGAGACTGCGCTGATACCCCCATGCTTGGGGACAGTAGAGTTGAAAGTGAGGACTGGCCAGACATCATAGCACAGCAGGGGTCCCAGGCCTCCTACCCTCTTGCAGAGAAGGAGGGGCGTCCCTCAAGCTGCCGGCCTCAGCTGTCTCCAGGAGGCGCACAGGGCCCAGATGGGCCAGTGAGTGGGGATGGTGGCTTGAACAGGGAACAGCAGTGGCCTGCTGTGGAGACACCACACCCTGAGGCAGCCTCTCCACCAAATTCCTCTATGAGAAGGTGTGGGTTTCCAGAGTTTGGATTGTGGCTTTTTCAAGGTCCTGTTCTCATCTGGGTTTCAGCTGAACAAAAATAACCCAAAAAGGAACAGGACGGAGTTGATAGGACCCCATGCCAAACACCAAAGACATTGTGCACATGTATTTTGGTATAAACGGCATCTTCTTCCTCAGGTGCAACCTCTGGTCACTTTTCTATGTCACTCCTACTCACACAGACCTCAAGGTAAACCTCCACCTGCGACGCGTTCGAACCTTTTTCAAAGGACAGGCCGGTGGTGGGACGTGGGAGGGGCCTTCATGCATCAGGAAGTATCTTAAGACAACAACTGAAACGGGCAGCTTCGGAGGGCCCAGATGTGCAAGGCAGGTTCTGAGCTCACACAACGGTTATGCTGAGCTTGCTTCCTTGGTTTCCCCCTTAATTCATCCTGCCGGGCTGTGATTTTGTTCTTGTTTTGGCAAAGCCACCTCGAATGTTCTGCCTGAATGGAGGATCGGCAGATTGCCAGGTACTGAGACGCAGGATCCCTGTGGAATGAAGGGCCCGCGCCTTCAGGTGCAGAACCTTCTGCAGCGGCCCGGTGCTGCCCCCTGCTGTCTTCCAGGTTCATGTACGTCGGTGGGGAGGAGAGCCTGGGATTCCCTAGTCCAGGGAGCCCTGAAGGCTTTCTGTGCTACTACCCTGGATAATAGAAAGCACTTTACCTGCCTAATCTCCTGGAAGCCATTCAATGACCCCAGGGGGGAAGTTGACGGGGCCTGTTTCACAGCCGAAAAACAGAATCTTAGAGTGGTTCAGCACCTGGCCCCAGCACCTTGCTAGAAAGCAGCACAGTGGGAAGGACTGCCCGGGTTTTCTAACCCCCTAAGGGGAAAGTCCAGGTGAGAGTATGAACAGCTTGGGTTCAAATCCCAGCTTTACCACTTCCCAGCTCCATGAACCTTTGGGCAAGGTATATTTAACCTCCCGTGCCTCAGTTTCTTCTTCTGTAAATTGGGGGTAATAACAGATCGACTTCATCGGGTTGTGGTGAGGACTGAATGACCTCCTATTTGCAAACCTCTTAGAACAGTGTCTGGCACACAGGAAGACCCAGGGAAGGGTTTGTTAAATAGATGATACCTGTGTCTCTCCTACAACAATGGGGGCTGGCACCCTCCTGGGTTCCCAGTCCTTCTCTTTCCAAAGCTCACGACATCCTCCATACCTCATTTCCTAAAGCTATCTTTGGGGGAGAGGAGCTGGAGCTGGGAGCAGGCCAGGCCCAGGAAGGAGTTCTTGCTGGGAAGCAGCTGAAATCTCAAGCGTCGTCTGTGTCCAGACTGGACTGGCTGTCTGGAGCCCACCTCATTGTTCTGCTGCTTGCCAAGCCAAGCACAATGGGTTGCTAACCCAGCCTCCCAGGGATGAGACGGCTGGACAAGATCAGGGGCTGAACGCAGTGCCCCCTCATGGTGATCTAGCTCTGGCATTCTGGTCTGCACACAGGCCTTCAGTGAATTATATTAGCACAAATCTGCAGTTTACAGGCTGTGTGCTGGGACTCCACTGGGTACTGCAGTGAACTCACAAGGGTAAGGCAGAATATTTTGGGTTTTTGAGGAAAACATAGCAATATTTGACATCTCTTGGACATATGAATCTACTATCCCAAGGTAGCCTATGGTTTCAACACTGGATTTCTTTCAATGACATCACATCTTTGTGAGCTGAGTTTTCCATAGTTGCTGTGAGAAAACCAAGTGTGGAAATCAATATGCAACAGAAAAAGAGGGTGGCAGTGTCCAATCTGATTCCAAGGTTTCAGAAACTGTGCAGTCACCAACAGGGACACACATCCCATTAGTAAGCGATTATGGTTAAAAAAAATATATATTTTTTTTCTGTTGATATGTATCATGTTTTTCAAGCAGCTCCTCTATGTTGTTAGGATAGAAACACTTATTAAGTAGTATGAGCCTAAACGCTTGATAAATAAAACTATTTTTATTTATTTATTTATTTATTTATTTTTTGAGACGGAGTCTGTCTCTGTTGCCCAGGCTGGAGTGCAGTGGCGCAATCTCGGCTCACTGCAAGCTCCGCCTCCCGGGTTCACGCCATTCTCCTGCCTCAGCCTCCTGAGTAGCTGGGACTACAGGCGCCTGCCACCACGCCCGGCTAATTTTTTGTATTTTTAGTAGAGACGGGGTTTCACCGTGGTCTCAATCTCCTGACCTCGTGATCCGCCCGCCTCGGCCTCCCAAAGTGCTGGGATTATAAGCGTGAGCCACCGCGCCCGGCCGATAAATAAAACCATTACGTATTTCTTTTGGACTCAGGACACTGTGAGCCATGCAAGTTTGGGACCCTCTGTTGCAAATTTGCCTGAGAAGCTTATTATCTCAACTTATGCCCAGATGACGAAGAGTTTCTGCCCATGACAGATTAGTCCAGGTATAGACTACGGCAAATTCCTTAAGAAAATGACCTCCAGCAAGACTTCCTGGTGGTGAGTCTGCCTTCTCCCTCACTATACAATCCTTAAATTTAGCACCAGCCACCTCTGGACCCTGGGGAAGAGAAGATGACTTGGACAAGAATTTTGCCCTCAAGAAGCTTGCTGTCTTATTAGAAAGACTTTCCACTGCTCTTGGTCAACAAATACCCACTGAGAACCTCCTACTTGCTAGGACTGTGTTAGCAACAGTGAACACTATGGGACATGGCAGTGAACAAAACAATGAAAACCTCACCCTTGTGGAGTTTGAAGAATGGCAACAAACACAGATCTATCACATGATGTCAGGAGCAGTACCAAGATGACAGTACATGATGGTGAGGCGCTAGAGAAAGACCCTACCCTGCACCGAGTCCTCCACACCATGCGCCACACAGTATCGGATGTGCTTTAATAAAGCTGGGGTGGCCGGGCGCGGTGGCTCACGCCCGTAATCCCAGCACTTTGGGAGGCCGAGGCAGGCGGATCACAAGGTCAGGAGATCAAGTTCATCCTGACTAACACGGTGAAACCCTGTCTCTACTAAAAATACAAAAAATTAGCCAGGGGTGGTGGCAGGTGCCTGTAGTCACAGCTACTCAGGAGGCTAAGGTGGGAGAATGGCATGAACCCAGGAGGCGGAGCTTGTAGTGAGCCGAGATCACGCCACTGCACTCCAGCCTGGGTGACAGAGAGAGACTCCATCTCAAAAAATAAAGAAAGAAAGAAAGAGAAAGCAAGCAAGCAAGCTGGGGTAAGTGGACTCACAGGGATTCCACTACTGTGGCAGGAAGAACAGTGGCCCCCAAAAACCTCCACATCCCAATCCCTTAAGGCAACTATGTTACCTTAAGCGACCAAGAGGAATTAAGATTGTAGATTAAGAGATTATACTGGAGAGTCCCCATAGGCACGATCTCATCACAAGGATCCTTTAAATGTGAAGAGGGAGTCAGAGTCAGAAATGCGGATGTGATGGCAGAGCCAGAGAGATGGCAGCATGAGAAAGAGCTGACTGGTCATGCTGGCTTTGAAGATGGTGGATGGCCATGAGCCAAAGCTTGTGGGCAGCCTATAGAAGCTGGAGAAGGCAAGAAAACAGATTTTCTCCTCCATGCAGGATCACAGCCCTGCCAGCACCTTGATTTTAGCCCAGTAAGACCCAATATGGATGTCTGACCTCCAGAAGCGTAAGATAACAAATTCGTGTTTTACACTAAATTTGCAATAATTTGTTACAGCAATGATAGAAAACTAATACAATCATTAAGCAAATCTGGGTTAAACTCCAAGACTTCTCAGATCTCATAAATGCTAATATGCATGAATGGAATATTGCACAAAGGTTTTGTGTTACTTATTTGACCACAAAACATTTTTGTGTGTGTCATTTCTCAGTCCTGGTGTTGACTGCAGCACAGTCCAAGAGACAGTGTTGTAGATGCTAAGCCCCTCAGGCAGAGATGATGCTTTATTCTTCTTTATATTCCTATTTCGCCCCGGTGCTGATGGACAGTAAGTTCGCCGTTTGTTGAAAGGATGTGTGGTTGAGAGCACTAGTCACAGTGGCCATGCAGAGGAAGGAGTGAGCGACTCTTCTTGGCGACAGTTTCCCCAAGCTCACCTGGCCAGTTGGGGGCAGAGCTGGGACCCAGATCCAAACCTCCTCTTTCCCTGACCAGTGCTCTTTCCCCAAGTCCCTCTGCAGATGTCTCTGTCTGCACTGTGGACTCTCCCACTCGATGTACCTCCTTCTAGATGCAATCCGACCATGGGACTCACTAAGTCTACATAAAGGGTTAGGCTAGGTGCATGTAACCAGAAGAATTTGGAAAATACAACTGGAAACTTGAAATTTTCTGGTCCAGGAAGAATTATTCAACTTTAATACTATTACTGATATAAGATAATAATAGATGGGGCCGGGTGTGGTGGCTCACACCTCTAATACCAGCACTTTGGGAGGCCGAGGCAGGCGGATCACCTGAGGTTGGGAATTCAAGACCAGACTGACCAACATGGAGACAACCCCGACTCTACTAAAAATACAAAATTAGCTGGGCATGGTGGTACATACCTGTAATTCCAGGCACTCAGGAGGCTGAGGCAGGAGAATTGCTTGAACCTGGGAGGCGGAGGTTGCGGTGAGCCAAGATAGCGCCATTGCGCTCCTGCCTGAGCAACAAAAGCAAAACTCCATCTCAAAAAAAAAAAAAAAAGATAATAATAGATAATAAAAGTACTAGGGAACATTTTGTGTTTGTGGAATGTAGCAAGCTGATTCTAAATTGTTCATAGAAATGCTGAAGACCAAGACCAGTCTAGACGTGTTTGAAGAAGCACAACTATCGTCAAGACTTTCCCCGCTGGGTGTCAGGACTTCTTTTAAAGCCAAGGTGCCTCTGGCACAAGAAATAACAAATATAGCAATGAAGCAAAAGAGAAGCCCAATAACAGATCCACACCCTTACAGACACCTGCTTTATGACAAAGTGTGCACTGCAAAACAGTGGGGGAGAGAATGGCATTTTCCATAAATGGTGCTAGGACAATTTGCAACTATAGGCGGTGGGTGGAGTGGGGGGGGGGGGGGGGGGGGGAATGAGCCTCACCTCACAACACGTGCAAAAATCAATTCCAGGTGGATCAGAGACCAGAGACCTTAAGTGTGAAAAGGAAAACATAAAAGCTTCTAGAAAATGACAGAGTAAAGTACCTTCATGATGTTGGGGGTAGAGAAAGATTTCTTTTTTTTTTTTTTTTTTTTTTTTGAGATGGAGTTTTGCTTTTTCACCCAGGTTAGAGTGAAGTGGCTTGATCTCAGCTCACTGGAACCTCTGCCGTCCCCACACAGGTTCAGGTGATTCTCCTGCCTCAGCCTCTTGAGTAGCTGGAATTACAGGCGTGTGGCACCATGCCTGGCTAATTTTTGTATTTTTAGTAGAGACGGGGTTTCACCATGTTGACCAGGCTGGTCCCGAACTTTTGACCTCAGGTGATCCACCCGCCTCGGCCTCCCAAAGTGCTAGGATTACAGGCATGAGCCACTGCGCCTGGCTGAAAGATTTCTTAAACCAAACTTAAAAAACACTAGCTATTGAAAGAAAAGACTGGGCTACATTACAATTAGCAACTTCATTAATCAGAATGAAGCTGATTTATCAGAAGAGTTCACCAAGAATGTGAAAATGTGGGAAAATACATGTGTAACACGTATATTTTTATAATACATGTAAGAATCAAGGAGTTCATATGTAGACTATATAAAAACTACTATAAATTGATGAGAAAGAAAAAAACCAGGAGAAAAGCCGACAGAAACCTTAATAGGCATTTCACAAAACAGGAAATCCAAATGAACAATAAGATATAAGAAAATGGTCAGTCTCATTAGAATTCAGAGAATTGTAAATTTAAACCCCAATTAAATACGAGTGCGTTTCAGCTGGTTTAAGAGTCTGACACTACCAAGTGTTGGCAAGGGTCTGAAGCTCTCCTACACTGCTGGTAGGAGTGTAAATTGGACAACACCTTGGCAAAACTTGGCAGTGTCTGAACAAGTGAAGATAAACTAATCCAATGATGCACAATTCTGAGTCCTTGGTAAACACCCCACAGAAAGTGGGCTTACAGACTGGGAGAAGCATCCAAGAATGCACAGACCAGCACTGCTTGTAAGATTTCCCAGCTGGAAACTATCCCAAATGCCCACCCATGGTAGAACAGAAAAACATACTGTGATCCCCCGTACTCTGGAGTTACTCTACGGCAAAGAAAACAGATCATCTACAGGTGATCATCAACAACATGGTTGAAGTTGAAAGATGTAATGCCTGGCACAAGAATGCGTCCTGGTGTGATTCTGCTTAAGCAGGATTCCAAACAGCAAAGTGAACTCTTTAGTGACAGGGAGTCAAACTATAAAGAAAACTAGGGAAAGGAATATTACAGAAGTCAGGACTGTGGTTACTGTTGGGGAAAGGGAGGGTCCTTGGGGACACGTGGGGAGGAGATTCTCCAATGCTAGTTTTGTGGTTGATTTGTTTATAGACTCCATGGGTATTTGTTTCACAACGTGTAAGCTGTATATCTACGTTTCAGGCAAGAAAACATGATTTTTATATTTTTAATACACACGTATGCACATCGTGATATAAGTGCATACACACAAATGGCTATTTGAGTTCTTGCTGTGTGATGCCAGTTGGACTCTGTGATTCACAAATGTTACCTCAGGATTACTCCCAGCTATGCAATGGGTTGGGTGCTACCATCCCCGTTTCATCCAAGAAGGAATGAGGCCCACTTAAGCAGCTTGCCCCAGGGCACGTGGCTTCCAGGCAGCAGCTTAACCACAACATGCCTATGCAAAACTGGATCCCCAGTTAGCTCAAGTGCAAATAGACAGGGTTAAAGAACAAAAACAACCAGACTTTGCTATTCAAAGGCAGCTCCTTGAATTGAGGAGGCCATTCAGATGCAGGGACACGGCTACTCTGAAATCAAAACTTACAGCAGGGAGGCCCAGTTGCCCTTCAGAGGGCAGGTGGGGTGGGGGTTCAGAGTGGGTTCTAGAGCTGGACTGGATGTGCATTCCAAGTACTACCAACTTAACTGCCTGGAAACCTGGGGAGCCCCCTCAGCCTCTCTATGCTGGTTTGCTGCATCTGAAAAGTAGTGTGCTAATAAGACATTTTATAGGGCTGTGGTGAGTAATAAATGAAAGCAATAGTGGGGGCCCAGCCCTGGCACAGAAGAAGCACTTCATAAACATCAGTTTCCACTGATGCTCTCTAAGAGGAAGACTCCATGGCACCCATTCCTGTTCTCCCTCCTTCCGCCTGGCCCTGGGGCTTCTGCAGGCTCACTGGAAGGCCTGCTCTTGGAAGAGATATATCACTGGCTGGCTATGGTGGTGCATGCTGCATTGTTTGAGAAAAATGTTAACCCTTTCACGTGAACCTTCATTTTTCTCTTTGTCAAAGTGTAGCATGGGGTGTGGCTCCTGCATTGAACATCCTGTGGGGCTGGGTGAGAGGAGCACAGGCTGCCCGAGGAGCTGCAGGCATCTGCTACCTGCTCGCATGAACTCTTTATGCCCCTGAGAGCAAAGCTAAACAGGCCATCCAGAAACCCAGGGACTGCTATCAGCTCCCCTACTCACTTTGCAATTAGATGCACCCATTCATGTTTCTCACCCTCAGCATCCTGGGGTGGAAAAGGACACAGAGGTAGTACTGACCTTGAGGGAGGATTGGTGCCAAGGCTCTGCTGTACTGGTGTGTCTGTGAGCATGGTACAAACGCTCCCTTGGCGTCAGTTTCCTCCTCTGTAAAATGGGATGACAACAATCCCTACCTCCTAAGGGGTTATTGAGGGTCAAATACATAGTGCACAGAATACTTCTGATCAATTCCTGGAACATCGACATTCTCGAAAACCATCAGCTGCTATTTGTTCTTCTTACTGGTGCCTCTAACAGCAGGATTTTCTTTTCTTTTATGACTTTTTAAATCACTTAGGTAAACTATGCTTATTTTAGAGAATGTGGAAAATACAGGATCATGTAAAGGATTAGCATCATTCTCATATTTCCCTTTAGGCATTATTATATTGGTACTGTCTTTCTTCGTATGCGTTTATCATTCATGGAACCATATAAGTTAATTTAAAAACGAAACCCCTTTTCTTCATTTTAAAAGCAGCACATGCTCATTAAGGATGACTGAGAATAAACCAAGCATAGAGAGGCAGAATAACGCAGTGGCCAAGAACACAGACCCTAGAGCTGCATGTCCAGGGTCTGCAGTCACTGGCTGTGTGACCTTGACAAAGGTACTTGCCTACTCTGGCCCTCCATACTCTCACCTGTGAGTGAGGTTAACAGTACCCACCTCATAGGATTGTTTTGAGGTTTGGGTGATTAGTGCCTCACAAGGGCTTTCCACAGTGCCTGGCATACAGCAAGTGCTCAATAAATTTTAGCAATCATTATTACAAAGATGACAGCACAAATCACCATCTGTCACCACCCAGAAACAATGACATCCATTTAGATCTTCCCTTCTCGTCTGTTTCTATGTACAAGGCTTATTTCTTATGAGTAATTTTTAATAAATCCCCAACACAGTTCTCCTAATGACAGAAAGCTTAGAGACAAATACGATTCTCTGAAGAATGTATTTCTGAATAATACAATTATCTATTGCAATAGAATTTCAGGTGCTGACGGAACGGAACTGCAAGGACCAGGCACTTCTCAGCTGAGAGAGTGGTGAAGGGGGAACCTACTGTACCCAGGAGTCACGCTGCCCTGCACTCAAACCTCTGCTCAGATCCCTTCCTGAACGTGGGAAGGGAGGGCACCTGAGGACAGTGAGATCTCACATGACAGTCAGTCCTGACTTCTTAGCAGTGACAGAGAAAACACCAAGCTGGGCAGCAGAAGGGCAGAGCTGAGGGTTCTGTACTTGACAAAATGAGAGATCCCTTCGGGGGAAGCCTGAGGTTTTCTTTAGAGGAATCTTGAGATTTGCTTGACTCAACTTCGAGGAAACAAGAAAACGGTCTCTCCTATATGATCTTGCAGGGCTGGTACACGTGGGTGAAGGCTTCTACCTCTTTACAAGGGAAGTGATCATTTGGTCTGATTATAAAAGTAATGCATTCAGCAGGGGGAAAACACAGTTTTCCTACCATCCAGAGGCAGTCATTTTCTTCAGCTCTTTCTCTGCCCCTTCTGCTTTATTCAAGGTCAATCATTCTCACTATGCCTTGCTAAGGTGAGTTTATGAGACTCTTCTTGTAGATGAGAATACAGAAGCGCAGCGAGATCACTCCGTTGCACCAAGGTCACACAGCTTGTACATGGTGGAAGTGGATTTGAACTCATGACTCCAGGACCTAGTTCCTAGAGAAAGAGCAGGTATCACGGCATAGTGGTGAAGGCTCGAGAATCAGCTCAGGCTGACTCCTTCCAGGCTGGAATCCTGGTTACATTGCTCAGTTTCTGGAAGATTCACTTCCCAACTCTGAGTCTGGGAAGAAGAGTTATCAGTCTTGTAGAACAGCAAGAATTATATGTAATGCATGCAAAGCTTCTGATATCTGGCATGAATAGATGCTTTCTAGAATTATCTTTGGGTTTCAAGAACAATGAGTCCAAGAATGGGGGCGTGCATGGCTGGTCTCCCTAGGCTGTTGCTTTGGCTGGACTTGGAGTAATTTTAACCCTAGATGGTTCTCGCAAGCGGGAGCAGTGAGGAGGAAACGCGAGTTGGCTGTGGCTCTGCCCCACTAGAGGGCAGTGCCGACCTAGAAAAAAGAGCAATTCCAGGCTGCTTGAACATCCTTGGCCTCCACTTCCTAAATGCCTGTGAAACCCTCCGTCAGGGCTTTGCGTTTCTCATCTCCCACTTGCCTTCGTGCCCTCAATTTATACAAATGTATTGCCACATCTTGAAATCTGCAGGCTGAAGGTTCTCCCCTCAGAGGGAGCATTCTGCATCATATGTGCATGAATTAAACATGATCCATAAACAGCAGGAAACCTGCAATACACATTTATCCGGTGCCCGCTGCCAACAGCCTGCCAGCATTACGTAACTGACCTTGCTTATGTCTGAGGAGGAGGTAAACAGGGAAGGAGAGGGTGAGGAGGTGACCATTTATTGAGCACAAATTAGGTGTTAGACACTGTGTAATAGAATTATCTCCATCACAAAGTTTACATACAAAACCAAACACTAATGTTACCAAATCCACACAGTATATGATAGAGCCAGAGCATATGTGCCCCTCCCCACACTACTGCACCTGTTAACCTCTTAGATCAGATACATCATTGGGGCTCAAACTGGGCTGCACATTGGATTCACCTGGGAAACTTGTACAAACACGAATCCCTAGGTCTCACTCCTGGAGATTGTGATGAAGCTGGTCTGGAAGACAGACTAGTCACTGGGCTTTTCTCGAAGTCCCCAGGTGATTCTACCTGCAGACAGGTTGAGAATCCTGGACTAGAACGAGCCTCTGCCCTTGCTGCCCTTGACCAGACTTTCCCATTAAAAAGCACCACCAGTGGGCTGGGCGCAGTGGCTCACACCTGTAATCCCAGGCCGAAGGGAGGGAGGCCGAAGCGGGCAGATCACCTGAGGTCAGGAGTTCAGGAACAGACTGGCCAACATGGTGAAAACCTTATCTCTACTAAAAATACAAAAATTAGCCGGGCATGGTGGTGGGTGCCTGTAATCCCAGCTACTAGGCAGGCTGAGGCAGGGAGAATTGCTTGAACCTGTGAGGTGGAGGTTGCAGTGAGCCAAGATTGCACCAGTGAGCCGAGATCACAACACTGCACTCCAGCCTGGGCAACAGAGCAAGATTCTGTCTCAAAAAAAGGAGAAAAAAAAAAAAAAAAAAGCATCACCAGTGGTACCAGCACTGACCAAAGAAACAGCTGGTACCCAAAATGAATTTGGGAGGTAAAGAGTAGAATGATGGTTACCAGAGGCTGGGAAGGGTGCAGGGGAGGTGGGGATGGTTAATGGGTGCAAAAATATAGACAGGATGAATAAATTCTAGTATCTGATATTGCAATAGGGTGACTACAGTCAACAGTAATTTATTTTACATTTAAAAATAACTGAAAGAGTATAACTGGAATGTCTGTAACATAAAGAAATGATAAATGCTTGAGGTGATGATGGATACCCCATTTACCTTGATGTGATTATTGCACATTGTAGGCCTGTGTCAAAAAATCTCATGTACCCCATATATATATATACAGCTACTATGTATCCATAAAAATGAAAAATACCTACCTCCCCTGCCCAAAAAAATGCATCTGGGCAAGTGGTTTAAAGGAAGAATATGGATACAATTTGATATTCATCCTGGAAGGTGCAGGGGCAGCCATTCACCAAATGTGGCCAGACCAAAGTCACTGAGCATGGTGACAGAACCCAAATCTCTTGTAGAGCCAGCCAAAGCAGCACTGTATGCCGCCACAACTGTGAGCACTCAGCACAGAACTCTGCCTGGTGTACCCTGTGTGGCCTCTGGGGCACCGAGTATGGCCCCTACTGCTGTCTGGTATGGGCATAGGCCTCGCTCATGCTGGTCTTCAACCCAGTTTCTCCTTCTCCTCCAGGGCCCTAGCGGTGCATCAAAGCCTGATCCTCCATTCAAAGCGTGCCTTAAATACCACCTCTTCCAAGGGGCCTTCCTAGATTTTCTCTCTTCCTTCACCTTTTCTCTTCTGTCACAGCACGTGACCTGAGACTTTTTCTATAGTTCTGCTTCTAGTCGGCCTGGATGAAAAAAAAATTCCATGTATTGAGCTTGCCATAATAATTGTAGGCTTGGGAAAAGCAGAGACCCTGTTTAAAAAAAAAAAACAAAAATCACCTTTTCCATAGGGGCAGTACAGCCTTTTGCCTGGAGGAGGGACCCCATGGGTGTTGAACTGTAAACTGATTACTACTCAGGCGTGGGAGGGGTAGGAAGCCCTGGCCTCATGGAGAATAATTTGTATTAACGATCTCATCCCACAAAGCTAGACGACTTCAGGATGCTCAGGGAGGATCTGCAGTTGGTCAAAGCCGCAGCTGTTGCCACTCTGGGCCTCTTAACCTAGCTGAAAGAAGCATCTTTTCTTTCTCTCCAGCCCCAGGCAGGCCTTACCAGGGTGAAGGCACATGCCTCTCTGGCTGGCTAGCCGCAGGCAGGAAATCCATCCAGAGAAACAACAGCTTGTGACTTCCTGAAGGCCTGCATTCTGTGTGTGAGCCCAGTGGGGTCCTCCCAGAAGCTCTCTAGGGACTTCCTCTCAGATGCAGGTTTAGCAGGCTCCCTGCTGTCCACACCCAAGCCCCCAGCAAGGGGCAGCGTGGAGACCGCAGGACCTTGTGTCCAGTTCAGGCTTCAAAGCTCTGCAGGACAACTTGGCAACAGCAGGAGGCTGTGCTCAAGGCACTCGCCCCTCAAAGCCTCAGCAGCTCCATCTGGAAAACAGGGCAGTCACCTGCCCCGCTCCCCCTATTGCGGGCTGGACTGTGTCCCCTCAAATCCATGTTGAAGCCCTGGCCCCAGGAACCTCAGCATGCGACTGTGTTCAGAGATAGGGCTTTTAAAGAGATTATTACATTAAAATGAGGCCCTTAGAGTGGGCCCTAATCTGATGGGTGTCCTTAGGGATTTGGACCCAGCGACATCAAGGAAGCTCAGGTACAGAGGACAGACCGTGTGAGGGCACAGTGAGAAGCTGGCTGTCTCCTGGCCAAGGAGAGAGTTCTCAGGAGACCCATGGCCAACACTACCATCTCAGGCTTCCAGCCTCCAAAACTATAAGAAAATGAGTGTCTGTTGTCGAAGCCACCCAGTTTATGGCATTGTTGTTATGGCAGCCCCAGGAGACTAACACAACTCCCAAGACCAGAGTGGGGATCATGTGAGCCAACACTTGAGAGGGTACTTGGAAGCTGTGGTGTGCCCCCTAGTGGCACGGAGTACTAGATGCATGTGGTGGGCCAACGAACGTGAATGCAGCCATCCCAGGGTCCCCAGATGTCAGAATAAAATCAGCACTCCCTGGTTAGGACTGGCCATTGCTCCCTGGTTAGGACTGGCCGGGTGGAAAACTGCCAGGGAACTCTGACCTGTGGGACCGTTTTATTCATTAGCGCTGGACCCCTCACCATGCCTAGCAAAGGGCAGGCTTGGAAATAAGTTTCCTAAACATGGTACACAAGATAAACTGTTTTCTCAGAGGGCACAAGCTCGAGTATGGCAGATGAGTCACAGCACGTCAGTGAGGGAAATATCCCATTCATAGTGTAGGGCCAGAGCTGGGTTTTGAGGCAGGTCTGCTGCTAGTGAGGATGACGGTGCTGATGCCTAGTGAGCTGAGGGCTGAGTTCTAGCACATTCCATGTATTACCTCATTTAATCGTCACCACAACCCTATGCGCAGATACACTCCCATTTTACACGTAAGGAAACTGAGACACAGAGAGATTAAGTAACGTGCCCAATGATACATGTACAGTAAGTGGGAAGCTGAAATAAAAACAAAGCAGAGGACTAAAGAAAGGGGAGGAAGGAGAGGAAGAAGGCAGGAACAGCCTGGGCAAAGGCAGAGGTGTGGGAGAGCCCCAAGATGTGAGGCAGACAGTAGAGGGAGGCCCTTGCAAACAAGCAGAGTCAGTGGTGTGGCCGTGCAGGAGAGGGCTGGGCTGCAGCTGCCTGTGGAGGTGCGCCGAGGTCAGGCTATGACCTGCCTACAGCAGGGAGCACGGCAGCTCCTGGGCTCATGTGTGTTCTGCTCAGGCTATATGGCCTCAGGGAGACACCTGCTATGCAGTGCTGCTGTGGAGGTCCCTGAGGCTTGGAAAACCTTGGGGATGAGCCCAGGACTCAAGGGCAAGACCCAAGTCAGGCCCTGTGCTAGCCAGCTCTGGTGCTCCCAAAAGCCAGTTTGTGTAGTTCCCAGTTATTTCGCACTCTCATTCACTAATATGCTCAGGTGTTCACTCAATGGGGATATAGCCACCTAACTCTGTTTCTGCTGCTCCACAGTGGAAAGCCCACTGCTACCTCGAGATCCAGCTCTGTTGATGCCATCGATAATGGCAACAACAAAATCATTCTTCATTAAATACCCGCCGTGTGCTAGGGCCTTTAGACACTGCATAGAATGTAATCCTCACAACCCCGAGGGGCAGGTGTCTTCACCACCAGTTTACAAATGAAGAAATGGAGGCACAGAAAAGTTAGATGACCAGCCTGCGGCCACACAACTGCGTAGGAGCCCAGGTCCTGCAAGATCCTGCACTTCCTCCCACTCAGAAAGGGGAAATGGCAGCAGAAGGTTGAGGGCATTGGAAATCCCTCTAACTCTAAACTAATTTTAAAGAAATCTAATTAATTCCAAAGGAACCAGCGCCTGCAGAGTGCTGAAGAGCCTGCTCGGAGCCATATCCCTGCTGGCTCTGGAAAGCCCAGGGTCCTGAGAGAGAGAACTGAGCTTAAGTGGCATGGGGCCTCTACTTGGGACTCTACCCCACACCCACAGTGTGGGGGACCTCTGGACCTTAGTTTATCCATCCTCACCTCCTGCTCCACCACCAGTGGAAACGGCAGCAAAGGCTCAGCTGCTTCCTCTTGTCACCAGAGGGAGCCAGATACTTTCTCATGCCAGGGAATGCCTGCCTCACCAGCGTGGCTGGAGTAGTGAAGTTCAAGGTAAGAGAGTCACCAGCTCCTCTGAGGGTGGCTCCCCTGCCTGTAGGAGGACATAGCAGGGCAAATGACTCTGCGGGGGTCTGTGGTAATCAGTGAAGGTCCTCATGCCGTGTCTGTCAAAAAAAATGACCATCTACGAAAAGCCCAAGAAGGGAAGGGAGGCCTTCTATTACCCCAACCACAGGGTAATAGAAGGACCCATATCAGGGACCTCCCTGATATGGTTTGGCTGTGTCTCCACCCAAATCCCATCTTGAATTGTAGCTCCCATAATTCCCACAGGTCGTGGGAGGGACCCCATGGGAGGTAATTGAATCATGGGGGTGGTTACCCTCATGCTGTTCTCATGATAGCGAGTTCTCATGAGTTCTGATGGGTTTGTAAGGGGCTCTCCCCCCTTTTGTTCACCACTTCTCTCTCCTGCCACCATGTGAAGAAGGAAGTGATTGCTTCCTCTTCTGCCATGATTGTAAGTTTCCTGATGCTTTTCCAGCCATCCTGAACTGTGAGTAAATTAAATCTCTTTCCTTTATAAATTATGCAGTTGTAGGTGTGTCTTTATTAGCAGCATGAGGATGGACTAATACACTCCCCAATCTCATACAGTCTGTACTTGACTCAGTTCATCTTCCTGAAACGTATTAAATCACACTCATCCCCTATTTTAAACCCTCATGGGCTTCCTAACTCCATGCCAGGCTGTGCGACTACAGGCAGACGGGGCTCTGAGTGCAGGTGGGGACCTGGCTCAGGGCCTCCCTCTGAGTGTGTGCTGACTGGTGGGGACTGCCCCAGCTGGTGTACGGTGCTGGTGCATGGTGTCCAAGGAGGCCCATAAGCACCAGAGTGAGGCTGAGCAGAATGAGAATCAGGCTCTGGGGGCAGAGTGGGTGGGCTAGCGGCAGGTCCCTGGGGCACTGTCTATCCGTGGATTCATGCCCAGGCCCTGCACAGGAGCAAATGAGTAGAGACTCAGTGATCATGCATAGGGCACAAGATAGGGATGGGAGCTGGGATTCCAGGATAAAGCAGAAATCCTAACATCAAAACTACGTCCTGCATCTGGGGAAAGTCCTGAACATGCGGCAGAACATAGGCTGCATCTGCAGAAATCCCTCCTATCTAGAGGCAGGGTTGGTGTCCTGAGGTTCTGACTAGGAAAGGCAGATTGCAGAGGTGCCAGCCAGGTTGGGACCAGCTGCAAGCAACCGATGCATTCTCACCCCTTTCCAACCTCACCTCCAGCGGGTCCCCTACACCATGGGTTTTGTTTGACGAATGGTGGAAAACAGTCAAGATGTGAGTAAAATGCAAATTTCACCCTGATTTATCACTAAGGGGGACAGGGCCGCTCGCTGACATGACAGTCGGCTGATTTTGAAGCCTGGTGAAAACTAAGGATGGATTATTAAACTCTGGATTTATGTGTCCTGCAAGCAGGGAGCTGTCACTGTCAGAAGTCGACAGAGTTCAGCAGGAACAAGTCATGCCAGACCAACTTCATTTCCTCTGCAGTTTTCTGATAGGGAGAGGATGCTGATTAGATTGAAGACAAGTCATAAACACATTATACTGTGAGGCAAGTACAGACTGGACAAAAACACTCACTATATGAGAGAGGCAACCATGCGTGATGCTGAGATTCAGAACTGGCGGAACCATCTCAAAGCTATGGAGCAGGTGTGTGAAGGCTTGTGGAGCAGGATGGAGGTCTTGGCCAGTGTGCCAAAGGGTCACTCCTCTCCCATTCTCTGCATGTGTGATGGATACACTGGCATGTTCTGCCCATTTGAGAGGGAAGATTCATACACTGGAGGTAGACTGAGGATTCAAGATGGCCAAACTATCTGTCTGAAAGGGAGCCAGCATTCGCCTGCAAGAACTTCAGGATGGGCTGAGGAAGGCATGGAGCAAGAGCTCATCAAGGCAGGAAGAGCTGCAGTGGAATGTAGCTTCAGCATGAGTTCCCACCAGTGATGCACTTATCCCAAATACCCATGCAACCTCCGTGGCATTAACAGAGTCAGGGTTACAAAGGGGCAGCACCCCTATATTCTCATAGGGTCAGCTGCCAGTGTGGTCAGTCTGGAATATGACATTTAGAGGGGGCCATACCATGCTGGATTACCTCCTGGAGGGGCTTTTGGGAGAGGTAAGGATCTAGAAGCCGTGCCATGTAATAACTAAAGGACTGGAGAAGTTTAGCCCCCGAAAACACAATGAGCAGGCAGCAAGGCTGAAACACTCATGGGGAATAAAAGCTCAAGCACCAACTTTCCCTCCAGAAGCCAGAGTCGGATTCAGGATGCAGTCATAAGATAGCAGGTGACAAGGAACATGGAGCACAGGGGACTGGCTGTCTTCAGCGGGGTAATGAGCTGCTCACTACCAAGGGTATTCAGGTGGAGACCAAGTGCCCAGGTATCAGGGTTGAAGGGAACGGCATTCCTGCTGGGTGATAGGAAGGCAGACTGGAGAGTCTCCAAGTCTGAACAAACTGCCAAAACTTTCTCAAGCATCTCACTATCCCAGGCATCCAGAGGACCCAGAATCCACCTCACTGTTGGCTCTAGGCCACGGATGTGAAGTACTTTCCTGAAGGGGCAGAAGTGATTACACTCAGCACAGGGAGGAAGCAGGATGTGGGGCTGCCTACCGGAAGGCCATGTCAGCTCTTGGCCATCCCCACGGCCCACTGCCCTGCTTGTCAGCTCTCTTGAGATTCCCAGACTGAATCAACATGAGTTGCTTAATTTCTCTGCGTCTCTGTCCTGGAAGATGGCTTTTCTGGAAAACTCATCTTTGCAGGCAGTGTGTTCCTCTAGAGGAATCTGAGCATCGGGGTTCTAACTCACAGGCTGGAAAATGGAGGCCAGGTGTTGCTGAGGAATGTCTCCTCTAAAAAAGGTAACAAGACAGACTGGTAAATAGCAGAACTTCAGGGCACACCACGTTCACCTGGGCAGATCACCTGGTGAGGTCCTTAAGGTCCACCTGAGACCAGAACTGGAGAAACGATCTCGATAATTGGAACAAACAATATGAGCTTTATTCTTCTGGAAAATCACTTCTGGTTCTCTTTGCAGATGAAGGAGAGGGAAGAGACAAATTGCGCACAGCAGGGAAGAAAAGTCTGGCCCTGACTGCATCTTTTGGATTGGGGTTAACTGAAGTGAATGGCTCAGACTTCCTGCATCAGCAATGGGCAGGCAGCAACTGGGCCTTTAAAAAAATTTATAAGGAAAATGACTGTTTAGTTCTGATACATGACAGGCTGGCTTGAAAGAAGATAGGTTCTCTTTATTTTTTGAGAAGGAGTTTCACTCTTGTCACCCAGGCTGGAGTATAATGGGACCATCTTGGCTCACTGCAACCTCTGCCTCCTTGGTTCAAGTGATTCTCCTGCCTCAGCCTCCCAAGTAGCTGGGATTACAGGTGCCTGACACCATGCCCAGCTAATTTTTTGTATTTTTAGTAGAGACGGGGGTTTCACCATGTTGGCCAGCTTGGTCTCAAAGTCCTGACCTCAGGTGATCCACTTGCCTTGGCCTCCCAAAGTGCTGGGATTATAGGCGTGAGCCACGGTGCCTGACCTCAAGGACAGGTTCTCTTAAAGCCGTGGTTCTTAACCAGTGGCAACTTTGCCTGCCAGGGAACACTGAGCCATGTCTGAAGACAGTTTTGCTTGTCACAATGGGCTGGGGTTGCTGCTGGCATCTAGTGAGTAAAGGCCAGAAATGCCGCTGAACCTGCAATGCACAGGACGATCCCCACAACAAATAATTATCCAGTCTGAAATGTCACTAGATGAGATGGAGTTGAGAAACTACTCTAAAGCCACCAAAGTGGAGTTGATCTCAAAGCCTTGTTTGGCACACAGTCCACTTGTGGTATAAGCAGGAAAGGATGTGGGGAGCTCACTGGGATCTATTTAATATGGCTTGTCATTTGGTACTTAGAATTGAATAGGCTTGAAGAATGCTCTCTTTTCTGCCAAAGGAAAAGATAAAAACCTGAACCCTACAATTCTAGAGCTCTTGGCTTTCTTTGAAAGCCAGAATTAACTTTCTTGTCCACTGGTTCAGGAACCAACCCTTCTGTGAAGTCAGAAGTGTTTCCGTAATATCCCAACACCTTTTCCATGGGGTAGAATGTCGTGGGATGAGGATAGAGCAAACTCATGCTACCGAGCCCTGGAAATGACCAAAGAACTAAGGATCTCATTTAGACTCTATGTCAACACTGTAGCGTAGACCTGAATATCTCATTTTTCACAGATGATGAAACCGAGAGGCCAAGTGGTCTTGTGCAAACTCCAGGCCCATTTCCCAGCGTAGGCCTTTGACTCCCAAGTCTCCCAAGCTCTCTATGCTAAAACTCTGGTTTTCAAATTTGGATCCTTGGTGCATGGCTTACTGGGCAAAGGATGGGGGAAAGGGGTGGGATCTGAATGTGTGGAGGTCAAGGTCCTGATAATGTGATAATGATATAACCAGAGCTCTCCCCTTTCTCTCTTCTGCCCTGTGTAAGGTTTTAGTACTGGGTTGAATGACGGTCCTCAAAAAAATATGTCTATGTCCTGGAACCTGTGAATGAGACCTTATTTGGAAAAAGGGTCTTTGCAGATGTAATTAAGTTAAGGATCTTGAGATGAGATCATCCTGGGCTACCCTAGTGGGCCTATAAATCCAAGTGTCCTTATAATAGACACACAGAAAAGAGAGAAGGGGAGCAGAGGATGCCAGTAAAGCCACAGACCTGAGTTACACAGTCACAGACCAAGGAATGCCTGGATCTGTCAGAAGCTGGAAAGGCAAGGAAGGATTCTCCCCTGGCTTCTGGAGGGAGCACAGGTCTGCTTGATTTCAGATTTATGGTGTTTAGAACCATGAGATAATCAACTTCTGTTGTTCTAAGTCACCAAGTTTGTGGACAAAAATACAGTTTTTGCACAAAGTTGTTGCACAGTCTCAGAAAACCAATCTTTTGTTTAAAGAGGCCCATTGCCAAAATTTGAAAACCACTACCCCTAGTGGGTCATCTCTCTCAGATATTCTATTCACTTAAGTCCAGAGCACAGACACAGAAAGTAATTGTTAAAGAAAGGCTGAGTTCAGTTGGTTATAATGGGCCGACAACAACAACAATCAGAAAAAAAAAAAAAAAAAAAAAGAAAGGTTGAGTAAATAATGGCTTGAGGCTGGGTTGGGCCAAATCTCCTTTTAAATACACAATGCATTAGCCAGTTAGGGGAAAAAAACGCCTAAAAAAGAATGGTGGTTATGCTTATTGGGCTTGGCATTTTTCATTTCTTCCAAAAGGCCTCCATTTTGCAAATCCCCTGAAACCTATGAACTAACTGGAAAGCTATTGGAATCCAGGAGGGAAAACGCGCAGTGGAAGTGTCGCCTTTGCTATCCAGGCATCTCACACAAAGTGCGTCATAGGGAAAAACCGATTTGTGCCATTAATTGTACCCTTGGTGACAGCTGAAAAAAGGACCCTGGTTGAGAGGCCTCCTTAGGTTCTAGTGCAAGTTACGCGGTAGAAGGAACAACAGCCCATCATGCCCAGGCCCCCAAATTACGACTAAGACATATCCAGTGTGGTCTGCCTGCCAGGAACAACTGCAAACATAGACACAGCTGCCTGTGATCAGTCTTTGGATTCGATCCAGTCCTCCCTTCAAGGTGGGGATGCGGAGAGCCCAAGAGATGAAAGGACATATCCCCAGGTGTCACAACTGAAGAATTGGGGCCAGAGGAGAGGCCATGGCCCACCCCAGACTCTGCTGCTCTGTCAGTGGCTTGCATTCCCTCCTACACTGCCGGGCTGGTGTTGTCCATCAGGAAGAGTGCTGTGTGCACCAATCATTTTGTAAAATCTAGTGCTGGAGGACAATTATTCCAAGATGGGTGACACTTAGCTTCAAATGACTCCATTTCTGACACGTGTTTTTTCCCCTGACATATATTTTTTAAATGGCAAAAAGGGAAGTGATTATAGCTTTCATTTCATCTGTTTCTAAGTCCAAACTACAGCCCAGCATGCAGAGCCCTTCACACTGTCCTGTATCTTCATTTGCCTTGCTTGCAGCCAAATGTGAGGATGGTGTGCTGGGGTGCTCTCTGAATGTCTGCCCTGCAGATAGTGGGCCTCTCCAGGCTTGGGCAACCTGTCTTCATCTTCACACTCCCAGGCAGGCACAGGCCTGGCATGCGTGCAGCACCCAACTGCTCCTCAACCATCTCAGGTCACGTGCCGCCAGGAGGGTCTTTCCAACGTCCTGGCCAAAGTTCCCTGCTCACTCTCTAGTCCTCCAGCCAGGGAGAGTCCTGCTTCTTTCAGTGGTTGTACTTAACAAATTCCCAGAAAAGGGGGCAAAAGAGCTATGCATGCCCCTTTCATCCTGGCTTTCTCTTTTTCCTTCTCATATGATTGCTTTTCTGTGTTCCTTGTTCCTCATATATATTGCTGATCTCAATTACTGACTTTAAAAGAGGGATGTGTATATATATATTTGTGATAAAATGTCCATAACATAAAATTAACCATCTTAACCATTTTTAAGTATATAGTTCAGTATACCTAAAATATCTAACAGATGTTTTTAAATGGTGGAAATTCAAATATAAAAGTAGAGAGAATAGACTAGAAGAATGAAGGCACAGATACCTCTCACTAGTCACAACCATTATCAACTCATGGTCAAGGTTCCATCTCTGCCCCCTCCCACTCCTCCATCCTATGTTAAAGCAAATCCCGAATATCGAATATCATTTCCTCCATAACCATCTCAAAAAAAAAAAAAAAGAGTCTAGAGTCTTGCTCTGTCACCCAGACTGGAGTGTATTGGCCTGATCTTGGCTCACTGCAACCTCCATCTCCTGGGGTTCAAGCAATTCTCCTGCTTCAGCCTCCTGAGTAGCTGGGATTACAGGCATGCGTCATCCCACCTGGCTAATTTTTGTATTTTTAGTAGAGATGGGGTTTCTCCATGTTGGCCAGGCTGGTCTCGAGCTCGTAACCTCAGGTGGTCTGCCCACCTTGGCCTCCCAAAGTGCTGGGATTATAGGCATAAGCCACCGCACCTGACCCTCCATAATTATTTCAAGACATGTTTTTGAAAGATGAAAACAAAGCTACAATGCTATTATCCTATCCCCAACATTTAGCAATAATTGTACAAGGCTGTTTAACTTTCGAAGTCCCTTCACGTGCCTGAACTCCTTTACCCTCCAAACAATGGTACGACGTGCCATCAAACCCATTTTGAAAGCCAGGAAACTTTGAGATGCTCAGAGAGGGTGAGTGATTTCTTAAGGCCCTGGATATTTCAACTTAGGCTCACGTTTTCTTTCCACCCTGCCTCTGCCTCTTTGGGAGATGACTTGCTTGAAGCAGTCGGTTCTGAACGAGCCTGATGCCAACGCAACAGAAGAGAGTCTTCATCGTGCTCGACCTAATTCGGGTAGCCTACCAGTTTGGCTTCTTTAAACATTTTCACTTTCTTATTATAAAAGTATAGAAGTTACTGCAGCAAGTCATCTTAACTATTTCCTGATTTATTTTTAATCTTTTGTGGGGAGAGGCAAGAAAGGAACCAGGAAGTTATGTCGCCTGGGTGGGTTCTCAGCCACAGCTCCCGGGGAGGGCTTTCCCCAGTGATTCACTTGGTGACTCATTCATCATTTTCCCCAGTAGAGCTTGAGTGAGGGATGGGGGTGTTCAGATGAGAGGGAAGGGCAAATGCAAAGGAATACTCATTGCTGAAGACTGCCTCCTCCCCCAGCAGGTCCAGCTCTCATTCTGGGATCCCTCTGCCCCCAAGGTCCTGGTAACCTGTAGATGGGCAGGAATTTTGACAGAGCTGGAAGCAAGAGTCAGGACTGGATCACGCAAGCCAGGTTTAGGTCACCTGGAGTGACACCTCCCTTGTGTAGTGAATGCAAAGACTGCCTTCTTTCTCTGGCTATTTGCTACCAACGTAAGTCCTTGCAGACGCAGGTCACTGCATGAAGGGCATGACCTTTCACTGAGAACTACCAAGTCTTGGCCCCTGTACATAAAATATTTTATTTAGTTCTCGTAACTCCTATCACACTGCACTGAAATTATCTGCATATCTATCTGGATTGGTCTGTTAGATCAGGGTTCCTCAACCTCAGCACTACTGACATGACAAAGTGCGTAATTCCTGGCATGGGGCTGTTCTGGGCATTGTAGGATGTTCAGCAGCATGCCAGGCATCTGCCTGTTAGATCCTGGTAGCACCCTCTATCTCCCATCATGACAACCAAAAATATCTCCAGCTATTGGCAAATGTCCCCTGAGGGGAGCAAAGCCCCTGAATGAGAAGCACTGATTTGGAGCATGGATTTATTGAGGGGAAGAACCTCGGTCTTATTTCTCTGTCTCCCTACTGCCCAGCACAGTGCCTGGCACAGAGTAAGAATCTCCAAATATTCATGAATCTCTAGGAATCACCCTATGAAGGAGTTGTGTGACCCAGCGTGTTACAGATGCGGCGAATGAGGCACAGAGAGGTTCTGAATGTCCAGGGTCACACAGCTGAGTGACAGGGCGGGTAAGTCCAAAGCCTGCGTAAGGGGTGGGGGCTAGCAGGTAGCTCCAAAGAGGAGCTTCACTTGGGATCTTTCTGCTTTCCAGTTCTGGCCACCAAAGGGATGAGGCTGTTAACACCATTCAGACAGAACATTACAAATGCCTGCAGCTGTTAATTAATAAGGAGCATGTTCAGAGGCTTGCTTTAGTATGAAGTCTCCGTGCTATCTTGATCAAAGTGACTGGAGCATTGTGGCCCCAGCAAGCATGAGAAGAGCAGAGTTAATTTTTAAAGATTTCTCTAGAAACTTAAACCCGAGAGTAAATGATGAATGATAATTATTTGAACCAGGTTTGCAATATGAGGTGGCCAGAGGAAGCTCACGCATCCCTGTGTGATTGGGCTATGAATGAATTTAGTTATAGAGCTGAAACGCTGTCTTAATTAGGTTTGGATTCTGCTTCCCTTTTCTGAAGAGGAAAGTAGAACAGAGTAAACCATCTGATTCATCTCCGAAAGTGGGAGTAAGGTGGGGGTGGGGGAATGGACTCACGTGGTTTGCAATCTGAGAGCTAATTTGCTGAGCAGAAAAGTCTAATTTCTAACTCTATCACAGCTAAGTTTTCCTTCAAAACATGCTAATTATGAAAGACACAAATAGCTTCGTGCCGCTCTATCACGCCTGCACCATCTGATTTCGCTTGGCAGTATTATTAGGAGGTAGCCTGGCCAAGTACTGCTATGGTCTGAATGTTTGTGCGCTCTTACTTGCCAACCTAATCCCCAGGGTGATGGTATCAAGAGGTGGGGTCCTTGGGAGGTCATCAGGTCATGAGGGTGAAGCCCTCATGAATAGGGTGAGTGCCCTTATAAAAGAGGCTCCAGGGAGCTGCCTCACCCCTTCCCGCAGAAGAGGACACAGTAAGAAGATGGCCGTCTATGAATCAAGAAGCTGATCCTCACCAGACACTGAATCTGCAAGTGTCTTGATCGTGGCTGTCCCAGCCTGCAGAACCGTGATAAATACATTTCTGTTGTTTATATGCTGCCCAGTTTATGGTATTCTGTTATAGGAACCCAAAAGGACTAACACAGGTGTGATTCCTTCCAAGCAGGCTAGTGGCTACAAGGGAAACCACAAATAGTAGTCTGCATGGATGCTTCTGGCTCTAGACATCCAGTTCCAAAAGGTGCAGCACCATCTACTTGCAGTTAGACGATGCTTAATGAGTCTTATTTAATGACCCAATTGATAACACTTGACACCAGGTTAATGGCTTTACCACGTCATGCATGCACTTCTCCTGATTGTGAATGTGTGAGAAGTCCAGTGCATTTGTGTTAGGAGGACAAGCCAAAGATAAAAGATTCCAGTTCAGACTCTTAATGTCATTCCCGTAGTCAAATTTCCTATGCTTTAGAATAGTCTCACTTTTCCCTCGGGGATGTAGGCCACGTGACCTACATGAGGGCTGAGGTGAGGGCAAGGCAGCCCAGGCTGAAGAAACCACACGGGAAGCAGAGGGAGGAGGGGATTGAACTTGGCCTCCCTCGTGCATCACTAGGAATCCATCTCCCTTCTTAATGCAAAGCTGGAGCAAACATCCTCCTACCCCTGCATGGTGTGCAGGGCTCTGGGCTCCTGTCCCTTGGCCTGTGGGAGCAGGGGGTGTTTGTGGCAACACAGCAGTGGGCATCATGTCCTCCAAAAACATACCTCCTGGTTGCCATCAGTGAGACTGGTCCTCAACATTTCTCCTATTTAAGCTCAAGCTGACTCCCTCACTCTTCTCCCCTAATATTTACATACAAGGTGTGAAGAAGCAAACTCCCAGAAGACTCCTTGAGACATTCTAGGACTGCACATGAGTTCTCATTATGCTCCTCCATAGGCCTGTCCTTTCAGGCTTGAGTTAGGGAGTTTCCCAAGCACAGAGAAGTTGCAATATTGAGTGATGGTACCCAAGGGAACTGGGACAGAAGGTCCCTTTGAAAACACGGCCACAACAAGTCCTCACCACTGCCAGCCATAGAGAGGGCAGCAGTGATGGTGACATTGACGACAAAGGCCAACCTTGACAGGGCACCCGGCAGGCATTGGGCCCTGGCTGAGAACAGTCCGTGTGGTGTCTCATTTGCTCCTTAGCTCAATTCTACAAGGCAGGTGCTATTCTTAGGCCCACTTCATGGATAAGGAAACTGAGACTCAGAGACGCTTCTATAAGCAACCTGTCCAGATCTACACAGGGTAAATAGAAGAATATGGACTTGAACTCACCAGTAAGACACATTCTCATTTCTTGCAAGGAACCAGATACGTCTTGTTCAAGAGTGTTCAGGTTTTGCATTTCTCAGAAGCTGTTTTCTTAAACAATAACTGAAATTGTGGCTGTTTATTGAGCATCCCAGACCCTACAGATGCATATTGTTACTCACTTTGTGAAAATGCCAGAAACAGGACAACAATTTTCTCCAGTTTTTGAGATGAGGGTACTGAGGCTTAGAGCTGGTAACTGGTGAAGCCAGGATTTGAACAGGTTCTTTCCATAGGGTCACTCTTTGCCTGAAGAGCCTGAGGGCATCCTATGAGTGCTTGGCCTCTCTACCAACTCCTCTCTGGAATCTAGACTTGAGCTGGCCTCTTCCCTTCCCCTTCCTTCAAGAGGGATGCAGCAGGTTAACCCGTGGAGGCTGTTCAGAATTTCTTCTCCCAGAAATCTTGCCCTCCACTGAGGATGCCCACACACTGGAGACTCTCACAGGAAGGATGGAGGGTGGCCGGTCCCTGCTCCTCCTCTGGTGGTTTCACCTTTGTGAATGTTGCCTGTAAGAAAGCTCAGTACTTTCCATCTAAGGCAAGTTTCCTGGGAGCTTCCTGGCCTCTGAGCTGTGTCCTCACTGCCTTTCCTAACAGGCTCAGGAAACCTTTTTTCTTTTAAACTTTCCAGTGAGGGGCTCAACAGGACCAGCACGTAACTTTTTATCCATTTTAAAACAGGAATAACAGGGAGTTGTAAATGTTTTAATATTAGATGGTGGTGATGGTTGTGCAACTCTGTAAAATGTGCACGTAAAATGAGTGAATTTTGTGGTATATAAATTATATCTCAGTAACATTGTTAAAAAAAGAAGGAAATAACATGGTTTCTTGAAAAGAACTATAAAGGGGTTTGAGCACACGGATCCCCCTTAATTACTGCAGGAAATAGGGGCCACTTGGGAAAGGCGGCCACAGAGTTATGGCAACTCAACTGAATTATTTAGCCTAGGCTCCTTTTTTCTTTGCAGAAAAAACTGCAGTTGAGACTCCAGTTTGTCTCCATCCTAACTCTTCTTTAAAAATTTTATTTTTAATTTTTATGAATACCTAATAGTTGTACATATTTATAGGGTACATGTGATATTTTGATACAAGCATATCATGTGTAATGATCAAATCTGGGTAAATAGCCAGGCGTAGTGGCTCATGCCTGTAATCCCAGCATTTTGGGAGGCCGAGGTGGCCGGATGACCTGAGGTCAGGAGTTTGAGACCAGCCTGACCAACATGGAGAAACCCTATCTCTACCAAAAACACAAAACAAAATTAGCCTGGCGTGATGGCACACGCCTGTAGTCCCAGCTAGTTGGGAGGCCGAGGCAGGAGAATTGCTTGAACCCGGAAGGCAGAGGTTGCAGTGAGCTGAGATCATGCCACTGTACTCCAGCTTGGGTGACAAAGCTAGACTCTATCTCCAAAAACAAACAAACAAACAAACAAACAAACAAACAAACAACCTGGGTGACGGGTATATCTATCACCTCAACCATAATGTTGGAAACATTTCAAATCTTCTCTTCTAGCTATTTTTAAAAATACAATAAATTATTAACTACAGTCACCTTGCTGTGCTATTGAACACTGAAATGTATTTCTTCTATCGAATTGTATTTTTGTACTCATTAACCAATCTGTCTTCATTTCCCCTTCCTCCCTACCCTCCAGCTTCTGGTAACCATCATTCTAGTCTCTCCCTCCATTAAATCAGTGTTTTTAGCTCCTACATATAAATGAGAACATGCAATATTTGTTTTTGTGCCTGGCTTATTTCATAATGTCTTCCAGTTCTATCCATGTTGCTGCAAATGATAGAATTTAATTCCTTTTTTTGGCTGAATAATATTCCCTTGCGTCTATGTATCATATTTTTTTTATTAATTCATCCATTGATGGGCACTAATGTTGATTCCGTATCTTGGCTATTGTGAGTAGTGTTTAAATGTAAGACCTGAAAATATAAAACCACTAGAAGAAAACACTGGGGAAGACACTTTAAGACACTGGTCTGGGCAAAGATTTCTTAAGTAGGACCTCAAAAGCACAGGCAGCCAGAGTACAAAGTAACAAATGGGATTAAATTAAGCTAAAAAGCTTCTGCACAGCAAAGGAAACAACTAACAAAGTGAAGAGACAACCCATGGAATGGGAGAGAATATGTGAAAACTGTTCATCTGACAAAGGATTAATAACCAGAATATATAAAGAACTCAACCATCTCAACAGCAAAAAAACTAAGTAATTGGATTTAAAAACAGTCAAAAGATCTGAAAGACATTTCCCAACTACCTCTTATGCTCTGGGAAGGTTCAGCAGGCGAAGGGAGAAGGGGAGGACCTCGAAGCCAAGTTCAGCATCAGGTGCCTCCATGGGGGTCACTGATTAAAGTCTCAGCAGGGCTCTGTTAGGAGACTGTCTCTAGTGTTAGGTTCATGGCTTGAACAGATGCAAGGTCAGCCTGTTGGAGAGGTTAACTTATGCTCAGTCACTGATAACCTCAGAGTAAACATATCCCTAAACTGTGTTCATCCCGTCTATAAAATAGGAATAGCCTTTCATAGGCTGCTCAAAGGGTTCCACAGGATAATGAAAAAAGTAAAAAACAAACAAAAGAACAACAACAATAAAACAATGCCTACCTGGCTTCATTTTTCTTTTTTTTTTGAGATGGAGTCTAGCTCTGTTGCCCAGGCTGGAGTGCAGTGGTGTGATCTTGGCTCACTGCAACCTCTGCCTCCCAGGTTCAAGCAATTCTCCTGTCTCTGCCTCCTGAGTAGCTGGGACTACAGGCACGTGCCACCATGCCTGGCTAATTTTTGTATTTTTAGTAGAGACAGGGTTTCACCATATTGGTCAGGCTGGTCTCAAACTCCTGATCCACCCACGTCAGCCTCCCAAAGTGCTGGGATTACAGGCATGAGCCACCACACCCGGCCCATTTTTTAAAAAGTTTCATTACACTACTTAGAGCAACCAACTGCAGGTGGAGTTTAACTGATTTCATTCAATCTTCACAATAATCCTCTGTAATGGTTCTTACTATTCCCATTTTATAGACAGGGAAAGAGGCTTGCAGAGGTTAAGACACATGTCCAGGTCACCTGGCTAATAGATGGCAGAGCTGGGATTTGCAGCTGGGCCTGTCTGGCTTTGAGAAAACTGACACTACACCATGCCATTACACCGAGGACTCCACCCACCTTGCCAGGATTTGGACTGAAATGGGTTTAACTGGATATCTATGCACAAGGGGTCCCGATCAGCATCTATCACATTAATAAAACATCCATCTTTGCTGACGTCCACACTCTCAGTTAACATGACCATATTCTCAAAATGAACCCCGGTAAAACATCAGAGCATATCTGGTTCCCAAAGGGATAAATTCCCTCTAGCCTGGCGCTTAGTATTTATAAGCAGAACCTGAGCTAACCTTAAGGTGTTATTCTGAGCTGCCCATTTTGGTCGTTCTTTTTGGGTGACCTGATAGCCCAGGCTAAGCTGTTTTCTGCCCCAAGGTTTTTCTTCTCACCAACACCCACTTTGAGAAACGCTGAGGTTCCAAAGGTCTGGGTCCACAGAGCTGTACATTCTAACTTACTGAGAGGGACCTGCAGGAGGCGGGCAGGCCCTGATTCAGGAGCCATCCCAGGGCTGCCCTGCGGTGGGAGAAAGGTTGAACACTGATTTCCAGGGAAAGCCTTAATGAGCATCCAGCAGAGGGACCACAATGATAACACCCACAGCCACGCTCCAAGCGGTAGTCAGGTGCGGGAGCCGGAGCCCAAGAGAGTGGCCTGGCATGTCAGAGACTGCCTCTGGACCACAGTTCTGGATCTCGCCACTCCAAAATAACTCTCCTAACAGCTTGCCAGTGTCTGAAAGTCCACAATTAGAAATTCACTCTTCAGGCCAACCAGTCTCCTGCTGCCAAGCCCTTCTCTTTCCAAGTCTTCTAAGGTGCTGCCAACAGAGTTGCCTTCTCTAGGACACAAACTTGACCACAGCAACCCCCTCCTCAAAACTCATCAGTGGCTTGATTCTTCATTGCCTTCTGGATGCAATTCACACTTCCCACATGGACCACACGGCACTCGGGCCCCTTTGCAGAGTTCCTGCCTGGTATGGTTCAGGCCACTGAATCCTTGCTTTTCTCAGGATGACTGACCCGACTTGGACCTAGGTTGGCCTGCTCCTTGAGCTGTCCCCACAAAATTCATACAGAACGCAAATGTCACCTCCTCCATAAAAGTGCCCCTTTCCAGCCCATGAGCTCTCCCAGTTTTCTTCCTTTGAGCATAATAAATGTTCAACCCAAGTTTGCTGCATTGAATTATAAGGCAGCTGACTTTGGTTAACATATGCACATTTGTCTGGAAAGGGAGACATCCTTGGTCACTGGCACTCCTGTGCAAACACACTCCCTCAGTGCTTCCCCGCATGCGGAGTCTGATGGTGAAGGGCACCGGCCAGATGCAGGGAGAAGGGCAAGGAGGTCTCTGCCTCTCTGTTTGCCTGGGTCACAGCAGTATGCCCTCTGACATTTGGTGTTTGCTGGCCTCCTGTTGAAACCAGAATCAAGGTGCTCACAATCTGATGACAGGGAATGGCATAGGAACTGATCCTTCTGGAACAGACTGTGCCCTGATACAAGGAGAGGTGAGAGTTTCTAACTTACTACAACTGTCCGATGTAGTCAAGGTGGTATCCTTAGGCTTCATTTATGGGTGCAGAACCTGAAGCCCTGAGGTTATGTGATTTAACCAAGATCCTACAACTTGTAAGTGGGAAAACTGGGATCAGACCTAGATCTCTCGATGCCAGGTCCAGCACTGTCCACCCAGCATGCTGTAAGTCTGACCATATGACACAAAGGCCTGTGTGGCTGACCACTGGGGCGGGTTTTCCGTAATGCAACTGGTATGTGCCAAGTGGCTCCAGGTGCAGTGGAAATGGACTCCTTCTCCCTTCTTGGGAAGGCTGGATGTTAGAGGAGTTCAACCTCAGCCCCAGGGCTGACACAAGTGACATCCAGGAGAACTTTCTGTCAAAAATAGATTCCCTTAGGGAAAGGAAGAAGACTGAATCAGGACACCCAATTTCCACGCCTCAGGCTGGACGTAGCCATGGGCTGATGCAAGCTAGTGCCACCAAGGAGGCTGCCACTTCCTGACACATGGACAGCATGTGTGAAGCCCTCTGGCCGTGCAGATGCCTCAGAAGCAGCTAGACAGGAAAAGGGACAGCTCCTGGGAACATCAGAAGAATTCATACCCACCATTCCCCTCCAAATAATCTACTAAGAGCTAACCTTTATCAAGTACTCACTCAGTGCTAAGGGCTTTTATCTTAAGATAATAAGCAAAATGTCAACATAAGGAAGGTTCTTTTCATTCACACAGGGGAGGAAGCTGAACATGAGAGAAGTTAAGCCACTAACCTAGGGTCACACAGGAACTAGCAGAAGGATGTGAATCCAGGAAAGGCTAGTTTCTGAACCGGCTCATTTAATCACTATGCCGCACAAGAAGCAAGGGACTGGGCTTTGCATTTCCTTCACACCCAGCACAAGACCTGGATCCCCATAAGTGCTTAGAGAATATTTATGAATTAGTGATCAAATGAGTTCACGTATGTGAACTCACAGTACATTTGATCTTTGGGGATTCTCAAAGAAGACCACTGCCTCTTACTCAGCATTCCCAAGGCACTAGTAACCCAGGATTCCCTGAATGCATTCAGTCACTCCGTCCTCCGTCCTTTCTCCTCTGAGTAAATGTTCTTCGAATGCTCCAATGGACATGGGAGGACCTGCCACAGCCCTGGGAACCCTGCCTCCCTGCTTACAGTTCCCTGGGTTTCCTCTGCTCTTCATCTCTGGCTGCCCATTTTAGAGGCAAAAGAGCTGCCCTTTTCCTGGAAGACCAAGGCCAGAAAAGGTAAGCTTGCTGCCCGATGTGAGCAAACAAACAGGAAAAGATCAGGAAGACAGGGCTCCCTTTCTTTTTTTTCTGCAGTGTTCGTGGAATGCAAATGAAAAGCCCCAAACTACTTCACAAAGAATGAGGGAGGAGAAGGAACCTTTGACAAGGCTCTTAAGAGAACAGAGTGCTGGGATGACTGTCCTCGCTGTTAGGCAGAAGCTGCTCTTGGCCATGTGACAGGTCCTGCCAGACTAGGGTCCAGGGAGCCACAGAAGCTACACACATCACACCCTGGCTCCTCAAAAACACCAGGGAATCCAACCGCCATGCTTGTGTGGGCCAATGGTGCATCTCCAAGGGCTCCTGGGAACAAACAGCAGTCTTAGGGGGACCGGTTGATCTTGACCTTGCTATCTCCTCTGCCTGTAGGGAGATGAAGTTGTGGCCACATCCATTCCATCCAGCCCAGGACATGCTAACAATTCTTCCCAGGTGAGGCCAATGCTCCAGAAATGTAAGAAGCCCACCTTGCCCACATTCTAGGGGCCATAACTTAGTTTTGGCTGGAGGGGAAGGTGGAGAACCTGGATTTTGGCCCCAACCCCTTACCTATGCCTTGGGTGATTAGTTTTCCAATACAGAGACAGCTCAGCGCCTCCCTACTGAATCATGCAGGTGTTAGGGGTGAATTACATTACTAAAAACATGCCAAACCCTTGGAGGCCTTCAGGACTCTGGAGAGAACTCGTACAGGAGATTCCTGTGATAAGCAGAGGTGGTAAGAGCTTTCTTTTAGTAGGAAAAACCTACAATTCTACTTGTGTTATTTTTCACAGGGACCTTTTCATTTAAGACACCAACAGCTGTCTCCAGAGTCCCCAAAGGGAAGTTTACCTCTTCAGACCCTCCTATTACATCTCAAAGCAGGGTGAGCCAAGAGAGGGCCTGTGACTCACAGGGAGCCCTTCACACAAAGGAGGACAGTCTCTTGCTGTCTGGGGCCTGGTTTTGAGCAGCTATGGGTTCACCCACTTACTCACTCATTTTGCAAAAACTTTTATCATCTGAAACCCTTCCTGGAACAGAATCAGAATAGTATGTGTGTGTCTGCTGTCCTAGTACAGGATTTTGAAGGCTCAGAGCTGGGTAACAATCAGGTCTTCCTCAGTTGGATTTCCCCAGTGTTCAGGGTTCGCTCTTCATCCTGTTTTGACAAGGTCTCCAGGAGGGGCCTGGGGCAACATGTAGAGATGTTAGGCAGTGGGAGCTCCAGGGAGGGCTGGGTATGAGTTGCGGAGCTGTCTGTCAATGCCATCTGGATGGCGGCAGATGCGTGACTGCCACAGGCTTGCCAAAATCCAGTCCTTGCCCTGTATCACCCAGAGCCTTGACATGACCATGTAGCTAAACCCTTGTGGCCCCCAAAGGGGAGGCCGTTGTGTAAGGATGTACATATGCACCCACGAACAAGCCCATAGGAGTGTCTAACAGGGTGATGGATTGCCTAGGAGGACAACCTGGCAGGCTCCCGGTCCTCCTGGCCTGTTTTGCTAGCATGCTGTTCAACTCTCTGCTTTCCTGAGGGCCTGGAACCTCCTGTAGCTCCCCATCTCCACCACGGTGCCCAGTGGGGATGGACAGTGGGTGCACATCCTCCACCTCTTAGCTTTCTCAGGATCTTCCCAACAGCCAACAGCCCTATTAGCCCTTTGAGTTTTAGAGATTTCATAGCTAATCCCAGTAAGAGGACACTTCTGGAGTGATGCAGTGAACAAATGCTTGGGAAGTCTCAGTCTCTCAGGACTTTCAGAGGGGCAGCTACTAATGAACTAGGAGTTTGAATCAAATGCCAGTGGGGAGTGGAGAGAAGATCTCTTCTGCTGTGCATCTCTTTCTCTTTGATCCCTGGGATGGAACTCAGACAAGCCCTCCCTTTCATCCATGTCTACATTCATTTCTGCCCACTCTCAGTCTGATATTTGTGGTCCTGAAATATTATTAGGGCTGAGCTGTGGGCCAGTCAGCCTCTAAACATCCCTAGACTCATGGAAGGAGAGGGGAAACCCAGAAGAACAAGGATCATTTATTAGGCACCTATGTATACCAGACCCCAATGCAAATGCAGAGAAGAGGGAAAATGCTAATTCACAAACATTAATTTACAAACACTCACCCAACACGTATAAGGCATGTCATTAATTACTGTGGATGTCAAAATATGAGACCAGTGCCTGCAGCTCAGATCCAAATACAACCATGAACTGTGTAACAAATGTTTCAGTCAATGATGAACCGCGAATACGATGACAGTGGTCCCATAAGATTACAATGAAGCTGCAAAATCTCCATCACCCAATTATGTCTTGATGATCCTGATTCTGGGTAGGTCTAGGTTAATGTGTATGTTTTATCTTAGTTTTTAACAAAAATATTTAAAAAGTGAACAAAAATAAAAATTTTATTAAAAAGTACCAGCCGGGCACAGTGGCTCATGCCTGTAATCCTAGCACTTTGGGAGGCTGAGGCGGACGGATTGCCTGAGCTCAGGAGTTCGAAACCAGCCTGGGCAACATAGTGAAACCCCGTCTCTACTAAAATACAAAAAATTAGCCGGCCGTGGCAGTGTGCGCCTGTAGCCCCAGTTACTTGGGAGGCCGAGGCAGGAGAATTGCTTGAACCCGGGAGGCGGAGGTTGCAGTGAGCTGAGCTTGCGCCACTGCACTCCAGCCTGGGTGACAGAGTGAGAGTCCACTTCCAAAAAAAAAAAAAAAAAAAAACAAAAAAAAAAAAACAAAAAAAAAACTCAGCTCACTGCAACCTCTGCCTGCCAGGTTCAAGCGATTCTCGTGCCTTAGCCTCCCAAGTAGCTGGGATTACAGGTGTGTACCACAGCGCCCAGCTAATTTTTGTATTTTTAGTAGACACAGGGTTTTGTGATGTTGGCCAGGTCAGGTCTTGAACTCCTGGCCTCAAATGATCTGCCCACCTCGGCCTCCCAAAGTACTGGGATTATAGGCATGAACCACCGAGCCCAGCTGGCTAAGGTTAATTTATTTGTGAAGAAATTTTTTTGAAATAAATGTAGCGTAGCCTATGGTACAGGAGTGGACAATACTGTCCTAGGCATTCACATTCACTCACCACCCCCTCACTGACTCACCCAGAGCAACTTCCAGTCCTGCAAGCTCCTTTCATGGTAAGTGTCCTCTATAGGTGTACCATTGTTTATCTTTTATGCTGTATTTTTACTGTGCCTTTTCTATGTTTAGATACACAAATGCTTACCGTTGTGTTGCAACTGCCTACAGTATTCAGTACAGTCACATGCTGTATAGGTTTGTAGCCGAGGAAAAACAGGCTACACCCTACAGCCTAGATGTACAGTAGGATACACCATCTGAGTTTGTGTGAGTACACCCTGTGATGCCCTTGCCATGACAAAATTACCTAGCGACGCATTTCTCAGAAAGCGTCATCATTAAGCCATGGATGACTGAGTACAGTGATATGCACATATCAGGCTGTGTCAGGGCTATGGGGAGCAATGCTGGTTTGACGAGGTCACAAGGTCTTCTGTGCTAAAGGAGTACTCAGTGTAGAGACCCCTGCGTCTATACAGCCCTCTTCTCTCCACCAATGTGAATTTTGGTATCTAAATCCAGGGAAGCCAGCCACTAGGCTTACTGTGGAATGAGCAGCCCTGGGCTCCTCATGTGCCATCTGGTCCGGGGCACAGAGCTCACGGTGGGCACATCACCAGCCGCTGCTCACAGGCTGGATAATGAGTGAAGTGACAAGCTTCCCTGAGGGCCAGGAATGTGTCCTGTCAAGCCCTGGGGAAAAGTCCTGGACAGGGGTGACGGAAGTAGCATGGGGAATGTGACACTCCTGAGGATGTACCCATGCTGCCAGAGAAAGTGGTGTGTGTCCCGGTTGGAAAGGGCTTTGGGAAGTTATGGAACCCAGCCCCCCTGCCTGAGGGCAGAGAGAAAGCTAAACCAGCCCAGCCACAGGGCACCCGACAGCTTCTTGGAAACAGACAGGTAACACTGTCCTTGCAGAAACCTGTTCTAGCACCCTGGCTTTGGCCTTTCTCTGTGACAGGACACACCCCCCTGGGGAGGAGGTTGATCTACTTGGTAAGAGAGGCTGGAGATGGAAGGGGGGAAGCTCAGTTACCCCGAGACTTCCAAGTGCTTCCCCAGCTGCTGACATACCATGACAGAGCACTGACAGAGTGGGTTGGATAGTGCCTTCAAACAGATACTGCTCCAATCCTAATGCCAGCACTTGTGAGTGTGATGCATTTGGAAATAGAGTCACTGAAGATGAAATGAAGGATCTCAAGATGAGATCATCCTGGATTTAGGATAGGCTCTAAATCCAATGACTGGTGTCCTTCTAAGAGAAAGGAGAGAAAGACGCAGGCACAGAGGGGAAGGCCATTGCAGGCAGAGATTGAAGGGACATGTCTCTAAGCCAAGTAACACCTCACATTGCCAGCAACCACCAGAAGGGAGGAGGGGCAGGCACCGATTCTTCCTTAGAGCCTCCAGAAGAAGTTAACCCTAAGACACCTTGATCGTGGACTTCTGGCTTCTAGGACTGTGAGAGAATACATTTGGGTTGCTTTAAGCCATCCAGTTTGTGGTACTTTGTTTCTGCAGCCCCAGGAAAGTATTATCTCTGATGGGGACTATGGGATGTGGGTTTGGAATATTCATCTCCCAGAGAGCACTAGGTGTCCCTACATGATAATGGGCCACATTTGCCTGTTCTTCTCTTCCATGGGACAGCAGGTGGGGTCACCCAGTGAGGTGTAGCCATACCCTGCGGGACACCCAATATCCTATCTTCAAGGTCATCTGAAGGCCATTCCCTTAAAAGGAATGGGCTTAGGGGATGGGTGAGGGGTAAAACTCAACCCTTTGGTTGATTTTAACTTATAGAATAAAAGGGGAAAAAACTCAGTAATGAACCCCATTTATTCTTTATGTATAGGGTTAGAACTCACAGACAGGTTTCTTTCCCTTAAATAGTAGAAAGGGCACTGAACTTAGACTCTCAGGACTTGGTCTCAGTTTCTGGATCTGTGGAAACACCCTCCACCTTCTAGAGATGCTACACGGATCAGGCGTGCACAAACACACACACACACTCACTCTCACGCTTATACAGGAACCTAGCGCAGCATTCAAAAGATGGCCGCATTTAATCAATAGTGATGATAAGGCTCAAGTCCAAATTCAGCTGACCCCTTGTGACCACGGGCAAGTCACACCTCTTCTCTGCTTCTTGTTTCCTCACCTGGGAATCTGGGGACAATAGGATATATCATACTTAACAATAAAAAGGAGAGATGACAAATGCCATTAGCCTTGAACACTGCCCAGCAAAGAGTTGGGCTTTGTTTAATAATAGGCATTATTATTAACCATCATCAAAGCTGCATCCACATTCAGGTTCTGTTAGTCCCCTGGTGTCGCCAAGGGCAAGGCCCCTCTCCCTTCTGCAACCAAATGTGCTCATTTGTCCACTGAGAAATGGGATGGCTCTGACAGCTCATGCAGCCTCTGATGATCAACGATTCTTTTAGTGGGCTGGCACATGAGGTTCTAGGAGAACTCGCATCAAGAAGCAGCAGACATTCTGGTCAGTGTCTGGAGGCTCAAGTGCTGGGTGTGGATGGGGCTGGATTCTCCATCCCCAAGGGTGGGGCCTGAGGAAAATCCATCTCTCTGGGACTGTGTCCTCACAGATGGACTGGTCTCCTGGTCTGTTTCTGCAGTTCTGGGAAGACAGGCACGTCAGTCCCTGGGACCCTCTCCATGTTGGGAGTGAAAATCCACTGTATTTTGTTTTTTTTCCGAGGACTGTGTGTGATGCTTGGAGCCTACCAGTATTCTCAGTTCTAACCATTATCTTCAGGAAAAAGCAAGCAGCTTGAGAGTAATAAGAAAACGAATACAGTAATCTCCCTTCTAAGCTGGCTTTTCCTGAGATCCCCTTGCTCAGTGAAATGACGGGCTGCCAGGCTGCCGGGCTGCCCTAGGGAAGGGGCATGGGACCCACTCTTCCCTCTGCAGCCTTGCCCGAGTTCCAGCCTTCTCACCGGCAGTCCAGGTGGCAATCAGGCCCCAGCACCCTCGGCTTGGAATGACAGAAAGCTAAGAATGGACTTATGTGCCTGCTAGGCTTCCTGAGACGGGCACAGCAGAGCAGCTGGCTGGGTGCTCTGATAGCCCAGAAGGGCAACTGCCAGGCAAGGGCTACTTTCTGGAAGGGCACAGGCAGGGAGACCTTGAGATGTTTTGGAATGTATTTTCTGGCTGGAGGGAGAAACTGGCATGATGTTTGTCTTTCCATTATGAAAGAATTAACTGGGTAACACAGTAAAGAAACCTAAAAGCCAAATCCTTCCACAGTAAAGAAAGCTAAAAGTGGGAAGGGGTTGAGCTTGTTCTCTCCAATCAACTCTGGACGCTGGAATTTATCCTGTGGATCCTCAAGTCCAGGTACTCCCATCAACTCTACCCATGCTGCTGCCAGCAAGGCTTTCTTAGGCAGGGGACAGTGATAAGAGGTGCCTTTTCTCAGCAGAAAAGTGAAGGTAGAGCGGTGAAGGTCTGAACGGACCTCCTCTGGATATTAAAACAATTGCAAATTGTTTGAAAGGGAAATTATAGGGAACATGGCTTTGGAGAGAAGGAAGTCCAGAAAAATAAACACTCTCACTAATACTATATGGGAGGAAATAATAAGATGAGTCTATAGTTTAAACCAGAACCCTTGGATCACTTAGAATTTCCAGTGACAAATGATGGAAGGAGTGTCCTATTTTTAAGGATGGATATGGAAGAGTGGCAGGGACCTCTAAGCAAAGTATTTGCCCTGCTCTGGCCCAAGAGGGGCTGAGGTTCTGAAAAGCAAAGGTCTCAGAAAGCCATTTTTTTTTGGAGCAGAAAAAAGCAGGAGAAAAGGATGGGTCTTCAATTTAGAGCAGATGGTTCAGCAAGGAATTGTATTCACTTAACTGTAATTTTGTATGCTTTATTTTGCCTTCAAGGATAATGCTCTTCAACCCCCAAAGGCTGAACAAATGTGGTTATGAAGGAACTGGAACCTGGAAATAAAGGGGAAAGAAGGAAAATACATCTTCAAATGACTTCAAGTCCCCCTGCAAGCCCCAGGTGATATTAGATGCAGACAAAACTGCAGAAGCAACAAAGACTACATGGGAAAAATACTGAAAAACAGAGAAAATACCACCAAGACTGGCACTAGGTAACTGCTTAGTTTTTAAAGACTGACACAGATTCTGGAAATGACATTAGCAAAATTACAGAGTGAAGTTAACCACAGTTTGTGGATTCTAAAAAAAAATAAAATAAAGGCAATAAATATGAGCACAAATGGATGTTCTGAAGACAAATCGAATCTGACCAACCTCACTTCCCATTTTCATAAGGTCATTAGATTGAATAAATTAGGGAAAAGCTGATAGACAGTGAATCTCACGTGACAATGTCTTTCCTAATAACCTTGATTCAAGATGGCGGGATGCTGGTTAAAGAAGGAGCCACATGCAGATGCCTGTGGAGTGATGGGTGCAGAGAGCTCAAGAGGCTGCATGTGGCCCAGACTTTGTCTTGTCTGCCATGGGAAGACCTGTTTGTCAAATGCAGAGAGTGTATGAGGTGGAATGCACAAATCAACACTGTAGGAAATCACAACAGGATGCAACCACGACGTGGAATACACAATATGAGAATGAATAAGGAAAGGAAGTTCTGCATTAAGAGGAACAAAAACCTACACAAGTAGAGACTAGGGGACTTTGCAAAAACTGACAAATCAAATCTAACTAAACTAAAGAAGTTCTGCACAGCAAAAGAAACCATCATCAGAATGAACAGACTACCCACAGAATGGGATGAAACTTCTGCAATCTATCCATCTAACAAAGGTCTAATATTCAGAATCTATAAGAAGAATCTTTAATTTATAAGAAAAATACAAACAACCCCATTAAAAAGTGGGCGAAAGACATGAACAGAAACTTCTCAAGAGAAGACATTTATGCAGCCAACAAACATGAAAAAAGCTCAACATCACTGATTAGAGAAATGCAAATTAAAACCACAATGAGATACCATTTCATACCAGTAAGAATGGCAATTATTAAAAAGTCAAGAAACAATAAATGCTGGCAAGGCTGTGCAGGAATAGGAATGCTTTTACACCGTTGGTGGGAATGTAAACTAGTTCAACCATTGTGGAAGACAGTGTGGCGACTCCTCAAAGACCTAGAACCAGGATTCCCATTTGACCCAGCAATTCCATTACTGGGTATATACCCAAAGGAATATAAATCATTCTATTATAAAGATACATGCATGTGAATATTCATTGAAGCATTATTCATAATACCAAGAACATGAAATCAACCCGCATGCCCATCAGTGATAGACTGGATAATGAAAATGTGGTACATATACACTATGGAATACTATGCAGCCATTAAAAGGAACAAGATCATGTCCTTTACAGGGACACGGATAAACCTGGAAGCCATTATGCTTAGCAAACTAATGCAGGAACAGAAAACCAAATACCACATATTCTCACTCATAAATGGGAGCTGAACAATGAGAACACATGGACACAGGGAGGGGAACAATATACCCTGGGGCCTGTGGGCGGGGGCAGGTGGAGGAAGAGCATCAGGATGGCTAATGCACGTGGGGCTTAATACCTAGCGGATGGGTTGATAGGTGCAGCAAACCACCATGGCACATGTTTCCCTATGTAACAAACCTGCACATCCTGCACATGTATCCCTGAACTTACAAAAAAAATAATAGAGGGCTTTGACTTAAAAAGCATTTCAGTGAAAAAAGACTTGGGATCATTTTTTGCTTGACTAAAAGTTCACTGTGGTGCTACAACTGTTAAACAAACAAACAAACAAACATTATAGAAGTGTGCAGGGAAATAAGCATTACTTGCAGTAAATCATTCAATTTTTAGGACAGCTCCACAACACAGGCACAAAAGCATCCCCATTTTCATACAGCATGAGTCTAGAGCATCTCACAGAGCCAGAAAGTAAAAAGTTGCTGGAAAATGAACATCGATGGGGTACGTCAAAGGGACACAGCAGCCAACTGAAGGAACCCCCAGTGGCCAAAGCTGGAATGCCTTGAGCAACAAAACATAGTAGTATTGGATTGTAAATCGAAATACAGATTTCCATGCGTCTATACTGACAGAAATCAATAACTGAATAAACGGATGGTGAGAACAGACAAGCCTCCCATGCAGAAGAATTCCAAATAATTTATGTAGACGTGCCACTGTCAAAGAGGTGGAGCCTAACTCCTACTCTGTAAGTGTGGGCTGCACACCGTGACTTCCTGCCAAACAGTAGGCAAAGAGGAAAAGAGAGCAGCTTCCCAGGGGAGAAACCTGACAAACACTCCCTCAGCCAATACCCCCAGTGAGAAGTCCGACTGATTCTATGTGCCCTTGATATGATGGGATGACAATGGCAATTTACTTCTGGTCCTTCCTCTTCCAAACCCATAACCCCAGTTTAACCATGAGAAGTAAAACCAACAAACAAACAAACAAAAAAACCACGAGAAAATCGCAACTGAGGGAGCTTCTACAAAATCCCTGACCAGTATTCCTCAATGCTGTCAAGGGCATCAGAAAGAAGAAAAGTCTGAGGAGCTGTCACAGCCAAGAGGAGCCAAAGGAGACATGATGACTCAATGTAATGTGATGTCCTGGATGGAATCCTGGGACAGAACACATGATATTAGTGAAAAACTAAAAGCATCTGAATAAAATGTGGACTTCAGATAATAGCAATGTATTGATACTGGTCATCGGTTGTGACAAATGTTCCATATTAATGTAAGATGTTAATCATGGTGGAAACTGGATGCGGGCTCTGTGGGAACTCTCTGTGCTATCCTCAGAACTCTTCTGTAAATCTATTGTCAAATAAAAAGTGTATTGTAAAAAGGGGGCTCCAAGAAGCCACATTTGGAAGCACAGTCCTGCTTGTGAGGCTATGATTGATGTCTATCTCCCCATCAAACTGTAACCCCAGGAGTGAGAAGACTGTGCCGGTCCTGCTCATCATCCCATCCCACCTCAGCATCTACACGGTGCCTGGCACATAGCAGGCACTCACTCAGTGAAGACTTGTGAATAAATGTCCAGAAAAACTTAGGGGCATAAGACACATGCCTTAAAACATCTGAAGGGGCTGTTAGATAAAAGGGCTGGATCTAGTTTATTTTGGATAGTTCTAGAGCCGCACCGTCCAGCAGAAGTATAATGTGGGTCACCTATATAATTTAAATTTTTCTAGTAGCCACAATATAAAAGTAAACAGGTAAAATTGATTCTAACAACATTTTATTTAACTTAACGTAGCCAAAATATTATCCTTTAAACCTGTAAAAGGAAAAAAAATTAAAATGTATTTATATAAATATAAAATGTACTTATGCGTATGTATAAATTTTACATTTGTAGCACATCTCAGTGTGGAGTGGCCACATTTCAAATGCTCAACAGCCACATGCAGAGTGGCTACTATCTGGGACAGCACAGCTCTCGAGGGAAAGGCAAGAACTTGGAAATTACATAGAGCCAGGCTGCATATAAGGGAATGCATTTGAACACTGAACCCTGTGTATATGTGGCTGGAAAGAGTGATCTCCCTGTGACTGAGAGTATCCAATCTGAGGCTGGTGACTGCCTGCTGGAAACTGCTGAGAAAGAACTCTTTCACTGGCCTGGCGTTTGGACTGGATGAACCTTATCTAGTTCTTACCCAGGTGAGTCTAGGATTTATGCTCTGGAAGCTGGAAGTCATAATAATGAACATTCATATGATCCCTTACAGAATGCAAAAGGCCAATCTCTCTTCCAGTGTCTCCAGGTAGGTATTGCTCATCCTCTTTCCTGAGATGAGGAAACAGAGGCTCAAAGTGGAGAAAGAGAACTTTATACAATGCTGACCCCATCTCAAGGTGGATGACAGGAGCATGGACACTCAGCTGAGTACAGGCTGTCTGTCCAAGGAAAATAGTCTTAGAGCCCCCGACCAACCACACAAGTTCTGTGCACACTCAGCAGCTTGGGGCGAGGAGGGGTTGGGGATATGGCGATGACCAGGGACAGGGGCAGTGCAGAGTACCACTTTTGCTCTGAATTCAAGAACCCTGGAGCCCAGGGATTAGGAGACCAGAGCTTGCTTTACTCAAAAGCTGTGTCATTTGGTCTTTAAAGTCACACCCTTGTGAGGTCATCACCAACTGCTCCCCAGTAGTACATATGCCCAAAATAGTACTGACATCTGGGTGTTTTTTTTTTTTTTTTTTTTTAAAGGCTCATTGCTGTAGAATTACAAAGAGCATCTAACCCTCATCAAGCAGCACTTTTGTTTCTGTCCAGCTTGAACTAACAGGAGAGGGAGGAAGCCATCGATGGAAAATATAAGCGTCTTCTTTGAAGAGTTAATCTGCTGATTTCATGGCTGTTCTTTCTGCCATTTCTCATCTCTCAGAGACAAGCACGAACCTAGCACACACAAGACTGTCACGTAGCTGTTCATTTCAAGATGGGATCAGAAAACAAGATCTCGTGCTCCAAAGCCCCTCCTTGATTCGTACTCCAAACTGAAGCTCCTGGTCTTAGCACACTCTCCCCTTCCTCTCCAGGCTTGACTCCTAATAAAATTGGAATAAAAATATTCCAAATAGAAAAACCCCTCAATTATACTTTCAAACCCTATTTGGTTCCATTGAGCAAATCCATGAGGTCTAGTGAATCCCTTCCTGTGCACTGATGATTCCAACTGCCCACAAGATGAAGCCTAAATGCCCCCAGCAACTCTTGCTCTGCCTTCCTATGCAGTCCAGGCTACAGGGATGCTGTCCAAAAGCTGTTCCCTAAGGGTAATACATTCCCTAGCCTCTGTGCCCTCACACATGCTGTTGCCTCTAATGAAATCTCTCCATCCACCTCTTGACCTGGCAAATCACACCTCTGTTTCAAGTTCCAGCTCAAATGTTACCACTGCCCTGAGGCCTTCACCTCACTGTGGTCCCTGAGCATACTATATGCCTTACTTAATTCCCCTGATTATTTGCACCTCTATCATAGTAAGAGAAATACACAAGAAAATTGTAGGTAATAATACTATGGAGAAAACACAACAGGTGTATGTGACAGAGTGACGTGGGGCAGGAGGCACCTTTGGATGGGGCAGAGAAGTCTGCTCTAAGAAGGTGGATTTAGGCTGGGGCCTGAGAGATAAGAAGACTGTGTCTGAAGGCTGAGTGTCACCCGTGGAGGGAAAAGCACGTGTGAAAGTCTTAGGTGGGAGTGAGTTTGATGGATGTGAGGAACAGCAAGAGGGGTCAGGAGGCTACATCATCCTGAGCCGTAACAGCATAGCAGGACACAGGCTGAAGAGGAAGGCAGGCTCTCCCAGTTGTGATAAGCAGTCAGGGTTCTATCCTATGTGGAACAGGAAGCCACCAAAACATTTTAAGCAGGGACGTGACCTAAAAGATGATTCTGGTTGCTGAGTGAGTAATGGCTTACAGAGTGGACACCTGAGATGGTTGGTGGTAGTGACAGTGGCCAGGACTAGCACAGTGGACGGAAGATAGAGATGTAGTGGGTTGGAGTGTAATTTGGAGACAGAGCTGAGAGCATTTACTGATGGGTAAGATGTGGGTAATGAGTGCAAGGGCTTGTATCCACTTCCCGACCATACCAGTGTGCATTCCCACAGAGCAGGAGGCATTTCCTGAATCTCTGGATGGTGGCACTGTGCCTCCGTGTGCAGGGACTGTGTGACAACATTGCATCTGCTCAGACAGGTCTGAAAATGTGTTCCCTAGGTGTGTTTGTTTCCACTCTTCTTAAAGCTTGCAATAAATTGCCTTGTCATCTGTCTGGTCTCAAACAAGCCATCCCTCTGTGGCTGGCGACTTCTCAAAGGCAGAGGGCCCAGCCCACAGAGGTGCACTATCCACACCTGCTGGAGGTACTGAAAAGGCCACAGGTGCTAACACCTTCGAAACAGAGAGCAAGGGCAGCATCACCAGAAAAAGCCCACAAGACGAGAAGCTAAAGGCCACGCTTATTTGTATGCGACAGTCACCTAAGTGTGCAGCTTAGCCATCAGTAGCATTGACTATTGGTCACCCGGTCATGAGGCAATGACCCCTGGAAACACCTCAGACAGCACCAGGGTTCTGGGCATCTGGGAGCCTGTTGGATTCATTTTAAACTGGAAGAAATTCTGCTGACATTCGCTGCTCCTTCAGGTTCTGAACTCTTCTATGATTAAAAAGCTCACAAGCAACTGTGCTCTTGCTAAGGGATGCCAGTGTCACTGTACATTACTAATCTGTTGAGTCGTCTTTTCCTCCCCCACTCCCTAGCTGTGCCTAAAACAATTCCATGACTATTTCCTCCCAGATGTCTTCCGGAATCGCCCTGAATGTCAGTAATCTCTTGGAAATTGGCCACTGTTGCTGTTAATGTCTAGGTTGTCAGACCTCTAACAGCCTTTGGATTTGTCATGGGCTATTAACTAGCTAACTCTTCATTAAATCTTGGTAAAGATCGATTTCTGGGGGGCTGATCTGGCTCTACTTGTTTGCTAAATGGAAGAAACAGATGTGTCTGCCCACATCTCCAGCAGTTTCACTTTGTAGGATGCTGTGGCCTAGGCACTGGCTGGTAAAATCTTTGTCCCAAGGTGTTGGCCTCCATTGCCATGGTGACAGCAGGGCAACGGTAGCTTAGGGTCAGTTGCAAGAGCTTGGGGGTACCGGAGAAGCCAATCACTTCCTTCCCTCACCAAAGCCACCCTGAACACACACCACTTATTGGACCTTGAGCAAATCACTCACCCAAGCTGAGCCAATCATTGTTTTTTTCCTGGGAATCTGGATTTCAGACACAGAGACTAAGAGACTTTAATAAGGCTGGGGGCTGGGGTTGGCACCAAAGCTACAGCAGGGAGGGGAGCAGAGGCCAGGAGGAGAAGCCACTGTGCAGAAAGATGCAGGCACGAGCTGCCTGTAAACTATCCAACTGTACCCTTAAAATAAACCCTATCAATGGGTATCTTTTCCTTGTAACCACTCATCTCTAAGATCATGGGTTTTGATGTCAGACCAACCTGGAATCAAATCTTGGTCCTGGCACTTCCTATGTTATCCTTTCACATGTAACCTCTCCAGGCTTTGGCTTCCTCATCTGTAAAATGGGGCTAAAGCCAATCATTTCATGGAGTTTTTGTGAGCATGAAGTGAGTCACCATTGGTGAAAGAACCTGCCTCACAACAATAAACTGCTGAATGCACAAATGCTCTAAAGCAGTGGTGCAGTGGCGTGATCTCGGCTCACTGCAACCTCCGCCTTCCGGGTTCAAGCAATTCTCCTACCTCAGCCTCCTGAGTAACTGGGATTACAGATGCCTGCCACTAGCCTGGCTAATTTTTGTATTTTTAGTAGAGATGGGGTTTCACCATGTTGGCCAGGCTGGTCTCCAACTCCTGACCTCTGGTGATCCACCCATCTTGGCCTCCCAAAGCAGTGGTTCTTAATGCAGAGAGAGGAATGGTTACCTCCCCAGCAGACATGTGACATATCTGGAGACATTTTTGGTAGTCACATGGTAGTGGGCTGCTACTGGAATCTAGTGGGTAGAGGCCAGAGACACTGCTACACATTCTACACAGGTCACTTCCAAGCAACAACGATCTGGTCTGAAATGTTAGTGCTGCTGAGGATGAGACACTGTACTAGGAAGTCTGGATTACTGCAGTCAACTAGGTTGGGGACTCCTTCCCAGTGACAACACGACCACATTTCATGGCAGCAGGACTGGGGAGCTTCTGGGACTTCCCCAGGAGAGGAGAGAGAGGGACGGCAGCACAATTTCAGAGTCCGATGGGGGTACAGCAAACTCAACTCTATCCGAACTGGGTGCCAGGTCCCTGCACTGATGTTTGGGGTAGGGATGGCAGAATAAGTCCAGGCAATGGTAAAATGTGGGTGTTACAATGAGATATTGGGGTTCTGGGGAGGTCTGTGGCAGTTTAAACAGATTCTAGATACCACTTAGGGACAGTGCAGAGAAGTGGTTCCTGTGGAGAAGTGACTGTCAAAAGCTAACAAGGTGGCAGTCCAGGTCCCCAGGCAAATGGCTGTGCTCCATTAGGGGCAGAGAGAGAAAACAGCAGACCCTGTAGTTCAGTGAGAACATCATTGTCCTGGGCACCCAAACTCAGCTCTCGAGATCCCAGGTTCTGGGCATCCGTTGCTCAGATGAAGTGCCTGATACATTGCCAGGCTTGAGAAAGATGGACTCAAGCCTGGATGGGACTGAAACTGCAGCTGGTGGCGGGAGGGCTTGAGGCTGAGCAGGAAGAGGCTCAAGCCCGTAACTACGCTGATTACAAACCGCTGAACACATTCTGGACTTCAAAGGATGTAAAGGATGAACGATTCGAATCACATAGGTTTTGAATGACACAGGTTTTGCCATTTTAAATAGTGGGGCCAAAAACACCAAGTTAACTGTATAACCTACAGTTATACAGTATTTATATTTATTTAATGGCCAAAGGCAATGGTTTATCAATGCGTGGGCCCCAACCAGCAGCATCATTATCCTCCAGGAGCTTATTAGAAATTCACAGGGCCCTTGCCAGCCCTATTGAAAATAGTCTGAGAAACACCTGCCTAAAGAAGAGAGACCTAGGTGACAGACAACAAAAAATGGAGATTTTAACTCTCTGCGGAATGAAATCCTAAGCTGGGACTATAGCCTTCTCATAGCTCTGCTCTACCTGAAGTAAATCAAGGAATTCACAGGTGATCTACGTGGGGCTTCACAGTTGATTCTTCAACACTGATACAGTACAGTGGCTACCGAAACTGCAGCCTTGGACAAGACAGCCTGTATTGCACTTCAGTACAGCTGCAGATTCTGATACATGTGCACAGAAGAGAAACTCTATATTATAAAGAAAATACTTTTTTTGTTTTTTGAGATAGAGTCTCACTCTGTAGCCCAGGCTGGAGTGCAGTGGCATGATCTTGGCTCAATGCAACCTCCGCCTCCTGGGTTCAAGCGATTCTCTTGCCTCAGCCTCCCAAGTAGCTGGGATTATAGGTTCCCGCCAGCCACATCGCCCAGGTATTTTTTTTTTCTTTTGGTATTTTTAGTAGAGATGAGGTTTCACCATGTTGGCCAGGCTGGTCTTGAACTCCTGATCTCAAGTGACCCACCCGTCTCGGCCTCCCAAAGTGCTGGTATTACAGGTGTGAGCCACCACGCCCAGCCGACAATAAGTTTTTAAAGATGTTTTTATGTGTCCACTGTAGGCTGTCCAATATAGCTTACAACCTGACACTGTAGATACTTCTTAAACCTCTTAGTTTCTTATAAAATAAGAAAATCCCTTACCAGCTCTGATTAGGTCTAAGATTAACCCTAATGTATACATCAGACACCTAGGAGGATCTTATAACCCAGTTGGAAAATGGTAATAAAATAAATGAAACCATCCCTTGCCTTCATTAACACTTAGAACTTGCCCACAGACGCGCACCGGTGTACTGTCAACACCATCACGAGAGGACAGAGCGATGTGGGTTAGATTTGAGATCAAAGGCTGAGCCAAATCTGAACCTTGTATCCTAGCAACTGGGTGATTGAAGCCAAGTGACTTGAGATATTGATAATATCTACTTTGCAAGGAGGCTCTGAAGGCTTTCGTGAGAAAGGGAAGTACTGAGTACAGATGCTGGCACTCAGCAGTAGCTCAGTAAATGCACCTTGCCTCTGCATTACAAAAAATTCTAAATCATATAATGTCGAAAACAAATGACTAGAGATAGGAAATAGGGACATTTGTTATTTATAATGCTGAAAAGGTGGAAGCCACAAAATGACCTAGAGTAGAAGACTGACTAAATAAATCAATTGCACATCCATATGACAGCTATTATACAGGTATTAAAAATACTATTTAAAGACAAATTAGTGGGATAGGAAAAATTTCACATTACAGTGGTTACAGAAGATATATACCTAGCATAATATCGGTTATGTAAAAATAATATTACCTTTATATGCATGAACATTTATTTCTTTGAAGGATACATACACATTATAATGGTAATTTCTGGGTGGCAGAATTATAAGTGATTTTTATCTCCTGTGTATGCTTTTCTGTTCTTTAAAATGTTTTATAATGAGTATGTGTTACTCTAAGAGACGATTTTTTTTTTTTTTTTGAGACAGAGTCTTGCTCTGTCGCCCAGGCTGGAGTGCAACGGTGCGATCTCAACTCACTGGAACCTCCGCCTACCAGGTTCAAGTGATTTTCCTGCCTCAGCCTCCCGAGTAGCTGGGACTACAGGTGCATGCCACCACACCTGGCTAATTTTTTGTATTTTTAGTAGAGACGGTGTTTCACCATGTTAGCCAGGATTGTCTCCATCTCCTGACCTCATGATCCGCCTGTCTCAGCCTTCCAAAGTGCTGGGATTACAGACAACATGTTTTAATTATTAATTTCAGAAGTAAGACGGAGCAAGATTTGAGCCAAGGCTCGGAGGATGGCCGGAGATGAGAGATGGAAGGATGCTCAGAGGGTGTTCAGGCCAAGGAGAAGCAGATGGAACCACAGAGCAGGTATTGCAAGGGGATGGGGACAACCTTAGAAGATCTGCTTGTTGGAAGCCAGAGAGTATGCCAGGAGTCAAGGGAAAGAGGAATTGATGGACAGATTGGGTGGCACTTTGGGCAGAAGCTGGAGCATCAGACAGGCTGGACTTGATGCAACAGTTGGCAGAGGAGCCATTGCAGCTTCCTAGGCAGGTGACGACTTAAGAAGAGCAATTCCGTGGGCTGCCTCAGTCTCTGAGTGCAGGATGACCTGAAGACACATGGACCTAGGAGGAAGAAGATGAGGGGCCCTGACCGTGATGGGATCTGGAGGAAGGAGCTCCAGAGTGGGGATGCCTCCAGGGTTGGAGATCCAGGAAGACTTCCTGTCCACTTGGGTATGAAGGGAAAGGCTGGGAGAAGGGAACCAAAGGTGCCTCTTGTTTGCTTGCCTGAGAGAATGAGGATGTGGCAGGGCTGTCGCTGAAACTCACAATGGGAAGAGATTTTATCTAGTGATCTAGCAGACAGAATATGCCTTCAGTTGGGGCCTGTCTGAACAGGATAAGAGATGAGTTCCCAGAGAGAGGAATAGGGGTTCGTGAAATTGGTTTCAGGAGGTACACATCATTCAAGGACTGGAGAGGAAGAGCAGACCCGGAGAGGGATAAAGCAGTGGGCACTGAGATAGGAGGGAAGCCAGACCTGCCCTCCTTCCCAGAAGCCAAGGCAGGAGAGTGTCCCCGGGAAGGTCATGGTGGAGATGAGGCAGAGGTCGCTGGTGGGGCTGACTCTAGATCCTAAGAATTCGTACAATGGTCTATGAAGCTGCCAGATACAGTTACAGCAAGAGTAGGAGAGAACCAGGTTGAAGCTGGAAGGAGTAGCTGGGTCTAGAGAAAAGTTCTTTTTCAGACAGGGGAAGCAGAAGCAACAGAAGCATGCAGGAGATGTTGGAAAGCAGAAAGGAAGCAGGCTCCCAGGGGGATGGAAAAACCGACCAGGGAGAAACAGGAGGGAGGCACAAACAGGTGCTTCAGCTTCTCTGAGCTCCCCTGGACTGATCTCTACAAGGAGGGTTATAATTTCGACCTCTCAGTGTTCTGAGTAAGAACTGAATGAATTAACGCATGTAAAACACCCGAGACTGTTGACACGCAATCTATGAAAGTGGTTGTCATTATGTGGAAATAAAGAAAATGGATGAGATACAGTGGACTGAAAAATGTGAGCCAGGAACCTGGTGGGAAGTTCAGCTAAGAAAGGAATACAAATGAAATAAAACTTCTCTATGCATGGAGCTTATTGAAAAGCTGCCACTCAAATGTGGACAGTCCTGAACAAAAAGGTATCAAAGCATGTTTAGGCTTTGGGGTTGGGCTGGACTGGATGACTCAAGGATGCTTCTCACATCCTTGATGTGAGATGACTCAAGGATGCTTCTCACTGATGTTCACAGCCTGCCTGGGCCAGTGAGGGGCTGGCAGTCCTGACATCTGGGGCCTGCTATCTCTGGTTATACAGGCAGAGCAAGAGCACCTGTACTGTGTGATGTTTAATTCTCATTGGATGTTTGGCCCCCGTTTGTTTTTGTGGCCTGCAATTAAAGAGACAGAGTGTCTATAATCCCATGGGCAATGCTGTCCATGAAATCTGTACTCTACCTTAGTTTTGTGGGTAAAACAGGTCCAAACACTTCCTCCCACCCACCTACCCTTGGGGCTTAGCCAGGTCTAGGAGGCTGGTTCTGGTCAAGGAATAAGGTCAACTGGCATCCATGGAAAGCAAACACAGTTAGTAGTTGGCCAACTACTAACATCACAGCTCAAACAACTGGGCCAAATGACTCTTGGCAGGTCAAACAGCCATGTGTGTGACAACTGCACAAAGGTAGGTCACCAAAAGTCATAATTAACCCAGAACAGAAAAGCCCATCCTCGTCATCTTGTTTCTAGAATCTCTCTTATCTTCTAATGATTCCGTGGCCACTTGAGTCATCCTTCTAAAATACACAACTTAAAACCTGCTGATGACTTCCTATGGCCTAAAAGATCACCTGACACCCTACGGGTGGAAACCGTTCCAAAACACGACATCAACTTTTTACTTCTCCTAGGCCTGTCCTATGCTTGCTGATTTCTCAGTGTGCCTTGTACTTTCACTCTCCTATATTTTCACATCTTAGCACACACTATCTTCTTTGCATGGAAAGGCTGCCCTCCTCCCTCAGCTATCTGGTGAACACCTACCCACTCTTTGAGGCACATTAAAGTCGCACCTTCTCAGACCTCCTCCTCCATGTTACAGTCAATGGCCCATTTCTCTGTGCTTTGTAGGATGTGGGCAATGCTGGGTTTTTCTGTGTGCTCCTCTGAAGCAGGAGGTGACTCTGCAATTTCCCAGTGCCCGGCGTAGGGCCTGTCACTGTGCTCTTAAGTGTTCAGCAGGTAGATGAATGAGCTAAGCAGACACACAGCCTTGTTCCTACATCAATTGGCCCAACCGTGTGGATCCTCTCAAAATCATTTTCTAGATGGCATAATAAAACAGTCATAGCTGATCCCTTAAGTCATCCTCCACTTTTGTCTGCAACAGTCAACCTCTTTTCCCTTTTGAAATTAATTTTAAGTTCGCTAGGCAAGATGATCTGAGCAGGTTTGCACAGCCTCTGCCTGGCACATTTCTGACACTGTGTGAATGTTAAATGGTAGCAGTAAAAAGAAAGAGTAAAAGTGTTTACTCAAGGAAAGATGAGAATAGCTTGCTGTAGATGGAAAACAGCATCAACTACTGAAACCATCTGGCTGAGAGAGGACAGGGCAAGAATGCAGAGAGTGCCATTAAAGAATCCCAGAGTCACGTGGGGCTCATCTGAGACCTCTCCGACCTCTTGCCTGCTTCCACCCACTCTTTGGAAGGGGCATTCTGCTCATTATTTGGTTTGAAGCTGAGCCTCATGGCCATTAAATTAAATAACACCCCACCCCCACCGTACTTCCTGCCAACCCTCCAATTACATGATTAGAATGTGATAAACATCATTTAGCTAGAAATCTACAGTATACAGATTGGCTAAAATATTAAAATTAAATATTTAAATGTCATTACACTTATCCTCTGTGTTTATGTGCTTCTAATTCTGAATTCCTTTCTGCACCTAAGATAGTATTTCGTCTACTTGGACCTCTGCAGTTCTGATTTCTAATGTCAGGTGACATGTAGGAAGGATGGAGAGGATAGGGCAGGCTCTAAGTAAGTGGAAGATCCCTCAGATTCTGTAACTATGATTTGAATTACACACATGGGCACATATATTCAGTGAAACCTGACATCTCCGTCTGCATTTAAAATGTACGGGTTGAAAAGACCACATAGTTCATTTGAGACTCCATTGGCTGGCATAGTCTACCATTGCTTTCCCTGTTCTCTGAATTCACAGCATACAAAAAAACTGCATAACTTAGTCTTCTGCTGTATATTAGCTGATTTCTTAAAAGTTCTGTCCATTTGGCAACCATGTCATTCATGTGCTGAAGTCTCACCTCTCAAAAAAGGGCTTCTAGTCTATTGTGCTGGGAAATATGAATCTTCTGTGTCTCCCTCCCTGCTGCAATGCCTGTTCTGCAAGATGTGTGCCCTGGATACCTGTTGATTGATGGAAACACACCTGTACTATACATGCACAAAAGGGTTAGCAGGAACAAAGCACTATCATTCATCTTAGGAAAGCTGAAATAAAGCCAGTTCTACTTCTTGTCCAGGGTTGTTATAAGGGAAGGGGGCTAAGCATATTGAGGCTTCCTGTAGAGCAGACACGTTCTACAAAAGCATCACATTCAATTTAATGCTCAAAACAACCCCATGAGATGGGCATCACGAAGGAGGCAGAAAGTCTGCGGTCAGATGGGTCCAGGCCACACAGAATGTCGGGAGGAGTGCAGACACATGCCCAGAGGACTAGGATTGCTCAAACCGAATCAATCTTAGTATCAAATGCTGATTCCCAGGCCCAGATCCCAGACTAAGTCAACTTGAATTTCTACATGTTGCATCTGGAAATTGTCGTTTTAAACAGCTCCACAGACACTTTTGATGTTTGAGACCCACAAAGGACAGTAATTAAAGAAGGCTGAGGACCAATCTGTTCTCCTTCAGAACCACCCCACTTGACATTATCAGCCTTAACCACCCTAATGTCCCTACGTGGCCTACTGTGTCATAGGCAGTGGGAGAGGCTGGTCGTATTGTCCAGGTATACGCCACTTGCTCCTCAAAATTGCACAGGCAGAGCACCAAGCAGGTTCTTAGGAAAGGAAGGTACCAGTGTCATGGTAGGACACTGCTTTTGGAATGTGGATGGGTTTATAGTTGTATCATCTGCCTTTGGCCACTACCCATTACCTGGGCCTGGAACTTGGGGAAGATAACATGATTGCTCTCATTTCACCTGGGGATATCTCTGGGCACAACAGATTCAAATGCTCATTAGAAATCAGGATCTCCAAAATTCACTGGCCTAGCATGAAAACCAACATCTGAATGGAACCTGAAATATTCAAAGAACTGATCTGTTTGCATGCTTTTGAATAGACATTCCAAATTTTTCTAATATTTGGCTTTCTTGAAAAGATTAAGGTGACAGATGCAAAATTAGTATTAATGAAGTTGGGTGTCAAAATTGCATGTGTCCTTTATTTTTTTAATTTTTTACTTTAAGTTCTGGGATACAAGTGCAGAATGTGTAGGCTTGTTACACAGGTATACGTGTGCCGTGGTGGTTTGCTTCACCTATCAACCCATCATCTAGGTTTTAAGCCCCACATGCATTAACTATTTGTCCTAATGCTCTCCCCTCCCCTTGTGCCACAGCCTCCAGCTGGCCCTGGTGTGGGTTGTTCCCCTCCCTGTGTGCACGTGTTCTCATTGTTCAACTCCCACTTATGAGTGAGATCCTGTGGTATCTGGTTTCCTGTTCCTGTGTTATTTTGCTGAGGATGATGGCTTCCAGCTTCATCCATGTCCCTGCAAAGGACATGATCTCATTCCTTTTTATGGCTGTATAGTATTCCATGGTGTATATGTACCACATTTTCTTTATCTAGTCTATCATGATGGGCATTTGGGTTGGTTCCACGTCTTTGCTATTGTAAATAGTGCTGTAATAAATATACATGTGCATGTGTCTTTATAGTAGAATGATTTATATTCCTTTGGGTTTATACCCAGTAATGGGATTGCTGGGTCAAGTGGTATTTCTGGTTCTAGAACCTTGAGGAATCGCCATACTGTCTTCCATATGGTTGAACTAATTTACATTCCCACCAGCAGTGTAAAAGTGTTCCTCTTTCTCCACAGCCTCACCAGCATCTGTTTCTTGACTTTTTAATAATCACCCTTCTGACTGGTGCAAAATAGTATCTCGTCGTTTTGTTTTGCATTTCTCTAATGATCAGTGATATGGAGCCTTTCTTCCTATGTTTGATAGTCATGTAAATGTCTTCTTTTGAGAAGTATCTGCTCATATCCTTTGCCCACTTTTTGATGGGGTTGTTTTTTTTCTTGTAAATTTAAGTTCCTTGTAGATTCTGGATATGAGATTTTGTCAGATGGGTAGATTGCAAAAATTTTCTCCCATTCTGTAGTCTCCCTGTTTACTGTGATAGTTTCTTTTGCTGTGCAGAAGCTCTTTAATTAGATCCCATTTGTCAATTTTGGGTTTTGTTGTAATTGCTTTTGGCATTTTTGTTATGAAGTCTTTGCCCATGCCTATGTCCTTAATTGTATTGCCTAGGTTTTCTTCTAGGGTTTTTCTGGTTTTGGGTTTTACATTTAAGTCTTTAATCCATCTTGAGGAGGATGGGGTCCAGTTTCAGTTTTCTGCATATGGCTAGCCAGTTTTCCCAGCACCATTTATTAAATAAGGAATCCTTTCCCCATTGCTTTTGTCCCGTTTCTTGAAGATCAGATGGCTGTAGATGTGTGGTGTTATTTCTGAGGTCTCTGTTCTGTTCCATTGGTCTAGTGTCTTTTTTGGTACCAGTACCATGCTGTTTTGGTTACTGTAGCCTTGTAGTATAGTTTGAAGACTGGTAGTATGATTTATCCAGCTTTGTTCTTTTTGCTTAGGATGGTCTTGGCTATATGGCTTTTTTGGTTCCATATAAAATTTAAAGTAGTTTTTCGAATTATATGAAGAATATCAATGGTAGTTTGATGGGAATAGCATTGAATCTATAAATTACTTTGGGCAGTATGGCCATTTTCACAATATTGATTCTTCCTATCCACGAGGATGGAATGTTTTTCCATTTGTTTGTGTCCTCTCTTATTTTCCTGGGCAGTGGTTTGTAGTTCCCCTTGAAGAGGTCCTTCACATCCCTTGTTAGCTGTATTCCTAGGTATTTTATTCTCTTTGTAGCAATTGTGAATGGGAGTTCATTCATGATTTGGCTCTCTGCTTGTCTATTGTTGGTGTATAAGAATGCTTGTGATTTTTGCACATTGATTTTGTATCCTGAGACTTTTGCCCGTGTCCTTAAAAATAGCCAGCTACTTCTACATTCCCATGCATTTCCCTCTTTGAAAATCACTTTTCATGTTTATAGAAGGCAAATAATGATCTCACATTGGTATAGAACTTTGTAATTTACTTGGTGCCTTTACACACATTATTAGCTCATATATTTTCTCCTGGCCAACCAGCAAGGTTGTTCAGACTGGGATCATTATCTCCATTTTAGACATGAGGACACAGGATCAAAGAGATGAGGTAGCACATCTATTCACATTCTCTACTGCTTCCTTAGAGAAACAAGCACCTGAACACGTCTTTCAGCTCCAGTACACTCTGCTCTTCTGTGACCTTCATGGGAGGTTCTTGGTCACCTTCAAATAATTTTAGTAAGGAGCACAGGAGGCATTTAGGTCCCATTACTATACATGTGAGATTAACTGCTCTTCTCATTACCTGGGACTCTAGTGGTCCAATGGCCATGGATAAGGACAGACCACCTTGTCATAAACCAGAGACCCAGGTGATGGTGTTAAAGTCACCACCTTGCCAGAATGCTCACCACTAAGCTGTTATGGTAAGCTAGGGGTAAAAAATTAAAAACCAGCGGAAGGGAAGGAAGCCTGCTAACATTTGAGTCCCTGAAAGAGCTGCTAGAGCAAGGCAATGTAATTTGTAGATAACTTCAAGTCTTGGGCTATGTCTTCCAGGGGATTACACAGTTGGCTTGACAATGAGAATAAGAATGAGTAAGAATAAAGTGAAAGCATGGCTTCTGGTAATGCAAACCTGGTGTTACAGAAATGTAAAGACCGTTTTAGAAATCTGTCAGGAATTTAACTCATGCTGGGGATGGAGGTTGAGGCTGATAATTAGGACCCATGAAATAAGTTCTAGGTTTAGCATTCTAGAAGCTGACTCCCTGTTATATGGACACATGACTTCATTTTGCACTGGGGTTTTCATTAAAAGAAGGCTAGATTTAGAGTTGGGGATCTGGGTTGGAAACCTAGCTTAACCATTTCTTTGAAATATCACCACGCATCAGTCTCTGAGCATCAGGTTCCTATCTACACACAGAGAGCTGTTTGGAGGGTTTAGTGAAGAATGTATGAATCCTCCAAGACAAGCCAGGAAGAAAAGGCAGTCTTGTCTGGCAGTAAAACATATCATTTGGCATGAACATGGTTACCAAATACTATGTAGGTGAAAATGACTGTGGATCTTAAAGATAATGGTTGTAAGCAAGAGAAACTATGGAGAATCAAAGCTGTTGGGGGGCTTATAGAATACAACTGACCATCCCACAGCATGATGCTACCATACTGCGTATTGCATATTGCTCTTGTGAGGACAGGGTATTCAGTTTTATTCGCTTCTGTGTACTCAGCACTCAAAACAGTGTCCAGTCCCTAGTATGCATTCATTTATTATTTATGAAAATAATGAACCTCTGGGGCTAGTCACAGGAAACAGGAGAACCTGGAACCAGGACTTCCAAGACAAAGTTAACCAAAACAGCTTCAGAAGATCCCCATGGGCCGCCTCCTCCATTTCTGTTGTCTTCACAGAGGTCACATTCTAATGGTCTGTTGAAGGAAAAATGTAATTCCCACGAGATTTGGGTGCTTCTCAGCACAGTACAAGGTGAGAAGTTAAGAACCTACAAAGTCACAAGACTTCAGGGCTGGAAGAAGTCTCAGAGACCACCTGACTTGGTCCTTTTGAAATGGATGAAGCTGCAGCCCAGGAAGGCAAGTTTAATTGGATAGCAGCAAAGCTAGAACTCAGGACCAAGGAGTGGTAATGGAAACAATTTTTTTGATAAAAAAAATACTGTGGCTTCGAAGCAGGCAAACAGCTCCCTATCAAGGTGTGTAAAGAGGTTGGGTTAAGCAATGCCTCTGCCCAGATGGGGAGAATGCAGAGCTGTCAGTGTTTAAACCTAAAGGCAGCTCCCAGGAGCTAGAGTCCCTTAATTCTTGGCAAAGTGGAATTTTCAGTGAGGGGAAAAGAAAAACTCAAACACAGATAGAAAAAAAAAAAAAAAAGAAAACCTCAGAAGGTTTTTCAGATACCAAACAGCTCTTCTTCAATAATAGGCTGGCAAAAGAAGCGCACATTTTACATTTTCCAGAACAAACTCTCAGATTGGCTTTAAAAATTAGAAGAAAATGTGCTCCAGGCAAGATCCGCTTTGGGGTTCATGAAATCCAGCTGGCTAGAAGGATTGTCAGACATGCAGGAGAAATCTAGAAAACAGATGGGGCATCTTTCTCTAATTTCAACATGGCCTTGGGAGGTTCTGCAGTTGGAGAGTGGCTTGATGGTGCTGGTCCAAGCCCTGGGCAGTGGCCACGCCCCAGTTATACTGGAAGAGACGCTGTTTTGGCAGAAACAGGTCGTGGGCACATCTGGCTGACACTAGAGTCTACACTAGGCAGTGCATGAGACCCCTTCCTTGCCAGTGAGCTCAGGATGGGACCAGCCTCCAGGGACCCAAATTGCGGTACCACCCAAAACTTCTGTCTTTTCCCTACCACCAGGCTTTATAAGCCACAGGCTCTGCGAACAGCACTGAGCTGCACCCCCACCCCAGGAGAGGAAGCAGTGCCTTTTCTGGGCTGGGACGTAACACTGGATGGAGACTAGGGGACATTCACACTCTCAGGGACTTCTCAGGGATGAGCCTCTGCAAAGGACAGGTCCCAAAGGTCTGGGGCTCCATGGGTGTTAAAAGCCACTTCATGGTTGCAATTACGTCTGCTTTGTTCTCCCTCTCTACATTGTCCTGTGGTGAGCTCCCTAGGGCTGGCAGGAGCTAGCCTCATGTTGTCAGCAAGGGGGCAACAGGAAGTAAAACCAGGCAGCCCGCAGCCTGGTTCCTGGTCCTCTTAGATCACTCTATCTGCCCAAGGGTCTTCTTAGAATTAATAGTCCTATATGTGCATATTTCCATGAGTTTATATATTCTATATTTAAACAGATGTGGGTTTCTGTATCCCTTTGGGCCATACAACAGGGATTTTCAGCAAACACAGTTTGGATGAAGGAAGAAGCAAAATCGTGATGTTTCCCACTGGCAAAGTTTACTTTTGCACTTCTATTGACATAACATATACAGCATAGAGCAATTTTGATTTGGGGTCATTACCAACCTGCTCTACAAATTCATCTAAAGGTCTCCAGGACACTCATGAGGCCACCTGGAAAAATAGAAGGCTGACCCCGTACATGGCCGGTATGGGAGAAAGAGCCCTGGAGTTTTCCGGGCCACTGGAGTAACTGCCCACAGTTTAAAAACCCATGTACCTGGGAGCTTCATTGTCCTGGATTCTCCATCCTGCCCTGCCTCTTTAACTATACCTTGGACAAGCCATTGAATCTTTCCAAACCTCAGTTCCCTCAGATGCAAAATGTGGTAAACTTACAGTGCCATGGTGAGGATGAAATGAGGGAGTAGATGTAGATCACTTGACAGATTAAACAGGAAATCAGTGAATGACAGTTAGACCTATCAGTACTAAAGCAGGGACAGACTTGATACACAGAAGCATTATTCTCACTGGCCAAAGGGCCAGCCAACGTCTCATTGACAGTTCCCATGGCTACATGGCACCACTGGAGGGGACATGGGAATGAGGCCTCCCCAGGCATGAAAGTGGGGGAATCCAGTGGTCGCTGTCACCTGACCTGATCCATCCTCTACTTTGGGGACCCAGTTGGTCCCTCTTCCTCCTGGAAATACTTTCTTCCTGTGGCTGCAGGGCTTCCACCTGGTCCTGCCCACCCTGGATACTTCCTCTGGTCTCTGGGCCAGGTCTTTCTCTTCCGATTGCTCAGCAAGGGAGTTGCTGCAGGCTCCCTTTTTCTTACATCCATGCCCCCAACCATCTCACCCAGCCTTGCAGTGTTAAGTACCATCTTTACCCCGATGACTCATAAACTCACATTCCCCTGACTTCCAGGCACACTCATCATCTCCACTTGGATGTTCCAGCAGTATCTCCAGCATAGCGCATCCAAACACGAGCTCAGGACCCCCACCCCAGTCTGCTCTCTCTGAGCTCTCCCCATCCATTGGCAGCATCACCTAGCCAGTTACTCAGGCCATGCTGGACTTCTGGCCTTTTCCCCTTCTCCACATCGAATCCATCTGAACATTCTGTCAGTGCTTCCTTTAGGAGGCATCCGTGCTATCCCCAGCCCCAAGTCCCCAGGTTCCCTCTCCTGGATCCCTGCATACAGCCCCCACTTTCCTCCTCACTCCTCCACAGTCCACTCTCCACAGAGCACCCAGGAGTTGTCAGACCATGTCACTTCTCTGCTCAGCACCCTGCAATGGCTTCCTTCTGCATAAAAGCCAAGATCAGCCCAATGGTCACCAAGACTCCATGTGATCTGCCATGGTGCCCCCATTCATTCTGCTCCTCCCCCTCCCTCACTGGGTCCCAGCCATGCACCTGCTCCAGCCCTAATAAGCCTCAGCCCTCGCTGGCCCGTCTGGAATGTTTTTCTTCCCGATGACCCCCCGGCTTCTCCCTCACTCCCTTGATGTCTTTACACACATGCCAAAACCTCAGTGAGACCTGCCCCTCTGACACTAAAACTGTACTCCTCCCAACACTCCTATCTCCGTCTTTTTTGCCACCAGCGAGCCACCACCTACTCTGCTTAGTTATATTGTTTACTGTCTCTCTCCCTCACTAGAATATGTGATCTGAGTGGGAAGGGATTTTTCTCTATTTTGTTTGCTGCTGTATGCACAGCTCTTAAGCTAGCATGTGTCGTGCTGTGGAAGCTCGGGCTGAACGAACACATGCCAGTCCCAGCTGGAAGTCATCCTCTGCTCCTCCCTTGTTCTCATTTGCCCACTGTCTTGGCATTTAGCTCCCTTTAGGTTTTCACTCCACGATGTGTCCATCCAGCTGCCCCAGTGTGAACATGTTACTCTTCCACTAAGGGGAACAGAGTTGGAGGGAGAATGTGGGAGGAGGAAGTTACCCTGCTCTTGGGGGAGGAGAGGGTTGCAGAAGTCTCTCCAAAGGGCAGAAATACTAAGAGGACATCAGTGTCCATTTCCACACTTCCAGGTGCTGGAACAATATGCTCAGAAATCTCCTTCAACTTGACTCTTTTCTAATCAATACACGTTTGTAGGCATGGTCTCAGTTTCCTCATCCCAGAACGGAAAAACAATGTCCCATCCATGGAGTTCTTTTGTTTTTTTTACACATGAGATTCTTTGGTAAATTCTAAAATTTTATATAAATAAGATAGCATCACGAAGTTTCCTGTACATAGCTTGATCTGATCCATGCTCTAAGTGCTAAACCCACATCCCACACTACCAGCTAAATCCACTGACATGGACTTCCCCTGATGCCTCAAAATCAAGGTGTCCAAACGTGACTTGTTTTCTCTCACCCCACCCCGCCCCACTTTTTCCATCTTGACTTCCTATCACAGCTGCCAGCTGTATGGACTTGAAATTTCAGAGTAATTGTTATCTCTTCTCTGTCCCTTATAAGGGCAATCCAACCGTGCTCCAAATCTTTTTAGTACTGCTTCCGTGATGTTCCTCAAAGCTGTCTCCTCACCACATCTCCAACTTGGCCCGCTTTCCCCAAATTTTGCCAGGAGCATCGCAACCGCCTTCGACGGGGGCCTCTGCACCTGCAAGATGCTGCCCGCTCCAACCTACCCAATCAACGCACCCAGGGCTTTCTGCCAAAACCCAGAGCACCTCCGCTACCCAAAGCTTTCACCCAGTTTGTCCATTACATGCACTGAAAAATCTGAAAATTCATAGCCTTATCCAAAATCCCTCCCTTCCAGCTTCATCACCGACTATACACACCCTCACCACCCCTGCACTGGCTCTATGGTAATGAAAATATAACACAGCCCTAGACTGGGAATTACCCCATACACTTAGCCTCTCAGCCTTCCCTGCAGCCATTCGTTCCATCTAGAACACTGTGTTGAAGTCCTCGTTTTCCTTGAGGACCTCTGTGGTTCTGCATCCTCAAGGAGGCATTCCTAGATGCTCCCAGGGAGAGTTCAGTTCTCCTCACACCTGGCCCCACTGCTCCCTCATTCTCCCCCTGCCACACAGCTGCACATGGTGTGACCCTCTGGGCTTTAGAAAATACTGGACAACATTTAATGCCAGCCTGTTCTTAGGGAACTCATTCTGGCCCCCGGTCTTGGCCAAACATTGCTACAGCAGAGACCTGACACTAAGTGAAAGACACACGTGCAATGGTCCAAGAGTGAGGGCAGACTGAATATCACTACTAACAACGACAACCATGCATGGACGACCTGGGCCTCAGTCCCCACGCCAATCCTGTGAGTGGACAGAACTGACATCCATTTACAGATACCTACTGGGGCTCGAAAATTCCTACCCACTTGGCCAGTATCACAGAGCTAGTGAGTGGCATGGTCCACGATGAAACGCTCAGTCTTGCACAAAGGACTGTGCTCTTCAACAAGGCAACTACAGTAAACAGTAACTTATTGTATATTTAAAAATAACTAAAATAGTGTAATTGGATCATTTATAATACAGAGAAAGGATAAATGCTTGAGGTGATGGATGCCCCGTTGACCCTGATGTGATTATTATGCATTGTATGCCTGTTTCAAAATATCTCATGTACCCCATAAATATATTCACCCACTATGTCCCCACAAAACACTGTGCCCTTGGCCCAGCTCTATGCCCCTCCCAGGAGTGAAGGTGATGAAGGCATCCCTAGGTGCTGACCTCAGACATACCACACTTCTACAGAGTGTACAGTGAAATTCCCAAGAGGAAGACAGTCAAGGTCAGGGGTCCAAGAAATGATGCTCCCCAAACCTTTGCAGCCCCAAGGAGCATGAGGAGTTATTAGTGGAGCAATTGAGCTGCAAACTCAGCCCTCTTATTTGGGCTTTTAGGAAGTCTTTACTGTCAGGTGGATGTTTTCAACAAAACAAAACAGGCTCCCATTCCTGCTGTGCACTGGATAAGTTCCGAAAGGTTAACATTATTAACACTCTTTCTTTCTCCTCATGCTTTTCAAAGTTTTTTCATACTGCTATTGTTTTTCTACTGAGTCATCTCTTTGAAAAAACTCCTCCTGTTCAACTCCTTTAATTTTTTTCTCATTCATGGCTCTATTGATGTCTTTTGTCTTTCCTCTTTCCTTGCCCTGGCTTTCCTTTGGGGCTCTGGCACCACTAAATAAAGCCTTAGCAGATACCAGAAATGCACGCAGAACATTTCTTTAAAAGCATAGCAGACATTGGCAACACTGATGAAACATCCTCCCCTTCCCTCCCTCCCTCCCTCCCTGCCTCCCTCCCTCACAGGGTACAGCCCAAGCCCAGACAAGATGCCAGATGGTTGGCTGCTGCAGCTACAGGTGCATTTATGTAATTCTACAGCACACTCATTCCAGTTAAGAACAAAATGGGAACTCCATAGGTTGGCATCTGTTTTTCAGGTAATCCAACTGCTGAGTCAATGGTGGGCATCTCTCGTTTCCATGGTACCCATCTCAACACACAGTTCAGTAGTGTACTCACCGGTGTACTTAGAATGCGAGCACTAAGAGGTACCAGGAAGCATAGGCGAGGCATGGCTTGGACTATGGAGAGGTGGGCACCACTTTCCTCTCTGCCATGGTGGGGTGGGACCTAGAGCATGTTGCTCAACCCTCAAAGAGCCTCAGTTTCCTCATCTGTAAATCCGAGGTCCAAGAAAAGATGACCTGAAGATTCTTTTAGATCTAATGTGTCCCAAGTATTTTATCCCTTCAGTGAGCTGGATTTAGGGCAGAGTTCTTCAAAGTTCATGTTAAGTTTCCAGAGTTCAACCAGCAGAAAAGACACCAGGTTTTTAATCTGTCTTAGATGGCATAGTAGTGGCTGTGTTACTCACTGCAGCTCTAGCACAAAATATAATCATACAGGCCTGTGCCAGCCCACCACCATCCTTCCCCACTGCAGAGCTTCTGCCAGAAGCTCCCCCCAAAGCAAGAAGAGTCCACTGTGGATTCCCAGGATGAAATTTTGTTATTTTGTAAAGGTCTTTTCTCTTGGTATTCATCTAAGAAAAGCATCAATTCATAATCTCAAAGCCACAAAAGGAGGGTAAAAAAAGACCAAACTGTGTCTAACACATAGCTTTTGAAAACCAACTAACCCTTTGGGGCATTTTGTGGGATAAAATACACAGAAAGAATCAACAGGAGGATCACATTCAATTATTCAAGGGAACGTCATTAAGCCAAACTTTGCTATGCTATGGTAGGAACGTGGGCAGAGCCCGTGTTCAAGATAAATGCCCAATCCCCTTTGGGACTCCTATCACCAACTGTTACGAAAATGTAGCCGAGGACATTTTATTAGAGTAATAATGCAACAGTGGAAGCCAGACTGAGCCGGCAGGCTGCAATTCTTAGCAGCTCCGAGGTAACTGACCTGTGGCCTTTTGGTTCACAGACTCTTCACTGAGCCAAGAAGGTGCCTGATTGAATCATAGATCTTTTATCTCTCATAACATGAGACGGAAGAGTTCTATTAAAAATGTATGAAGGCAAGTGAGCAGGCCTCAGCTGCACTGGGAGCCCAGATCCTGGGGCCAGAGGCCATTCACCTTTCCTTTTAACAAAATCTTATGAAATAATTCATTTACACAGTGTCAGCTCGACTACATGCGTGTGTTTGGGAAAAAAAAAAAAAATACAAGGAGGGGAAAAAAACAGTCAAAAATGTACTTTTTCCCTGGGTTGTAGGAAAATGATTCTTATTTTCCTGCTTAGCCTTTATTGTGTTTCCAAATTTTCTACGGAGAATAAGTATTTCTTTATGAGAAAACAAACATTTTTCAAAAACAAATGTTTACATGGGTCTTTGCCCAGGCACTGACTACGCTTAAGTAGGTAAAAGACGCAAAATGGAGAGTTTCTATATGGCCACCTACCAAGCCTGGCAATAGTCTCTGCTTCGGTCCAGTGCAAACATCTTTAATCCCCAGGGCAAAGGGGTCCTGCTGCTCATGCCCACTCCAGGGCAGGAGCCTGGCTGGGAAGGCAAAACAATCCGATAGCTGTTCCCATCGCCAGGGACAAATCCTAAATTTGGCAACCTCGGGAAGTGAACAAGTTTCCTTTCTTTCCCCCAGGGTCAGAGACCTGGCATGGAAGTACAAGAGGCTGCGGAGTTTTTAAATAAACATTTTCCTCCCGAAGAAAGCCATCCAGTAATTATAGCAAACTTTCCCAGAAGAGATTCCATTTACCGCCTCTCTTTAAGAAATTACTTGGCAACAGGATGTAATTTAATTAAAGTATTTACTTAAATGTATGCCCTCTGGGGCCTGAAGGAAACAGGACATTTTTCTAATCAACTGGCAGTTTTGGGGGTTGTTTGACCATGGGTCAGGGGTTTTCTCATGTTCACACACACACACACACACACGCACACACACACAGACAGACACACACACACACACACACACACGTGCCTGCAGCTGAAACAAGAATGTCAAGATCTCCTAACTGATACGCCAGCAAAAAGCAAAACACTCTCATTTCCAGATCCTACAAAAATTCTTGGGAATGCCAAACTTCTGGCATTCTCCAGTTGGCTTCGGATAGAATGGAAAAACCCCTAATTGCAGTATCTTCTCCACAAAAATCAGAAGCAGTGATTTTATCGTGGAACAAAACCTACTTTGCTTTTTAAACCCAAGTCCTGATCATTCTAGCTAAAAACGATTATATTTGGGCTGTCTGAATATTGCATTAGGTCCCAAATCCTGATTGGATTGGCTGGGTTCTGAGTTAGACTGTCTCTCAGATCTGAGAGCTGGAATTTCTGTCTTTTCTCTCCTCATCTTTTCTCTCTGTATTTCATTAAAAATGTATCCCCAGGGCCTACAACACTGGCTGTCTAGTGCTGTTGGCGTTCAATAAACATCTGTAGAAAAAATACTTTTGCTGAGTGAAGCATGGTGGCGAACGTCCTGCAAATGTTGAGGGGCAGGAGCCGGAGCTGCTCTTGGGGTAAGCAGACCAAGGCCAGGGCAGGGGGCAGATTTTGGTGCTGTGGCTTCCCGAGGATGCTAATGAAAGCCTGGAGGCCTCGGATTTGGACTCAACCATCCCCTGGCTGGGGACTTCAAGGGACTTGTGGAAATTTCCAGGAGGCCCCCAGCCGTTCTGGCACCATCATCACCTGACATATGACTGACCAGCCTCCCCCACTCTGCGCTGCCCTCTCTTCATCCACAAGGGGCTCTGGTCTTTGTTTCCCATATGGTGCTCAGAGGCACCCAGTATAAACAGCAGCTCATAGGCAGAGTGATGGGTTTTGTGCCCACTGCTAAGTCTCGGCAGAAATTCTAGGGAAGATTCTCAATATGGTTTGTGCAGATTGAGCAGAACGCTGTGATCAGAGGAGTCAGTGCAGTCTCTTACCTGTCCACATCCTTGTCTCAAACTCTGCTCCTAAGCTTCCTCTTGCACATTCGTGCCTTACCTGAAAACTAAAATAAACTAAAAACCAAGCTGCAGACTCGCGCACTTTGCAATGGCGGTCGAGGTTTCTGTCCATGGGTGTGACAGATTATTTTACGTTGTCCTGTTTTCATGACCTAGTCCTCCAGTCTGTGCCAACTGCTTAGCTTATGTGGTAAGTATGTCTTTGTGTTTTCATTAGGGTCATGGATAAAAATGTTGAACAGCACAAAGCAAAGGGCACAGTCTTGTGGCACTCCATACCAGGGGTCTTTCCAGACCAATGTCAATCCTTTAACGCATGTGTCGGGAGCAAACTGTGCAGCTTATAGAAGTCCTTAGAGGGCACTGCGGTGCTGTGGTCAAACCATCAGAGTGAACAGGCAACCTACAGAATGGGAGAAAATTTTTGCAACCTACTCATCTGACAAAGGGCTAATATCCAGAATCTACAATGAACTCAAACAAATTTACAAGAAAAAAACAAACAACCCCATCAAAAAGTGGGCAAAGGACATGAACAGACACTTCTCAAAAGAAGACATTTATGCAGCCAAAAAACACATGAAAAAATGCTCATCATCACTGGCCATCAGAGAAATGCAAATCAAAACCACAGTGAGATACCATCTCCCACCAGTTAGAATGGCCATCATTAAAAAGTCAGGAAACAACAGGTGCTGGAGAGGATGTGGAGAAATAGGAACACTTTTACACTGTTGGTGGAACTGTAAACTAGTTCAACCATTGTGGAATTCAGCGTGGCGATTCCTCAGGGATCTAGAACTAGAAATACCATTTGACCCAGCCATCCCATTACTGGGTATATACCCAAAGGACTATAAATCATGCTGCTATAAAGACACATGCACACGTATGTTTATTGC